>NC_136261.1:357056270-357388739 GCF_964187855.1 Myxine glutinosa | reverse complement strand
CACCCTCCCCTTTCCCCTCCCCTCCCCCTCCCTTTCCCCCATGCCCCTCCCTTTCCCCCCTACCCCTTCCTTTCTGCCCTACCCCTTCCCCATCCCCCCTCCCCCCTCCCCCCTCCCCTCACCCCTCCCCCCTCCCCTCCCCCTCCTCCTCCCCCCTCCCCCTCCCCCTCCCCCTCCCCCCTCTTCTCCCCTCCCCCCCTCTTCTCCCCTCCCCCCCCTCTTCTCCCCTCCCCCCTCTCCTCCCCTCCCCCCCCCCGTTCCCTTCCCTTCCCCTTCCCCCTCCTCTCCCCCGCCCGGCAATGCCGGGTACTTCTGCTAGTATATCTATATATATATAAAACACAGTTTGTGTGTGTGTGTGTGTGTGTGTGTGTGTGTGTGTGTGTGTGTGTGTGTGTGTGTGTGTGTGTGTGTGTGTGTGTGTGTGTGTGTGTGTGTGTGTGTGTGTGTGTGTGTGTGTGTGAAATGTTACCGATAGACTCCTAAACGGAGAAGCTCACGTGCTTCATATTTGGCATAGACATGGCCATTGAGCCTGGGAAGAACATGGCCGACCTAAAAAAAATTATTTCATAATATTTTTTAACCATATTTTTACCTCATCGGATTTCAGCGAGGAATATAATACCTGGCATCTGAGCTGGTGGCAGAGCAGCGCGCCGATTCGCTCAGAGCGATCACGTGATGTTCCAACTTTGCCGCCATAATCTCACAGTTATGCGTTCGCACGCAATTCCGTTTTTTCACATTTCAGCGAGGAACATTGCCATTCACACCACATAGGTTTTTTTTTCTTTCATCTTTAGATCCATATTTTTAGCCATAATGTAGCGAATGTAGCGTAACGTAGCGTAGCTAACGTAGCGTTAGCATAACGTAGCGATCCTTGCTCAGGATCTTCGTCAGGTTCGCGAGCGAGTTAGCCAAAACGTAAAAGTGAAAATATATCGAATTTTTAATTCATGTTTACCTCAGCGCATTTCAGCGAGGAACATTATACACGGAATCTCAGCTGGTGGCAGAGCAGCGCGCTGATTCGCTCAGAGCGATCACGTGATGTCCCAACCATGCCGCCATAATCTCACAGTTATGCGTTCGCACGTAATTCCGTTTTTTCACATTTCAGCGAGGAACATTGCCATTCACACCACATAGGTTTTTTTTCACTTTCATCTGATATTTGTGATTTATTTCAAACAAACTGTATTTCCCATCTACACGGCCATGTATTCCTATTAACGTTATGTAAAGTACATAAATTGTGTGGATTACATCATTTGTGGATGTGATCAATAATTGCCAGTAACCATCTATATCCCTCCCCTCCCCTTCCCTCCTCCCCCTCCCTCCCGCTCCCCCTCCCCTTCCCTCCTCCCCCTCCCTCCCGCTCCCCCTCCCTTTCCCCCCTCCCCCTCCCCCTCCCCCTCCCCCTACCCTTCCCCCTCCCTCTCCCCCTACCCTTCCCCCTCCACCCTACCCTTCCCCCTCCACCCTACCCTCTCCCCTCCCCTCCCCCTCCCCCTCCCTTTCCCCCATGCCCCTCCCTTTCCCCCCTACCTCTTCCTTTCTGCCCTACCCCTTCCCATCCCCCTCCCCCTCCCCCTCCCCCTCCCTCCTCCCCCTCCCCCTCCCTCCTCCCCCTCCCCCCTACCCCTCCCCCCCTCCTCCCATCCCCCTCTCTCCTCCCCTGCTCCTCTCTCCTCCCCTCCCCCTCCCCCCTCTTCTCCCCTCCCCCTCCCCCCTCTTCTCCCCTCCCCCTCCCCCTCCCCCTCCCCCTCCCCCTCCCCCTCCCCCCTCTTCTCCCCTCCCCCCCCTCTTCTCCCCTCCCCCCCTCTCCTCCCCTCCCCCCCTCTCCTCCCCTCCCCCCGCCCCGTTCCCTTCCCCCTCCCCTCCCCCGCCCGGCAATGCCGGGTACTTCTGCTAGTATATATATATAGATACTATATATACACTATATATACTGTATATATAATTCAAGTTGCCTGGTTATGTCTGATCCGGGTAAACGTCGTAACGACAACACACGTGCAATGCTGAATGATACCTCAGTTAAGAGTTCTTGGGTCCAGACAGTGTATGAGGAGGTTTAAAAATAGTTATTCATGCAATCTCGAGTTGTATTCATTTTTGTTGTGCACGTGGTGTATATGCTCAGAGCCGTTGGTTTGCACATATGCAGGAAGTAAAAATAAAGGAAGTAATAAAGAAAATAATTTTACTATAATTCACCAAATGTCCATCTGTCTGTTCAAAGGTACCGTAAAAACTGCTGAACCGATCGCAAAGATATTTTGGGTGGGTAATCCTGGGACCCCTGGGAGTAAAATAGGCTATTTAGTTTTCCCACTTTCAGCTTTGGTCTCCAGCATTCTCAGGTTTGGAGTCCCGCATAACATTCGTGTTCGCATAACGTTCATTGTGACGATGTTGTAACAAATATCATGAAACATTTAGATTTTGTAGTCCATTGTATAATTTTAAAAACAAAAATGCAAATTTCGCATGTGGAAAAAGTAAGTACACCCCGACATTTATCACTACTTCAAATACCTAAAATTTGAATCAGGTGCACCAGCTCAGGTGCAAATGATTAGAACATCGTCAGAGAGGATCTTGGAGGAACCTGTCTTATTTAAACCTCAGACATTTCGTTTGGTTTTCTCTTTGTTGTTGAAGTGTGCGGCATCACCATGCCTAGATCAAAAGAGCTCTCTGAGGCCTTCAGAAAAAAGGGATGTCTGGGAAGGTCTGGGAAGGGATTTAAAAAGATCTCCAAACAATTTGAAATCAATCATTCGACTGTCCGGAAGATCATCTATAAGTGGCGAAGATTCCAAACAACTGCCAACTTGTTCAGGCCAGGCCGCCCCAGCAAGTTCAGCCCGAGAGCAGACCGCAAGATGCTGAAATAAGTCTCTAAGAACCCCAGAATGTCATCACGGGACCTACAGGTAGCTCTTGCCACTGTTAATGTCAAAGTGCACGAGTCTACCATGAGAAAGAGGCTGCACAAATTTGATCTACATGGGAGATGTGCCAGGAGGAAACCTTTGTTGTCCAGAAAGAACATCAGGGCAAGACTAAAGTTTGCCAATGAACACCTAGGCAAAGACCAGCACTTCTGGAACAATGTGCTCTGGACAGATGAGTCAAAGGTAGAGCTATTAGCCACAGTACCAGAAGACATGTTTGGCAAAAACCAAAGGAAGCATTTGACCACAAGAACCTGATACCAACTGTAAAGCATGGTGGTGGAAATATTATGGTTTGGGGCAGCTTTGCTGCATCAGGGCCTGGGCAGCTCACCATCATAGAATCCACTATGAATTCTTCATTGTACCAGAGGGTGCTTGAGGATAATGTGAGGCCATCTGTCGGAGAGTTGAAGCTCAACCGAAGGTGGACCTTGCAACATGACAATGACCCTAAACATACCAGTAAATCCACCAAGGAATGGCTGAAAAGAAAGAAATGGAGAGTTCTGGGATGGCCAAGTCAAAGCCCGGATCTAAATCCCATCGAGATGTTGTGGGGGGATTTTAAACGAGCTGTGCATGCAAGAAACCCCTCAAACATCGCACAGCTGAAAGAATTCTGCATGGAGGAGTGGGCAAAAATTTCTCCCAGTCGATGTCAGAGACTGGTAGACAGTTATAACAAATGCCTACTTGAGGTTGTTTCTGCCAAAGGGGGCAATAGCACCTATTAGAGCCAAGGGTGTACTTACTTTTTCCACATGCGAAATTTGCATTTATGTTTATTTAAATTATACAATGGACTACAAAATGTAAATGTTTCATGATATTTGTTATATTATATCACCTTTATCTATCGACATTGTTGAAATGAAGATCAAATAGCTGTATGTTGAAATATGTTGAAAAAGTCAAAACTTTACATGGGGTGTATTTACTTTTTCACGTGACTGTATGTGTTCACGGTAGTGTTTGACGTGACGGTGTGAACGTAATTTCGTAATGTTTTTCGTTTCGTAATCCTTTAATGAACGTGTCATGTTTAATGAACGTTTATGTTTAATGAACGTTTAATGTTTAATGAACGTTTAATGCCCTTCGATGTCCGGGGCCGCACGCGCGCTACACTGGACGGGCCAGCGTGTACCTTGCCCTTCGCCGTCAGGCTCGGGTAAACCGTGATGGGGACTGGGGCTTGAGACAGTGTCCCACGAACGAGGAATTCCCAGTAAGCACGAGTCATCAGCTCGCGTTGATTAAGTCCCTGCCCTTTGTACACACCGCCCGTCGCTACTACCGATCGGACGGTTTGGTGAGATCCTCGGATCAGCCCCTGCACGAGCCGTTCTCGGCTCGTGCCGGTGCACCGAAAAGATTAGCGAACTTGACTGTCTGGAGGAAGTAAAAGTCGTAACAAGGTTTCCGTAGGTGAACCTGCGGAAGGGTCATTATCAGGACAACATGAGAGCGAGACGCGAGACGTACATGGTACGTGATCGTCCATGTACTGTTTAGATTTTGATGATTTGCGTGTGATATGATTCAAGGGTTGTTTATATGAATCGTTTAAAATAAAAAAGCCTTCAATTTCTGATATTTTACCTTTTCATTTGGGCTTCCCAATTGAAGCCCCGCCCGTAGGGCGGGTACTGGTGCTAGTAATAATAATATTCAGTCAATCTGTCAATGTATAAATATATATCGAAATATACAAAACCGAAAAACACCGTTGGTGAAGCCGTCCATCCATTTAGCCGTGTGACGACATGTCTATTAATTATGTACTGTTTGAACGTCGGTTGCATCCTGTCTATTAATTACATACATTAGAATGTCGCATTCAACCCTTTACTGCTCAGGCCTCTTAAACTTTTGAAGACTCTTCAAGACCCATAAAGACCCAAAATACCCCGACTATCCTTAAATACCCAGAAGATCCAAAAACCCAGAGGACTCAAAAGACCCAGAGGACCCTTAAAGACCCAAAAGACCTCGAGGACCCTAAAGACCATGAAGACCTTTTAGACCCAAAAGACCCCGAGGATTTTACATGGGCCCCTGCCATTCCGAGTCGAAGGATATTCCTGTCAAATTCCATAGATATTCCACACTCTATTGCAAACTAATTCCTTTAAAACAGTCCAGTAGAACCAGGTTATCTGCCAGTGTAATATAAAGATGGATGACTGCTTACCTAATTGCTCAATCTCCATGAACCTAAAAATACTTTTTCTTTTGAGAACTCCAAACTGCACACTTCTACTTCCCATCTAATTGGCACACGTCTTGCTGGTTGTAGGCTATACAAATCTATATTCCTGCCATTTGGAGATAGTGCTGCATGGTAATGTTGGCTGTGTGGATTCCAGGCTGTATGGAGATACCATTTCCGGCCTGGAGCATCAGGTACTGCTGAGCTTGCAGGAGGTGCTGGCGGACTCCGTGCGACCACTTTGCTCCCATTACGGTGCCGTCGTGGGGCTCAGTGCACTTGGCTGGAAGGTACGAGTTGTATTAACTGTCTAGTCTGGATTTGATTCCAAACCCCACTATAAATTGCCATCCTGGTGCTTTGCTAAAAACAGAATGTTACATCCATGAGTGTGCCGTTTGTCGGATGGGACTCTTAGCTGGCACCCAGCTTTCCTTACTACTGGTGGACATGAAAAAGTCTTTCTCCAAAGAACAAGGAATTGTTGTCGGCAACCTGATCAAATTCAAAATCCAGGTAGCTGCAGGCTAGCATCAGGTCTCTCAGGGGCTCTGCAATGATGTGGATGCAGTGCCCCCCTATACGATAGAGCAGGAATTTGGAATTTGTTCAGGGTGGTGACGATAGCTCGCCTACTTTTTCCAAGGGACACTGTGAGATCTTTAGCGTCCACCAACTAATGGCACAGATCCGAGGGACAGCAAACATTGATGAATCGCCCTGCCTGTGAAACACCAGTATGACGGTTCATAGCTGGGTCGGGGTTCAAACCCACGCTAGATAGCTCGTAGGCGAGTGTGCATGCCTCTTGGCTATCCTTTCCAGCCCATTACTCCTGGGAATGAAATGGAAAACCTCCATTGCATGTATCTCCTTGCATGCAATGCTTGCCTCGCACAGTCTCTAGCGAATAGGTTGGTTTTCCCCGATAATGCATGCCTTGCTGCATTTCTTGCCAGTGCTTCCCTAATTGGTTTTGTGGGTAGTAATGTAACAATAGCAACCAATCGTGTTTAAAGAAGCTAACTCCTAGCTGTGTGACCTACATTTTTTTTAAATTCTACTGGAACATTTGTTCGTTATCTCGTTTTTGTGTATGTCGCGTGCTCTCTGGGGGTCGTGCTTTACCATGCAGCAGCGGTACATTTCAAACCCTGTTCATATTACAAAACCTGCTCATATAATCAAAAGGTTTATGATTCCTGCTCCAGCCCAGTGGATTCTACATTCTTAAAATGCGATGCCCCTCCCCAGTTTACCCCCTCATCCCCCTAAAACCACCCCATACCAAAGTGAACTCAGATTTCACAAACGCAACCATTACAATATCAGATGATTATTTTAAAAATTTCACTTACTGATTGATGGCTATTGATTGGATGCACACCATCCTTGTTTTATTTATTTATTTATTTTTTGTATACTAAGTCGAGGCTCGTGTAAGAGCTAACACATAGAACATATAATAAAGGGAGCGAGAGACGAGGGGTGGGGGGAGAGAGGGAAGCAACGGTGGAGAACAGGGACATCGGGAGATCTGTGGAAGGAAGAGGGCTGGGGTGGGCTGCACGGGATAAACAAGATGGACATCACAAGGACTTTCAGGAAAGAAAACGGTATTTGAAGGAGGTGGATTTGGGGTGTATTAACGGGGGTAGAAAAGATAATGCTTTTGGATGGGGGAAATATTTTTTGTGCACTTAAGTCGAGGCTCGTGTAAGAACGAACACCAAAGAATATATCACTGTTTTCTGCTTGTAATGCTCGTTTTATGCTTGTAATGCTCGTTTTATGCTTGTAAAAGACAACAGATCACTTTGTCTAAACTTTTCTTCTGCTCATTTTAATTCGAATTTTATCAATGTTCAACGTTTCAAGAAGAAAAAAGAATTCACGTTTTATAAAAAATTAGTAAAGAGACATACCAAAATTTGGCAATTCTCTGTATGAATATATTTCTGAACCTTTCACTCAATTTGTAAACTTTAGAAACTAGAATCTATATCTTTAGAATCTTTAGAATTCTAAAGCAAACTTTAGAATCTCCCGCGATGAAGCTAACTCTGAGGGCCTTTCACTCACTCACCGCAGGCAGGTTGGTGGTCTTTCTGTCTTCTACCGACTCCTCTCCGGCCTTGCCCCCCCAGCTCTCTCTGTGCTCTGTCCCCCAAATATTCCTACAGGTCGCACAAGATCTGCCAGCAACCCTCTTATGGGTAAACTGCCAAAATCAAGACAAATCTGCTCACCTTTACTCCTTCATTCCTCTTTTCTCCCGCCTCTGGAACAAACTCCCACACTCTCTTCAATCCCACTCCTCCCTCCAGGTCTTTAAAACAGCTGTTCACCATCTCTTATCTTCCCCCATCCAAAACCTTGATCTTTTCCACCCCCATTAATTCACCCCAGATCCACTTTTTTGAAATTCCAACTTCTTTCCTGGAAGTCCTAGCAGTGTCCACGTGTTTTTTTTTTGTTTTTTTTTACCTCTCCCACCCCCCACCCCTCTTCTCATGCCTCCTCCCCCCCAAGCCCTCTCCCTCCCACAGATCTCCCGATGTCCCTGCTCTCCATCATTTTGTTCTCCCACTCCCTTTATCATCTGTTTTATGTGTCGGTTTGTCGTTTTTGTGATCAATGTTAGCTCTTACACGAGCCTCGACCTTGTATACAAAAAAAACCAAAAAAAAAAAAAACCTTATCGAATCGAAAACTACTAGGCCAATTACCCTCAAAGTTTGCACATGTGCTCAGGGTACCCAGGGTAAGTTCATGGCCACAAAGTAAACCCCCATCCCCTTGGCAAGTTTTCACCTGTTGACGTGGCATAGTGCAAGTGCTTTAACCACTGCCTCCTACTGGAGGGAAGAGGTATTGAGGGTGTAGAAATGGCACCGATTCTGAAAAGGAATGCTCTAAGTTAGTGTGCATTCATATTTGTGAAGCTTATTTTTAAAAACTGCAGTCATGCTAATTGTCAGTGAAAACTATCATACTTCATACAAAAAGACACCAATTTCTCTTTGTATGTATCAAAGTATTTGTCGATCGAAACATGCATGGACTTTGGCTCCTGTGCTTTAGCACTTGCAATTTTCATCTGTAGACGTGGCATAATGCAAGTGATTCCCGGATACCATCTTTCGCTCCCGGAAGGAGTGGGTATGACTGACTAGTTGGCCGAAATCATCAAAACAAATGCTTTCTACAAAGAGCATCATGCTTCCACCAAATGAACAACAAAGCTTTAGCATAGTGGATCTTGTTTCAATAAATTACATGTTACAACAAATTACAAAAATTACAACAATAAATTACAACAAAACAGTGTCCTTGTGTTTTATACTTCTCCGCCCCCCCCCCCCCACACCTCCTCCCCCCAAGCCCTCTCCCTCTCACAGATCTCTCGATGTCCCTGCTCTCAAATGTTGTGTTTGTGTGCTTCCCCTTCTCTCCCCATCTTGTCTACCGCTCCCCTTATTATATGTTTTGTGTGTCTGTTTGATTTTTTGTGTGATAAATGTTAGCTCTTTCATGAGCCTCGATCCTGTATACAAAAAAAAAATGTGTGTGTGCTGAATTCTCAACTATACACCTACCATAACCAGGGAGACTAACCTTCATGGGTCAAAACTTCTATGAGAGAATCATGCTCTGCTTATATGATCCAGTCAGGGATTAACATGTGTGTGCGTGCGTGTGCAGGCAGTGGAGAGGATCTTGTATCCTCATCTCCTAAGCTACTGGTCCAACCTGCAACTAGTTTTGGATGATTGCTCCGTCTCCAACAGCCAGGTTAAAGATGATGGGCACAAGGTTTACGGGGCCATTGTGGTGAGTGGTTCCTCAATCTGCTCCTTCGAGAATTGTCTCGGAAGTAACGCATTCGCCTTCAAGCCGCTCGGCTTGACTGTAAACAGTCATTGTCAGATTTATCTCATGCATGTTCAAGATCCAAGCCTGGTGTTGGCTTAGCGGTTAGGGTGCCGGCTTGGGATCCCACGATCCTGGGTTCGAATCCCGGTCGATCGCTGAATTAACCAGTGTGGTTGACTCAGCCTGTCATCCTTCTGAGGTCGGCAAATTGAGTACCAGTTCACTGGTATTTCCCTGTGTGTCGCAAGAGGCAACTAACAGGGTTGGCGGCAGGAAGAGCATCCGGCTGTAAAACATTGCTCCAAAAAGGGTGACCACGGTGCCTGAAAAAGGCCAACCCCTGCTCTGCGGGGAAAAATGGCCTCCAGAGGTGGTTCTTTCATGTTCAAGATCCCATACCTTTTAAAAAGAGTAGGACATTGTGTGCCGATTTAAATTTCAAATTCCTGCTCGGATTGGGGGGTTGCTTTTGCCAACATTCTGTGATGGGACTAAGGATTAAAATTCTCAGCGACAAAACAAACTGTCGTTTGTGGGAATTGTCTTGGCCTTCTGGCATAATTTAATCAGGTGTACACCCCAACTTGATTCAAACTTTTGTTGCTGAGAGTTCTTCATGGGTGGTATATTTCAATCGAGAACCTTACTATTCCGTTCATTTAGTGGATTACAGCGTATAACATTTCTGTTTACAGCGATTACAGCGCAAGTAGGTTACATATTTCTGTCCCGATTGTACAAGTTTAACACATTGGTGGATATTGTAATGCACTTTTTACATCCAACCTGCTGCAAAAGCTGATAGATCCCATGATCTTTCTTATTCATGCCATCCTTTTAAAACATCTTCTCCTCTCATTATCAGGTTGCCGTGGAGAAGCTCATTTCTTCCAAAGCAGTTGCACTCTCAGTTCCGGATGGAGTGATGTACATGCAGTCGTTGGAAGATGGTGACACTTCGCTGTGCCCCAATACATCTTCAAATCTTCAGCAGAACCCTTCAGATTTCCCATATTGCACTGGAAATCAGAGTGTGTTGATGCTGCAAGGCGATGCCAGTGGATCAATGGGATTTCTCAAGGAAACAGAGGCTGGAATATCTGCACCGTCACCACCACCACTATCTCAAGCCTATGATGAGCTCTACGAGCTCTTTGGCGATAGCCTCGCATTACGCTTCGGAACTGGAGGGAGAGCACTGGGTGGCGTGACAAACGACGGCAAAATGGCCGGGAGCAATGAGACCGGCGCCAAGGATTTGGAAAAAGGCCGGCACGTACAACGCCGCTTGTTACGTAGCGTTGGTGACATCGAGCCGTCAAGACACTCCTCTCCACGAGGCACATCCAGTCGGACTGGGGTCTCTGGCCGTGCCCGTCATCGGGCAGAGCGGGCCGGGAGGGGTTGTCCCTCCCCGACGGTTCGAGAGGTCTTTCAGGTGGCACGTCCCATGATCACGAATCCAACAATCCGGCTTCGGATCTCTGGGGCAGCAACACCCGTAAGGAGTCTGGGCAGGTCACCAAGGACCCAACAAGTTCAAACACCGACACCGGCCTACAGTGTTTCAAACAAAGCCTCTCACAACATCCCCCTCATTGGGAAAATGGGAAAGGTTTTCAGGGGAATTCCGAGATCAGAATTTTGCTTAGCTGTTTTATTGTAAAAAAATAAATAGAAAAAATCGTTATTGTATTCTTTTTTTTATTATTATTGTATTGTTCATTAACACTTCCGGTTTTGTTTTCTGTATTTTTTATTTGTAAAGTAACCCCGCCCCTTACCCCTCCCTCCAAATGAACATTCTTTCCAGCACTCTGTCATTGCACCATCAGGTATTCCCGATCGATGTGCAAGCCTCCGCTGGTCTAGTCTGCATACTGGGATTTTGAATGTGTCATATGCTTCCCGGTTCTACCTGCCTACCTTTTCCCCCTCTCTGCAGCATCGAGGCTCATGGTGGATCATTTACACCTGAAAATAGTACAACACGCACCGGTTTGACAAGGCATCAGGACACACAGCCTTGGATTTGCAGTCCGGTCGTTGTTGCTTGTCGATAGCCATTCATCGGCTGTCAACATTCCTCCAGTCAATATACATTCCTCCAGACATACAATATATATGATGCAGTCGATCATGAATCCCACCGAGCTTGTTGTGTCACATGCTTGTTGGCACGACGCAAAAACGACGACATTCTGAAACGGGGTGTGAAGAGTTTCAAAACGCCAGATGAAAGGTTACCTACCACCCGAGGCAGCGATGCCAGTCTGACTACTCGTTCTTCCTTAAAATACGTCATTTCGACAGCAGCACACCTTTTTTTCACGAACCCCCAGCAGCTTTTCTTTTTCTTTTTTCTACATCGTTCACTGGAGCACTTTTTGTTTTGATTTTGTGTTTTATTTTTTCAACTGCGAGACCATTTTTCCCTTTGAAATCCCAGCGGCGAAGTTGTGTGGCCAATTGATTAAAGGAGTGTTGCTAAAATGATGTTTCTTATTTCATTAGGGGTAGCTTGGCTATCAGTAGACATGATCCTGCAACTTGTTGAAACTCTTGCCAATCTGATTGGAAAGTTTTAATGGGTACAATGCAACAATGCGTTGATGAAATTCGAACAATATTCTTGGAAGATTTCTTTGTTGCGAACAACACGTCGGGTGTAATTATCCCACGCACGCAAAGTGAAAAGCGGGGTTTCTTCTCCTCTGTCTGTCCTAACAAACAAAACTAAATGTGGAAAAAAAAGTGAAACAAAATTGAAAATCATTCCAAACAAGAAAGTTACTGTTTTTAAAGAAAACTAGCCGAAACCCATGGAACATCCACCGAAGGGAGGATGTGGTGTATGGATAGAGTGTACCATTATGGATGGCATAGGGGATTTACTTGTCCGAGTAAGAGTTAGGAAGAAAGGTGAGAATGAAGAGTGCGTATATGAACAACGTATTTATTGCAATCTACTTAAATGACAACGCTACGATATACTTTTGAAAAATGAATGGATTCGTAATAGGAATCGGCATAGCACCACTCTGGGATTGTCCACTCAGTGGACGGCTTGCTGTCACCTTCGAGTGTCCAATCAGCGGACGGCTTGCTTCGCCTTCACCCAGCAGACGCCAATAAAATGGCGTCGTATCGGCAGTTAATCGGATGCTTTTGGGCCCCAACGTCGGCTAATTCAGATTTTTCGAGTATGGCTTTATGTGATAAACAAAGAGCGCGGTTCGTAGATCGTAAATCCATTAGTGCCGTGGGCATCGGGTCACTGGGTGCGGCGTAAAAGGGATAACAAAGTCGAGTCCTTACGCTATTATTATATAGATTATAAAGGACACAAACAACAGGCGCGTATAGCAGAAAGGTGGTGTAATAGACGCCGAGTCAACGGTGGTAAACTTGAGGATTTTTTTCTCATACCACCTTTGCAGTCTTTATTTTATTTCATTCGAATTATATACTTGAACACTGTAGAATGCAAATAGTCTTTTTTACACTCGACCAAGGCCTAAGATCATTGAAACATCTTGATCTGAGGCTGAAGGTATGGGCCTATCATCATAGACAGGTCGGTGTTCTGTCTCCTCTCTGGTCTTGCACCTTCTGCTCCTTCTGTGCTTTGTCCCCACCCTCAGGTTTATGCTGGGTGCACATAAACCCTTTTTGAATTAATTTTGCCCCAATCAACCCCTTTTTGGTGAAACTTACTAAATATAGGATCACGGCTCACCTCCACTAATTCGTTCCTCTTTTCCCCCGCCTGTCCAAGTCTTCAAGACAGCTGTTCATCATATCAGATCCTCCGCAATCCAAAACCATGATGTTTTCTACCCTCGTTAACCACCACACCCCAAGCCCTTCTCCTTCCAAACTTCTAGTTTTCCCTCCTGAGAGCTTCCTTCTTTGTCTCTTGTCCATCCCATGCACCCTTACCTGCCACTCCCCCCACCTCAAAACCCCAAACCCCCACACCCCTCATTCCTCCACCCACTCATTGTTTGTCTCCCTCTATCTTGGCCTTCAACTGTGCTGTTGGTGTTCGCGAGGGGGGTTAACCCACAAGCTTAGGATCCCTAATTGTCCCTTGTTTACCAACCGATTACTCTGAAACCTGATATAGCCCTTCTTCTAGAATCTAGATGGTCCGCAGGTTCGCTCGGCCTTAGGTTTTTAGATTTCGTATCAGGGAGCTTCACATGGGGTCCCCAAAATCAGCAGAGGTCTGAACTACAACCTCAAGAGATGACTGTGAGCCCACACGGGGCTATTTATTATGATGTTGAGAGGCAACGTTCAGTGCTGGCAGGGTAGCCCATAGATATGCATGGCGCACTCATCTCTGAGCTGTCACATGGGTTTGAATCCTGACCGAGCTATATAAACTGACGTCCCACTGTTTTGCATGCAGGGTGATCCATCAATGTGTGTTTCATCACTGGGTTGGACGTTAAACGTGTTTCCCATCTGCCTCCTTTAGTTGGTGGACATTAAAGATATCCCACGGTGTCCTTTGTCAAGAGTAGGTGAGTTATCGCCGGCATCCTGAACAAACTGCAATTTCCTGCTTTAACCTATAGGGGGCACTGCATCCGTGGCTCAACCACCACGGCCACGACAGAGTTAGAGAGGGAAAAGGTCTTTTCATGGGGACCGATCGGCACCCTGACCATGACCGCGCTGCCCTGACGAATCCAGGCAACAGGGAAGAATGGGGAAGATTTGCCTCCCGACTTGTGTTGGGGTGGAGGGGGAGGGGCGGGGGGTACAACCGCCACGAAGAGGTGTCTCCGATAGTTGTTGTTGACGATGATCTAGTAGTAGTGTGACTTCTGGGGAAGAACATACCTAAATTGTAAAAATACACTACTCACAATAAGTTCGGGATATTGTGGGAGTGAGTTTATTTTTTTTATAGGGGTTAGAGTTATGGGATTGAAATCAAGAATGATGTGTTTTCACACTCATTAATAACCATAGAATTAGGACCAACAACTTTTTTCAACCTAATTAATACACAAAATCAACCACACCGAAGAACCTGCCAATATCCCTAACTTATTGTGAGTAGTGTATATTTAATTGACGTATAATACATCCCAACTTTCTTACTTGTGACTTGCTACCTTCGCCAGAGGAGAGGGTATTGCATTTGAGTCCGTTTGTTTGTTACTTGGGCCAAAAATATATATATATATTTTTTTGCGAGTATGTTGATCACTCCGGTGTGTGTGTGTGTGTGTGTGTGTGTGTGTGTGTGTGTGTGTGTGTGTGTGTGTGTGTGTGTGTGTGTGTGTGTGTGTGTGTGTGTGTGTGTGTGTGTGTGTGTGTGTGTGTCCGTCCGTCCGTCCCCATCCGCTCACTTATACTTGCCTACAGGTCACAATTTTAAACCGATCTTCACGAAACTTCACCAAATGCCAGGGTTCGTGGTCCGACAAAATCCTATATATTTTTGAGGTCAAAATGTCAACTTGCATTTGAGTGTTGGACATTTGAGTCCAACATAGGCTTTAATCTGAGGTCAAAGGTCAACCCTTTTTAAAAAAATTTCTAAAATCTTAAACTTCAATCCGATTGACTTGAAATTTGAATAGGATTTACATAGCTTAATGAATTCAACCACCAACTATTTTTGAGATCAGCATAGGCCAAAAGGTCAACATAGGCCAAAGGTTAACAACAATTTCAAATTTCTAAAATCCTCAATTTTCATCCGATTCACTTAAAATTTGAATGGGATTTACACATCAGCAAACTGAATTCAACCACCCACTATTTTTGAGATCAGCATAGGCCAAAAGGTCAACATAGGCCAAAGGTTAACCCCAATTTTAAATTTCTAAAATCCTCAATTTTCATCCGATTGACTTGAAATTTGAATGTGATTTTCATATCGGCTAACTGAATTCAACCACCAACAATTTTTGAGATCAGCGTAGGCCAAAACGTCAACCTTGGCCAAAGGTCATCCACTTTTTTTGAATTTCTAAAATCCTCAATTTTCATCCGATTGACTTGAAATTTGAATCGGATTAACATATCAGCCAACTGAATTGAACCACCAATTCTTTGTGAGGTCAAAAGGATGCTCTACTGAGTGCCATTCTGCTTTGTTATATTTTGCCAAGTGTCGCTCTATGAGTGATTTTTTCATTTGTCTGTTTGTCTGTCTGTTTGTCCACACAGAATAAATATGATTTTCTCTGCAACCGTTGGTCCGATTGACAGGAAATTTTCACCATTGGTGCACCTCCTCCTGTATAATTGTAAATGATAATTATGACGTCATAGGTCACGTGGTTCGGCCGCCATCTTGGAAAAATTGAAAAACGTTGCACCTCTATATCTCCAAAAGGGCTGAATAGAAAAAATTGAGACATGGCTCATTGTAAAGAACTCTCCATGGGGAATAATATATGTTAATGATGATGTCATAGGTCCCTCCATTATGACGTCATAATTCGACAAGTACAAAACTTCATCCGATCAAGATGAAATTTCTTGAGCATAATCTAGGAATAAATTAGTTTAGGGGGAAAAAATGATGACGTCATCAGTCACGTGGTTCGGCCGCCATATTTGTTTTAACACAAAAGCCTTAAAATCACTGAAAATACATCCTGGCGGGGGTTTGCAATCTCTGATTGCTCTTTTTCTTGTTTCTCATTTTATATTTTGCAGCCATCCATTAGTGTGGCGTCGCCATGATGGCTGAGAAAAGAAGAACAGATGAAAAACCTCTGAAATCGAAATTACTCCAAGCATCTAAAGGCAAACATAATAAGACTCCTGGTTTGACCTGCAAAATTCATTACCCTCACAATAAATCAGAAGGAAAACAAGGGCACTCACTATCTGAAGCAAGTTTTAAAGAAAACTCAGGAAACTGTTCAAATCAGACACTCAGGGCAACGAAAAACGAAGATTTGATGATATATTTGTTGCCAGGTGCCAGGAAGATATTGCTGTCATTTGCATGGTTTGTGCCACAGGTGGTGCTACAAAGACTTTACAAACATATCTCGGCTCCTAAAATGAAAGAGTCCATCAGGTGATGACGATGAACCCTGTTCCTCAAAAAGCGTACAATTACGTACCTCATTTATTACTTGCAGATGGATGTATCTTTTGTTCCAGAAATCGCATTACAAAGCATAGAAAGGAGCAAAAGCTTGTCAAATATCTCATAAAAACATCAGAACAGTCTATAACTAGAATTCAGTGGAGAGCATACCTCCACCTGGTTGGCCATATCACTCAATGGTGAAGAATCACTTAAAATTTTTACTATCCGGATCCGGATCCGAATCTTCTCCAAAATCGAATCGATTCTTCCTTGTCACACACGCAACCTGTCGAACAGGTTTCGTCCAAATCCGTCCATACCTTCTTGAGATATCCTGCTATGTATCATTTTGGCCCTATCTCCCAATGGTGAAGAATCACTTTAAATTTTAATAATTCTCATATCCGAATCCATATTCAGAACTTCACCAAAATTGAATCGATTAGTCCTTGTCACACATGCAACCTGTCCACCAATTTTCGTCCAAATCCGTCCATAACGTTTTGAGATATCCTGCTACGTATCGTTTTTGGCTCTATCGCCCAATGGTGAAGAATTACTTTTAAAATTATACCAGCCGAATCCGGATCCAGATCTTCACCAAAATTGAAGTGATTTGTCCTTGTCACATTCTCTCTCTGCCAAATTTCGTCCGAATCCGTCCACAAGTTTTGGAGATATCTTGTTCACAAACAAACAAACGGACAGACAGGGGTGAAAACATAACCTCCATCCACCTTTGGTGGCGGAGGTAATAAAATAGCCCCAAGTGGCCTGATGGTCATCTCTTCATTGTAGTTCAGACCTTTTCTCCTCCCTAGGAGTCCCCCCTGATCCCCTGCGAGCCCCCAATACGAAATCGAAAAAAATGTAAGACCAAGTGACCCTGCGGACCATCGGGTAGAAGAGCTGTATCCGGTTTCAGAGCAATCAGTTGGTGAACAAGGGACGGGCAGGGATCCGAAGTTTCAGGTGGTAACACACCCTGGGAGCCCCCATTATCCAAATCAAAAAATCGGAGCCTGAGCGATTGTGCGGGCTGCTGTCTTGTATTCATTTGTCAAGTTTCAGAATAATCAGCCGCGTGATAATGGAAGAGCAGCAAAAATAGCAAAAAGTTAACGGACGGACAGACAGACATCCAGACATCACAACCCATTTTCATAATGTCTTCTCTTTGAGAATCGAGATGGAATGACCGAAAAAGAGCCCCAGAGAAACAAAAGGATGAACACATTCTACTAAAAGTGCAGGATGTTGATTTGATAGCCAGGGAAGCACACTGTCATGCTTCTTGGCAGAAGGACTACACCAGTACTTGGGGGTCGTAAGTCCAATGAAGTCAGCAAAGTCACCGAAGAACAAAATGGCCACGAGGCCACTTTTGAGCATAAAACCAACAACGTGAAAGAAAGCATCATTGAAGGGTCAAATGTTGAGCGGATGTCAATGCTGATAGAACAGTTCATGCTTGGAAACAATCGGCAATTTAACATTGCAGACAACAAGACATATCAACTTAAATGCAAACCAGTGAAGCGGTTTGGCAACCGAACTTGAAGAGTGAGCTTGTCGATTCATCAAAACTGCCAATATCAGTCGTCATCATTTGAAATCACTGACTCAGTCCAAAAGATTGGAAGAGGCAGCTTTGGTCTTGCGCAGGGCAACTCAAAGTGCCGACAATTAATCCCAACAAGTGTCGTGGCCGCCATCCCCAGGCTTTCTGCTGAGTGATACTCGACCCCCACAATGCCAACAATAATTTTCATCACCCATTTGATTACTGGAAAGAAAATGCAAGATTCAGCAGGGAAACAACAAAGACTGGTGTCATCCTTTGCTCAAGATCTTTGCCAAGCTGTTACAAGAGGACAGGCAAACCTTCCTCCTGAACATTGTTGATGTAAACCTTCTTCCTGAACATTGTTGATGTAAACCTTCTTCCTGAACATTGAAAAATGTAAACCTTCTTCCTGAACATTGAAAGACGTAAACCTTCTTCCTGAACATTGAAAAATGTAAACCTTCTTCCTGAACACTGAAAGATGTAAACCTTCTTCCTGAACATTGAAAAATGTAAACCTTCTTCCTGAACACTGAAAGATGTAAACCTTCTTCCTGAACATTGAAAAATGTAAACCTTCTTCCTGAACACTGAAAGATGTAAACCTTCTTCCTGAACATTGAAAAATGTAAACCTTCTTCCTGAACATTGTTGATGTAAACCTTCATCCTGAACATTGAAAAATGTAAACCTTCTTCCTGAACATTGAAAAATGTAAACCTTCTTCCTGAACATTGAAAGACGTAAACCTTCTTCATGAACATTGAAAGATGTAAACCTGCATCCTGAACATTGAAAGACATAAACCTTCTTCCTGAACATTGAAAGATGTAAACCTTCTTCCTGAACATTCAAAGACATAAACCTTCTTCCTGAACATTGAAAAATGTAAACCTTCTTCCTGAACACTGAAAGATGTAAACCTTCATCCTGAACATTGAAAAATGTAAACCTTCTTCCTGAACATTGAAAGACGTAAACCTTCTTCCTGAACATTGAAAGATGTAAACCTTCTTCCTGAACATTCAAAGACGTAAACCTTCTTCCTGAACATTCAAAGACGTAAACCTTCTTCCTGAACATTGAAAGATGTAAACCTTCTTCCTGAACATTCAAAGACGTAAACCTTCTTCATGAACATTGAAAGATGTAAACCTTCTTCCTGAACATTCAAAGACGTAAACCTTCTTCCTGAACATTGAAAGACGTAAACCTTCTTCCTGAACATTGAAAGACGTAAACCTTCTTCCTGAACATTGAAAGATGTAAACCTTCTTCCTGAACATTGAAAGATGTAAACCTTCTTCCTGAACATTGAAAGATGTAAACCTTCTTCCTGAACATTGAAAGATGTAAACCTTCTTCCTGAACATTGAAAGATGTAAACCTTCTTACTGAACATTGAAAGATGTAAACCTTCTTCCTGGACATTGTTGATGTTGAAGGAGCAAGGCTCCTGCTTGAGACGGACGAAGTGACGGACAAGACACAAACTCGTCCGAGAAGATGTTTAATGTATAATCAACTCGGTAACTCTCCAAATCCGTTTATCAGGTTCGCATACATATAATCCAAGCCAAAAAGCACACGTCAGAACCAAAGCCACGCCTCTCAGGCGAGGCACGCTTTGGTGGTCATGTGACCGACAGGTGCAAGCAATTATAACCTCGGCGCCGCGGTTTGTCCGCCGGTTACGTCACCGGCTGGGGCAAGGAGATTATGTTGCTGGTCTTGAGCTTTGAGGGACCCATGGGTCGCTACACACGCCCCCCCAGAATCGACTAGGTCCAGGAAGGTCAACCTGAGGGGGGTCCGGATGACCCGACCGAAACGACCCCTGGCTGGTCACGGGGGGGGGGGGGGGGGGGGTCCGATGTGGTGGCGGGTGGCCGGGCGGGCGGTGCAGTGGACGGGGGGCGGCCGCGGTGGGAGAGCCAGCCGTGGTGGCTGGCCGACGTCCATGTGGGCCGGCTTGAGGCGGTCCACCGAAATCCGGTCCGCCCGGCCGCCGATGCTGACGACGAAGGACTTGTTGTCCCGTCGTAGGACCCGGAAGGGTCCGTCGTATGGTGGCCGGAGCGGCCCCCGGTGCATGTCGTGGTGCACAAAGACGTACTCCGCCGTGTGGAGTGCTGGGGGGACGTAGGATTGGGGGTTGCCGTGGCGGGACGAGGGCACCGGGGCGAAACATTGGGCGGCCTCCTGGAAGTCCGTGCGCTGGCGCGCGGGGGACCAGGGGCTGGTGGCGTTGGGCACGAACTCGCCCGGGACGTGGAGGGCCTGGCCGTACACCAGCTCGGCGGTGGACACCTGGAGGTCCTCCTTTGGAGCCGTGCGGAGGCCCAAAAGGACCCACGGGAGCCGGGTCGGCCCAGCCGTCGTCCTGGAGGCCGGCCATGAGTGCGGCCTTCATGGAGCGGTGGAACCGCTCGCACAACCCGTTGGCCTGGGGGTGGTAGGCCGTGGTGCGGTGCAGGGTAACGCCCAACGTGCGGGCGACCACGCCCCACAGTTCGGACGTGAACTGTGGGCCGTGGTCCGACGAGATGTCCGTCGGTGCGCCGAAACACGCGACCCAGGTGGCGATGAACGCCTGGGCCACGTCGGCGGTGGTGGTGGAGGCGAGGGGCACGGCCTCCGGCCACCTGGTGGTCCTGTCCACCATGGTAAGCAAGTGGGTGAACCCCTGCGATGGGGGAAGGGGACCCACCAGGTCTACGTGGACGTGGTCGAAACGTCGCTCGGGCACGGTGAAAGGAGCCAGCGGAGCCTGGGTGTGACGGTGGACCTTGGCCCGCTGGCAGGGTGTGCAGGCATTGGCCCAGTCGCGGACGTCCCATCGTAACCCGTGCCAGACGAAACGTGCCGACACCAGCCTCTGGGACGCCTTCCGGCCCGGGTGAGAGAGGCCGTGGAGCGAAGCAAAAATGCGATGCCGCCAGGTGACCGGCACAACGGGGCGAGGTCAGCCTTGGGAGACGTCACAAAGCAGGACCGTGTCCGCGAAGGGGACGTCAGCCAAGCGGAGGCCCGTGTCTGCCACCGGGAGCGCCTGCACTGTTCCGTTGGTGGCCTGGTCCGTCGCCATCAGGGCGAAATCGACGCTGAGGTGGACGGCGTTGGCGCCGGCTCGGGAAAGGCAGTCGGCCACGGCGTTGTCCTTTCCGGCGACATGCCGGATGTCCGTGGTGTATTCCGACACGGCGGAGAGGTGGCGCTGCTGGCGGGCCGACCACGGCTCCGTGACCTTGGCCATGGCGAAAATCAATGGCTTGTGGTCGACAAAGGCCGTGAACAGGCGGACCTCCAGGAGGTGGCGAAAATGGCGGACGGCCAGGTACAGCCCGAGGAGCTCGCGGTCGAAAGTGCTGTACTTCAACTCGTTGGGCAGGAGTTGCCGGCTGAAGAACGCGAGCGGCTGCCAGGCCCCATTTACCCATTGTTCATGAACCGCAACCACAGCGTAGTCGGAGGCATCCGTGGTGAGGGCGATGGGAGCATGGGGTACCGAGTGGGCCAGCAGGGTGGCGTTGGCGAGGGCCCGTTTTGCGCCGGTGAAAGCAGCGTCCATGTCCGTGGACCAGACGACGTCGCGCTTCGCCGGCTGGCCGCAGAGGGCGGTGTACAAGGGCCGCATGAGTTGCGCAGCTCGGGGCATGAAGCGGTGATAAAAGTTCACCATCCCGAGGAACTCCTGCAGCGCCTTGACGGAGCGGGAAAGCGGCGATGGCCTCGACTTTGGCCGGTAGCAGCACGGCGCCGTTCCGGGTGATGCGGTGGCCCAAAAGGTCGATCGTCGCCGCACCAAAGTGAGATTTGGCCAGGTTGACAATCAAGCCGTGCTCGCTGAGGCGGCCGAACAGCGTCCGGAGGTGGAGGAGGTGCTCGGCTCTGGACGTACTGGCGACGAGGATGTCGTCCAGGTGGGTAAAGAGGAACGGCAAGTCACGCAGCACGCCGTCCATCAGGCGCTGGAACGCCTGTGCCGCGTTTTTGAGGCCGAAGGGCATCCGGAGGAATTCGAAGAGGCCGAAGGGTGTAATAACGGCCGTCTTCGGGATGTCGGCCGGGCGGACGGGCACCTGGTGGTACCCCCGAATGAGGTCCACTTTTGAAAAAATGGTCCGCCTCGCTAACCGGGCGGAAAAATCCTGGATGTGCGGGACGGGGTACCTGTTGGGGGTAGTGGCGTCATTGAGGCGGCGGTAGTCGCCGCATGGCCGCCATCCGCCCCCCGGCTTCGGGACGATGTGCAGCAGCGAGGCCCATGCACTGTCGGAGCGCCGCACGATGCCGAGGCGCTCCAGCGCGGCGAACTCGGCCTTGGCGACGGCGAGTTTGGCTGGGTCGAGACGGCGAGCTCGGGCATACACCGGCGGGCCCGTAGTGGGAATATGATGCTCGATGCCATGACGCACCGCGACGGCCGAAAACGTCGGTCGCGTGAGGGCCGGGAACTCCGCGAGGAGACGCGCGAAGTCGTCTGCCAATGGGAGGACGCAGGAAAGCTCGGTGGGTGCGGAACGGCTCAAGGCGCACGCCAGCGAGCTGAAAGTTTCGGCGTTGACGAGACGCCGGCGTTTAACGTCGACCAGCAGCCCATGGGCGCAAAGGAAATCGGCACCGAGCAAAGCCATGGGGACATCCGCCGTCACGAACTCCCAGCGAAAGAGCTGGCTGCCGAAGCGGAGGGCGACGGTGCGTGGGCCGAAGGTGCGAATGGCGGAGCCGTTGGCTGCGATTAAGGAGGGGCCGCAAATGGCGGCCTGCCTGTCCTCCGCCGAAGCGGGAATGACGCTCAGCTGAGCGCCGGTGTCACAGAGAAAACGCCGGCCCGACGCTTGGTCCGCGATGAATAGCAGGCTTCCGGAACGGCCGGTGCTCATGGCTGGTAGTGAGCGCCGGCCCGACCGTTTCCCGACTTGCCGAACGTGCACGGGGGTCGACATGATCGGGCCCGCCGCCCGAACCCTGGCGTGGAAATAACACCAGGCCGGGTCTGGCAGGGGCTCCGGCGCCGACTCCGGCACCGACTGCGCCACGGGCGCCGGGCGGGCTCCCGGCAGCCACCCTGATGAGCTGGCTCGCCGCTCCGACGAGCTCGCTTGCCGAATGGATCTTGTCGGCCTCCCTGGCGAGGTCGCGGGGGTTCGCGATGGTCGTGCTTGCCAGGGCGACCCGTACCTGGGCCGGGAGCTGGCGGAAAAAAAGCTCTCGGAAAAGGAAATCCGAGGGGTGCTCGTCGAGCAACGCGAGCATGTAGTCCATACGTTCGGACGGGCGCATATCGCCGAGCTCAGGAAGGTCGAGCAGGCGTCGTGCGCGTTCAGCCGGGGAGAGGGTGAAAGCGCCCAGAAGAAGTGCCTTGATGGCGTCGTACTTGCCGTCAGCGGGCGGGCTCTGGAGGAGGCTCAGGCAGTGGGCGGCGGTCACGGAGCCGAGCGCGGCGACCACGTAATGGTATTTAGTGGTGTCCTCCGTAATGCCACGCAGGGCGAACTGGGAGTCCGCCTGAGCGAACCAGACGGCGGCATGTGCTTCCCAGAAAGTGGGCAATTTGAGGGACACCGCCGTGTCCATCGCGTGTCGTAAACTCGGGGTCACCAGTGAAGGAGCAAGGCTCATGCTTGAGACGGACGAAGTGACGGACAAGCCACAAACTCGTCCAAGAAGATGTTTAATGTATAATCAACTCGGGAACTCTCCAAACCCGTTTATCAGGTTCGCATACATATAATCCAAGCCAAAAAGCATACGTCAGAACCAAAGCCACACCTCTCAGGCGAGGCACGCTTTGGTGGTCATGTGACCGACAGGTGCAAGCAATTATAACCTCGGCGCCGCGGTTTGTCCGCCGGTTACGTCACCGGCTGGGGCAAGGAGATTATGTTGCTGGTCTCGAGCTTTGGGGGACTCATGGGTCGCTACAATGTAAACCTTCTTCCTGGACATTGTTGATGTAAACCTTCTTCATGGACATTGTTGATGTAAACCTTCTTCATGGACATTGAAAGATGTAAACCTTCTTCATGGACATTGTTGATGTAAACCTTCTTCCTGGACATTGTTGGTGTGTTCCCAGCAAACAATTTTGCATTGTCGCAATGTTGTAAAAACCTTAAACTTTCCATGGAAATTCCACGCACTGCTTTCGTATTTCCTCTCCTGTCGTCGTCAATGTTTGGCTCCAAATAGGTTTCTCTCATCTCGTCTTTCTGTTCTGGCTGGAGTTCCTCACGGCAGTGTTCTGGGCCCTGTACTTTTTCTGGTCTTCATTAATGAGCTCTCCGACTCTAGAAAATCCTCTCTATGTTTTTGCTGATAATTCTACCCCTGCTGCTCGAGATATCTCATTCCTCAGATTGGCAGGCAACAGCATCTTCACTCTCTACAGATCTGGATAAAATCATAAACTGGTCAAACAAGTGGAACATGTCTTTCAATCCTAACAAATCTCACACTCTCTCTATGTCTCTCTCAAAAGACCGACTTGACAACCCTCCCATCTACTTTCTGAATAATCTTCTCCAAGAAGTTCTGTCACTCAAGCTTTTGGGTCTCACTATCTGCCATGATCTTTCCTGGGAAAACCACATTTCAAATCTGGCCTCCAAAGCCAGCCACCGACTGGGCATCCTCCGTCGTGCGAAGTCCTTCCTTGGCACACCTGACCTCCTCACCACATACAAGGCTTTCATCCGCAGCTCAATGGAATACTGCTCTCCCCCCTGGGCTGGTGCTCCTGCCTCACACCGGGCGGCCTCACGCTGTTGAAACCAAAGCTTTCAGAATCATTGGAATCTCCCGCGATGAAGCTAACTCCGAGGGCTTTTCACGTACTCACCACAGGCAGGTTGGTGGTCTTTCTGTCTTCTATCGACTCCTCTCCGGCCTTGCTCCCCCAGCTCTGTCTGTGCTCTGTCCCCCCAATATTCCTGCAGGATGCACAAGATCTACCAGCAACCCTCTTCTGGTGAAACTGCCAAAATCACGACTCTCTGCTCACCTTCAGTCTTTCATCACGCTTTTTTCACACCTCTGGAACAAACTCCCACACACTCTTCAGACCCACTCTTCAAGTGAGGTTGCTTCAAACCCCCCATCCAAGCCCTCGATATTTTCTACCCACGGTAATCCAACCTAAATCCACCTCCTTCAAATTCCGATTTCTTTCCTGAAATCCCCTGTGGTGTCCATTTTGTTTATCCCATGTACCCCGCCCAGCCCCCTCCCTTCCACAGATCTCCCGATGTCCCTGTTCTCCACTTTTGTGCTTCCTTCTCTCTCCCCCTCTTGTCTCCTGCTCCCTTTATTATATGTTCTATGTGTTAGCTCTCACACGAGCCTCGACTTTGTATCCCCAAAACAGGTGGTAAAAACTTTGTGTGTTTGCTGCGTTGCTGTGATTGATTATTTTGAACTAAATGAGAGCTTCTCTTTTTCTGTTGCTCAAAGTCCCTTAAATTAGCAATTGTTTTCCATTTCATTTATTTCAAGCGACATACAATACATTTCATCATATATGAATATCCATTTTTCTTCAAACATTTTTACCTGAACTCAATAAATTGGTGTATTTTTTTAATTTATAAATATCATGTGAACCTAAGACATGAACCAATTGCTCAACCCCGATTTCAACAATTTTTGTATGGGGTAACACCGAGAATCAGTTGACGATTTGTATCTGACTGACAGGCCGGAGCGGGATGAGATCTGAACCAAAATACTGGACCAGAACCCATCACCCAACCAATCGTCAACCGCGATTCCTCAAACAACGTCCACAACTTTAGGCAATATCGTGCTGTTATCGTTTTTGTTGCGAATTCTCAATGGTCAAAAACTACTTTAAAATATTTCTCAAAAATCACCAAAATAATAAATATGTCGTATCCAGATCTGGACTCGAATTAATTCTTCCTTGTCACAGAGCCAAACTGTCCACCAAGTTTATTCTGAATCCATCCACAACTCTTTCAGATATGGTGCTACACTGCATCGTTTACTGAATCGTTTTTAGCCCTCTCTCTCAATTGTGAAGAATCATTCAGAAAATTATAGTATTCGGATCTGGATCTCACCAAAATATATTCAATTCGTCCTTGTCATTCTCCCCACCTGTCCACCAAATTTCATCTCAATCGATCAACAACTTTGTGAGATTATTCTGGGGCCAAAACCTCAATGACCTTCAGTGGCAGAAGTAAACCTATTTATTGGTTCGTTGATCTTGGCCCCATGGCAGGTGCATGAAAACTTGCTTTCATATCCAGGATGACCCCTTTCCAAGAAACTTTCAAAATTTCTGGTTGTTGGAGAGCTTGAAAAGCAGTGGAATGACCTGAAGGGAAATTGTATTCGGTTGAGGCAGAACTTTTCAGTGAATTGTTGGGCTTTTCCAAAAGCAAAAACTTTTTATCCAAAGTCTCGGCTTGTGGGAGAGCGAAAAACAGAACAGAACAGAACCTAATAAACCAACAATGTATTGGCTCGTTGGTCGAGAGTTATGATTCTTGCTTTGGGTGTGTGAGGTGTCGAGAGGTCCTGGGTCCAAATCCCGCACAATCCCTTATAATTAATCTTTGAAACTTTCTTTGTTTGCTTGTTGGAGTGCTTGAGAAGCAGTGGAAGGATCTGAGGGTGACTTCTGTTGTGTTTGAGGTCGTCGTGTTTAGATGATTGACCGGGCTTTTGCAAAAGCAAAAACTCTTTGTCCAAATTTCATGCTTCTGGAAGAGTTCAAACAGAGAAGAGAACAGAGCCGAAAACCATCAATAAGGTTGGTTCGTTGGTCTCGGGGTATGATTCTCACTTCGGTTGTGAGATGTCCCGGGTTCAAATCCCACACGAGCCCTTTGATACCAAACTTCTATGCTTTCATGATTTCATGGAGACCTGCCAAAGCATTGGAATGATCTGAAGGGAAATTGTATAAGGTTGAGGCAGAAGTGTTCAGTGAATTGCTGGGCTTTAGCAAAAGCAAATACTTTTTATCCAAAGTCTCGGCTTGTGGGAGAGCGAAAACACAGAACAGAACAGACACCAATAAAGCAACAACGTATTGGCTCGTTGGTCGAGAGGTATGTTTTTTGCTTTGGGTGTGATCGGTCCTGGGTTAAAATCCCAGATGAACCCGAATGATTTATCTTTGAAACTTTGCTTGTTGAAGGGTTTGAGAATCAGTGGAAGGATCTGAGGATGCGTTATGTTGAATTTGAGGTCGTTTGTTTTGTTCATTGATGGGTTTTTGGAAAAGGAAAACTCTTTATGCAAGGCCTCGGAGCGTGGAAGTCCTACAACACAGAACAGAACAGACCCTAATAAAGCAACAATGTATTGGCTCGTTGGTCAAGAGTTATGATTCTTGCTTTGGGTGTGAGAGGTCGTGGCTTCATCATCCTGGATGAGTCCTCAAAATTAATCTTTTGAACTTCCTTTCTTAGTTTGTTGGAGAGCTTGAGAAGCAGTGGAAGGATCTAAGGGTGACTTCTGTTGTGTTTGATGTCGTCGTGTTTCGATCATTGATGGGCTTTTGCAAAAGCATAAACTCTTTGTCCAAATTTCATGCTCCTGAAAGAGCTCAAACACAGAAGAGAACAGAGCCTAACACCAACACCAAGGTTGGGTCGTTGGTCTAGAGGTATGATTCTTGCTTAGAGTGCGAGAGGTCCTGGGTTTAAATCTTGAACGAGGCCCTTGATCGAACTTTTATACCTTCTTGATTTCATGGAGACCTGCCAAAGCATCCATCTTGGTTTCGTGGAGACCTGCCAAAGCATTGGAATGATCTGAAGGGAACTTGTATTCGGTTGAGGCAGCAGTGTTCAGTGAATTGCTGGGCATTTGCAAAAGCAAAAACTTTTTGTCCCAAGTCTCAGCTTGTGGGCGAAGTGCAACACAGAACAGAAAAGACCCAAATAAACCAACAACGTATTGGCTCATTGGTCGAGACTGGAGTTATGATTCTTGCTTTGGGTGCATGAGGTGTCGAGAGGACCTGGGTCCATAATCCCGGACAATGCCTCATAATTAATGTTTGAAACTTTGTTTGTTTGTTGGAGAGCTAGAGAAGCAGTGGAAGGATCTGAGGGTGAATCATGGTGGATTGAGGGAGTCGAGTTCAGTGTATTGATGGGCTGTTGCAAAACCAAAAACTCTTTGTCCAAATTTCATGCTGCTGGAAGAGCTCTAACACAGAAGAGAACAGAGCCTAACACCATCAACTAGGTTGGTTCGTTGGTCTCGAGGTATAGTTCTTGCTTGGGGAGTGAGAGGTCTTGGGTTCAAATCCTGCATGAGCCCCTTGGTTCAAGTTTTATACTTTCTTGATTTCGTGGAGACCTTCCAAAACGTTGGATTGATCTGAAGGGATATTGCATTAGGTTGAGGCAGAAGTGTTCAGTGAATTGCTGGGCTTTTGCAAAAGCAAAAACTTTTTATCCAAAGTCTCGCCTTCTTGGAGAGCGATAACACAGAACAGAACAGACACCAATAAACCAACAACGTTTTTTTTTTTTTTTTTTTTTTTTTTGTATACAAGATCGAGGGCAGTCTTATTGCAGTCTTAACTTAGGACCCCAGACAAACATACACACTCACACGAGGATTGTAGCTGGTGGATGGTCAGGTACAGGGTCCGGTGATGGGGTCCAGGCTCCAGGTGAGGCTCCAGTCCAGCGGCGAAACCCGGCAGGCAGCTCCGCGTATCTTGGAACGCGACCGGACCTTATATATAGCGGGGGGAAAGCTGGTGTCCTTCGTACGTAATATTTGTACGGTCGTGCTAAACGCACCCGTTGGTCGAGAGTTATGATTCTTGCTTAGGGTGCGTGAGGTGTCGAGAGGTCCTGGGTCCAAATCATGGACAATCTCTCATAATTACTTTGAAACTTTCTTTGTTTGTTTGTTGGACTGCTTGAGAAGCAGTGGAAGGATCTGAGGGTGAATCGTGGTGGTTTGAGGAAGTCGAGTTCAGTGTATTGATGGGCTGTTGCAAAACCAAAAACTCTTTGTCCAAATTTCATGCTGCTGGAAGAGTTCCAACACAGAAGAGAACAGAGCCTAACACTTTCAATAAGGTTGTTTCTTAGGTCTAGAGGTATGATTTTCGCTTTGGGTGTGAGATGTCCCAGGTTCAAATCCCAACAAATAGCCCCTTGATGAAACTTCCATACCTTCTTGATTTCACAGAGACCTTCCAAAGCATTGGAATGATCTGAAGGGAAATTCGCATGAGGTTGAAGCACAGTGTTCAGTGAATTGCTGGGCTTTTGCAAAAGCAAAATCTTTTTATCCAAAGTCTTGGCTTGTGGGAGAGCTACAGCACAGAACAGAACAGACACAAATAAACCTTCAACGTGTTGGCTCGTTGGTCTCGAGGTATGTTTTTTGCTTTGGGTGTGATCGGTCCTGGGATAAAATTCCAGATGAGCCCTGGTGATTCATCTTTTAAACCTTGTTTGTTGAAGGATCTGAGGATGCATTATGTTGAATTTGAAATAGTTTGTTTCGTTCATTGATGGGTTTTTGGAAAAGGAAAACTCTTAATGCAAGGCCTCGGTGCGTGGAAGACCGAGAACACAGAACAGAACAGATCCCAATAAACCAAGAATGTATTCGCTCGTTGGACCAGAGTTATCATTCTTCCTTTGGGTGTGAGAGGTCCCGTCCTCATCATCCTGGGTGAGTCCTCAAAATTAATCTTTTGAACTTCCTTTGTTTGTTTGTTGGAGAGCTTGAAAAGCAGTGGACGAATCTGAGGGTGACTTCTGTTGTGTTTGAGGTCGTCGTGTTCAGATCAGTGATGGGCTTTTGTAAAAGCAAAAACTCTTTGTCCAAATGTCATGCTCCTGAAACAGCTCAAGCACAGAAGAGAACAGAGCCTAACACCGACAATAAGGTTGGTTCATTGGTCTGGATGACAGAGGTATGATTCTAGCTTCGGGTGCGAGAGGTCCTGGGTTAAAATCCCAGACGAGCCCTGATGATTCATCTTTGAAACTTTGTTTGTTGAAGGGTGTGATAATTATCAGTGGAAGGATCTGAGGATGCGTTATGTTGAATTTGAGGTCGTTTGTTTCGTTCATTGATGGGTTTTTGGAAAAGGCAAACTCTTTCTGCAAGGCCTCGGAGCGTGGAAGACCAACAACACAGAACAGAACAGACCCTAATAAACCAACAATGTATTGGCTCGTTGGTCCAGAGATATGATTCTTGCTTTGGGTCTGAGAGGTCGTGGCTTCATCATCCTGGATGAGTCCTCAAAATTATTCTTTTGAACTTCCTTTCTTTGTTTGTTGGAGAGCTTGAGAAGCAGTGGACGGATCTGAGGGTGACTTCTGTTGTGTTTGAGGTCGTCGTGTTTCGATCATTGATGGGCTTTTGCCAAAGCATAAACTCTGTGTCCAAATTTCATGCTTCTGGAAGAGTTCAAACACAGAAGAGAACAGAGCCCAACACCTACAATAAGGTTGGTTTGTTGGTCTAGAGGTATGATTCTTGCTTTAGGTGCGAGAGGTCCTGTGTTCATAATCCCAGATGAACCCTTGATTCAAACTTTTATACCTTCTTGATTTCATGGAGACCTTCCAAAGCATTGGAATGATCTGAAGGGAAATTGCATGAGGTTGAGGCACAGTGTTCAGTGAATTGCTGGGCTTTTGCGAAAGCAAAAACTTTTTATCCAAAGTCTCAGCTTGTGGGAGAGCTACAACCCAGAACAGAACAGACCCTAATAAACCAACAACGTATTGGCTCGTTGGTCTAGAGATATATTTTTACTTCGGGTGTGATAGGTCCTGGGTTAAAATCCCATAGGTGCCCTGATGATTCGTCTTTTAAACATTGTTTGTTGGAGGGTTTGAGGATCAGTGGAATGATCTGAGGATGCGTTATGTTGAATTTGAAGTAGTTTGTTTCGTTCATTGATGGGTTTTTGGAAAAGAAAAACTCTTTATGCAAGAGGCCTCGGAGCGTGGAAGACCTACAACACAGAACAGAACAGACCCTAATAAACCAGCAATGTATTGGCTCGTTGGTCCAGAGTTATGATTCTTCCTTTGGGTGTGAGAGATCGCGGCCTCATCATCCTGCACGAGTCCTCAAAATTAATCTTTTATACTTCTTTGTTTGTTTGTTGGAGAGCTTGAGAAGCAATGGAAGGATTTGAGGGTGACTTCTGTTGTGTTTGAGTTCATCGAGTTTTGATCATTGATGGGCTTTTGCAAAAGCAAAGACTCTTTGTCCAAATTTCATGCTCCTGAAACAGCTCAAACACAGAAGAGAACAGAGCCTAACACCTACAATAAGGTTGGTTCGTTTGTCTCGACTCCAGAGGTATGATTTTCGCTTTGGGTGTGAGAGGTTCTGGGTTCAAATCCTGGACGAGCCCCTTGATCAAAGTTCTGTACCCTCTTGATTTCATGGAGACCTTCCAAAGCATTGGATTGATCTGAAGGGAAATTGCATTAGGTTGAGGCAGCAGTGTTCAGTGAATATCTGGGCTTTTGCAAAAGCAAAAACTTTTTGTCCAAAGTCTCAGCTTGTGGGAGAAGTATCACACAGAACAGAACAGACCCAAATAAACCAACAATGTATTGGCTCATTGGTCTGGAGTTGTGATTCTTGCTTTGGGTGCATGAGGTATCGAGAGGTCCTGGGTCCAAATCCCGGACAATGCCTCATAAATTAATGTTTGAAACTTTCTTTGTTTGTTGGAGAGCTTGAGAAGCAGTGGAAGGATCTGAGGGTGAATCGTGGTGGTTTGAGGAAGTCGAGTTCAGTGTATTGATGGGCTGTTGCAAAATCAAAAACTCTATGTCCAAATTTCATGCTGCTGGAACAGCTCTCACACAGAAGAGAACAGTGCCTAACACCAATCACTCGGTTGGTTCGTTTGTCTGGAGGTATGGTTCTCATTTCGGGGCTGAGGGGTCCCTGCTTTATTATCCTGGTTGAGTCCTCATAATTAATCCTTTAAATTTCCTTTCTTTGTTTGTTGGAGAGCTTGACAAGAAGTGGAAGGATCTGACGGTGACTTCTGTTGAGTTTGAGGTCGTCGTGTTTCGATCATTGATGTGCTTTTGCAAAAGCAAAACCATTTTGTACAAATTTCATGCTTCTGGAAGAGTTCAATCACAGAAGAGAACAGAGCCTAACACCTACAGTAAGGTTGGTTTGTTGGTCTGGAGGTATGATTCTTGCTTAGGGTGTGAGAGGTCCCGGGTTTAAATCCCAGATAAGCCATTTGATCAAAGTTTTATACCTTCTTGATTTCATGGAGACCTGCCAAAGCATGGGAATGATCTGAAGAGAAATTGTATTAGGTTGAGGCTGAAGTTTTCAGTGAATTGTTGGGCTTTTGCAAAAGCAAAAACTCTTTGTCCAAAGTCTCGGCTTGTGGGAGAGCTGCAGCACAGAACAGAACAGACCCTAATAAACCAACAAAGTGTTGGCTCGTTGGTCTCGGGGTATGTTTTTTGCTTTGTGTGTGATCGGTCCTGGATTGAAATTCCAGATGAGCCCTGGTGATTCATCTTTTAAACTTGTTTGTTGGAGGGTTTGAGAATCAGTGGAAGGATCTGAGGATGCGTTATGTTGAATTTTAAGTCTTGTTTCGTTCATTGATGGGTTTTTCGAAAAGGAAAACTCTTTGTCCAAGGCCTCGGTGCGTGGAAGACCCAGAACACAGAACAGAACAGACCCAAATAAACCAAGAATGTATTGGCTCGTTGGTCCAGAGTTATGATTCTTGCTTTGGGTGTGAGAGGACCTGGCCTCATCATCCTGGATGAGTCCTCAAAATTAATATTTTAAACTTCCTTTCTTTGTTTGTTGGAGAGCTTGAGAAGCAGTGGAAGGATCTGAGGTTGAATCATGGTGGTTTGAGGCAGTCAAGTTCAGTGTATTGATGGGCTGCTGCAAAGCCAAAAACTCTTGGTCCTATTTTGATGGTCCTGGAAAAGTTATAACACAGAAGAGAACAGAGCCTAACAGCAACAACAAGGATGGTTCATTGGTCTGGAGGTATGATTCTAGCTTCAGGTGCGAGAGGTCCTGGTTTAAAATCCCAGACGAGCCCTGATGATTCATCTTTGAAACGTTGTTTGTTGGAGGGTTTGAGATCAGTGGAAGGATCTGAGGCTGCGTTATGTTGAATTTGAGGTAGTTTGCTTCTTTCATTGATGGGTTTTTGGAAAAGGAAAACTCTTTATGCAAGGCCCCGGAGCGTGGAAGACCGACAACAGAACAGAACAGATCCTAATAAACCAACAATGTATTGGCTCGTTGGACCAGGGTTATGATTCTTGCTTTGTGTGGAGAGGTTCCGGCCCCATCATCCTGGATGAGTCCTCAAAATTAATCTTTTGAACTTCCTTTGTTTGTTTGTTGGAGAGCTTGAGAAGCAGTGGAAGGATTTGAAGGTGACATCTGTTGTGTTTGAGGTCGTCGTGTTTTGATCATTGATGGGCTTTTGCAAAAGCATAAACTCTTTGTCCAAATTTCATGCTCCTGAAAGAGCTGTGACACAGAAGAGAACAGAGCCTAACACATACAATAAGGTTGGTTCGTTGGTCTAGAGGTATGATTCTTGCTTACGGTGTGAGAGGTCCTCGGTTCAAATCACCAACACAAGCCCCTTGAATGAAGTTTTATACATTCTTGATTTCGTGGAGACCTGCCAAAGCCTTGGAATGATCTGAAGGGAAATTGTATTCGGTTGAGGCAGAAGTGTTCAGTGAATTGTTGGGCTTTTGCAAAAGCAAAAACTTTTTATCCAAAGTCTCGGCTTGTGGGAGAGCTATAACACAGAACAGAACAGACACCAATAAACCAACAACGTATTGGCTCGTTGGTCGAGAGTTATGATTCTTGCTTTGGCTGCGTGAGGTGTCAAGAGGTCCTGGTTTAACATCCCGGACAATCCCTCAAAATTAATCTTTGAAACTTTCTTTGTTTGTTTGTTGGAGAGCTTGAGAAGCAGTGGGAGGATCTGAGGGTGAATCGTGGTGGTTTGAGGAAGTCGAGTTCAGTGTATTGCCCGGCTGTTGCAAAACCAAATACTCTTTGTCCAAATTTCATGCTTCTGGAAGAGTTCAAACACAGAAGAGAACAGAGCCCAACACCTACAATAAGGTTGGTTCGTTGGTCTAGAGATATGGTTCTTGCTTCAGGTGCAAGCAGTACTGGTGTTCAAATCCTGGATGAGCCCTTGGATCAAACTTTTATACCTTCTTGATTTAATGGAGACCCTCCAAAGCATTGGAATGATCTGATGGGAAATTGCATGAGGTTGAGGCACAATGTTCAGTGAATTGCTGGGCTTTTGCGAAAGCAAAATCTTTTAATCCAAAGTCTCGGCTTGTGGGAGAGCGATAGCACAGAACAGAACAGACCCAAATATACCTTCAACGTGTTGGCTCGTTGTTCTCGAGGTATGTTTTTTGCTTTTGGGTGTGATAGGCCCTGGGTTAAAATTCCAGACAAGCCCTGGTGATTCATCTTTTAAACTTTGTTTGTTGGAGGGTTTGAGAATCAGTGGAAGGATCTGAAGATGCGTTTTGTTGAATTTGAAGTAGTTTGTTTCGTTCATTGATGGGTTTTTGGAAAATGAAAACTCTTAATGCAAGGCGTCGGTGCTTGGAAGACCTAGAACACAGAAAAGAACAGACCGTAATAAACCAAGAATGGATTGGCTCGTTGGTCCAGAGTTATGATTCTTCCTTTGGGTGTGAGAGGTCCCGGCCTCATCATCCTGGATGAGTCCTCAAAATTAATCTTTTAAACTTCCATTGTTTGTTTGTTGGAGAGCTTGAGAAGCAGTGGAAGAATCCGAGGGTGCTTCTGTTGTGTTTGAGGTCATTGTGTTCAGATCATTCATGGGCTTTTGCAAAAGCAAAAACTCTTTGTCCAAATTTCATGCTCCTGAAACAGTTCAAACATAGAAGAGAACAGTCTACCACCTACAATAAGGTTGGTTCGTTGGTCTGGTGGTATGATTTTCGCCTAGGGTGCGAGAGGTCCTGGGTTCAAATCCCGGACGAGCCCTTTGATTGAACTTCTATACCTTCTTGATTTCGTGGAGGCCTGCCAAAGCCTTGGAATGATCTGAAGGGAAATTGCATTTGGTTGAGGCAGAAGTGTTCAGTGAATTTTTGGGCTTTTGCAAAAGCAAAAACTTTTTATCCAAAGTCTTGGCTTGTGGGAGAGCTATAACACAGAACAGAACAGACCCTAATAAACCAACAACGTATTGGCTCGTTGGTCTCGATGTATGTTTTTTGCTTCGGGTGTGATCGGTCCTGGGTTAAAATTCCAGACGAGCCCTGATGATTCGTCTTTTAAACATTGTTTGTTGGAGGGTTTGAGAATCAGTGGAAGGATCTGAGGATGCGTTATGTTGAATTTTAAGGAGTTTGTTTCGTTCATTGATGGGTTTTTGGAAAAGGAAAACTCTTTGTCCAAGGCCACGGTGCGTGGAAGACCAAGAACAAAGAACAGAACAGACCGAAATAAACCAAGAATGTATTGGCTCGTTGGTCCAGAGTTATGATTCTTGCTTTGGGTGTGAGAGGTCCCGGCCTCATCATCCTGGATGAGTCCTCAAAACTAATATTTTAAACTTCCTTTCTTTGTTTGTTGGAGAGCTTGAGAAGCAGTAGAAGAATCTGAGCGTGACTTCTGTTGTGTTTGAGGTCATCGTGTTCGGACATTGATGGGCTTTTGCAAAAGCAAAAACTCTTTGTCCAAAGTCTCGGCTTGTGGGAGAGCTATAACACAGAACAGAACAGACCCTAATAAACCAACAACGTATTGGCTCGTTGGTCGAGAGGTATGTTTTTTGCTTCGGGTGTGATAGGTCTTGAGTTAAAATCCCAGAGTTGCCCTGATGATTCGTTTTTTAAACAATTTTTGTTGGAGGGTTTGAATATCAGTGGAAGGATCTGAGGATGCGTTATGTTGAATTTGAGGTAGTTTGTTTCGTTCATTGATGGGTTTTTGGAAAAGGAAAACTCTTTATGCAAGGACTCGTAGCGTGGAAGACCTACAACACAGAACAGAACAGACCCTAATAAACCATCAATGTATTGACTCGTTGGTCCAGAGTTATGATTCTTCCTTTGGGTGTGAGAGATCGCGGCCTCATTATCCTGGATGAGTCCTCATAAATCATCTTTTGTACTTCTTTCTTTGTTTGTTGTAGAGCTTGAGAAGCAGTGGAAGGATCTGAGGGTGACTTCTGTTGTGTTTGAGGTCAGCGTGTTTCGATGATTGACCTGCTTTTGCAAAAGCAAAAACTCTTTATCCAAAGTCTCGGCTTGTGGGAGAGCTATAACACAGAACAGAACAGACCCTAATAAACCGAAACGTATTGGCTCGTTGGTCTAGAGGTATGTTTTTGCTTTGGGTGTGATCGGTCCTGGGTTAAAATCCCAGAGGTGCCCTGATGATTCGTCTTTTAAACATTGTTTGTTGGAGGGTTTGAGAATCCGTGGAAGGATCTGAGGATGCGTTATGTTGAATTTGGGGTAGTTTGTTTCGTTCATTGATGGGTTTTTGGAAAAGGAAAACTCTTTATGCAAGGCCTCGTAGCGTGGAAGACCTACAACACAGAACAGAACAGACCCTAATAAACCAACAATGTATTGGCTCGTTGGTCCAGAGTTATGATTCTTCCTTTGGGTGTGAGAGATCGCGGCCTCATCATCCTGGATGAGTCCTCAAAACTAATCTTTTATACTTCTTTGTTTGTTTGTTGGAGAGCTTGAGAAGCAGTGGAAGGATCTGAGGGTGACTTATGTTGTGTTTGAGGTCAGCGTGTTTCGATGATTGACCGGCTTTTGCAAAAGCAAAAACTCTTTGTCCAAATTTCATGCTCCCGAAACAGCTCAAACACAGAAGAAACAGAGTTTCAAAACTACAATACAATAAGGTTTGTTCATTGGTCTAGATTCTAGACTCTATTCTTGTTACGGGTGCGAGAGGTCCCGGGTTCAAATCCGGAACGAGCCCTTTGATTGAACTTTTATACCTTCTTGATTTCATGGACACCTGCCAAAGCATCCTTCATGATTTCGTGGAGACCTGCCAAAGCCTTGGAATGATCTGAAGGGAAATTGCACTTGGTTGAGGCAGAAGTGTTTAATGAATTTTTGGGCTTATGCAAAAGCAAAAACTTTTTGTCCAAAGTCTCGGCTTGTGGGAGAGCTATAACACAGAACAGAACAGACCCTAATAAACCAACAACGTATTGGCTCGATGGTCTAGCTCTAGAGGTATGTTTTTTGCTTCGGGTGTGATAGGTCCTGGGTTAAAATCCCAGAGGTGCCCTGATGATTCGTCTTTTAAACATTGTTTGTTGGAGGGTTTGAGAATCAGTGGAAGGATCTGAGGATGCGTTATGTTGAATTTGAGGTAGTTTGTTTCGTTCATTGATGGGTTTTTGGAAAAGGAAAACTCTTTATGCAAGGCCTCATAGCGTGGAAGACCTACAACACAGAACAGAACAGACCCTAAAAAACCATCAATGTATTGACTCGTTGGTCCAGAGTTATGATTCTTCCTTTGGGTGTGAGAGATCGCGGCCTCATTATCCTGGATGAGTCCCCTAATTCATCTTTTATACTTCTTTGTTTGTTTGTTGGAGAGCTTGAGAAGCAGTGGAAGGATCTGAGGGTGACTTCTGTTGTGTTTGAGGTCAGCGTGTTTAGATGATTGACCGGCTTTTGCAAAAGCAAAAACTCTTTATCCAAAGTCTCGGCTTGTGGGAGAGCTATAACACAGAACAGAACAGACCCTAATAAACCAACAACGTATTGGCTCGTTGGTCTAGAGGTATGTTTTTGCTTCGGGTGTGATAGGTCCTGGGTTAAAATCCCAGAGGTGCCCTGATGATTCGTCTTTTAAACATTGTTTGTTGGAAGGTTTGAGAATCAGTGGAAGGATCTGAGGTTGTGTTATGTTGAATTTGGGGTAGTTTGTTTCGTTCATTGATGGGTTTTTGCAAAAGGAAAACTCCTTATGCAAGGCCTCGGAGCACGGAAGACCGACAACACAGAACAGAACAGATCCTAATAAACCAACAATATATTGGCTTGTTGGTCTAGAGGTATGATTCTCGCTTAGGGTGTGAGGTCATGGGTTCAAATCCCAGACGAGCCCTTAGATTGAAGTTTTATATCTTCTTGAATTGGTGGAGACCTGCCAAAGCCTTGGAATGATCTGAAGAGAAATTGCATTAGGTTGAGGCAGAAGTGTTCAGTGAATTTTTGGGCTTATGCAAAAGCAAAAACTTTTTGTCCAAAGTCTCGGCTTGTGGGAGAGCTATAACACAGAACAGAACAGACCCTAATAAACCAACAATGTATTGGCTCGTTGGTCTCGAGGTATGTTTTTTGCTCCGGGTGTGATAGGTCCTGGGTTAAAATCCCAGAGGTGCCCTGATGAATCGTTTTTCGCCGCGTCGCAGACGCTGCTCATAGAGTGCACTCTGCTGTTGTTGTTGTTACCACCGCTTCTTCTTCTTCTTCTTCTTGTTGTTGTTCTTGCAGAGAAGACAAAATCTCAAAGCTCCACCCATTCTGGGAGAGCCTTCATATTTTTTTTTTTTTTTTTTTTTTTTGTATACAAGGTCGAGGCTCGTGAAAGAGCGAACATTAATCACCCAGAAAGACAAACCGACACATAAAACATATAACATAGGGAGCGGTAGACAAGATGGGGAGAGAGGGGGAAGGACACAAACACAACATTTGAGAGCAGTGACCGAGAGACATGGAGACATCGAGAGATCTGAGAGAGGGCGAGGGCTTGGGGGGGGGGGGGGGGGCGTGGGAAGGGGGCGGTGGGAGAGGTATAAAACATATGGACACTGCCAGGACTTCCAGGAAAGAAGTTGGAATTTCAAACAAGGTGGATCTGGGGTGAATTAGCGGGGGTAGAAAAGATCAAGGTTTTGGATGGGGGAAGATAAGAGATGGTGGTGAACAGCTGTTTTAAAGACCTGGAGGGAGGAGTGGGATTGAAGGGAGTGAGGGAGTTTGTTCCAGAGGCGGGAGAAAAGAGGAATGAAAGAGTGAAGGTGAGCAGAGAGCCGAGATTTCGGCAGTTTAACCATCAGAGGGTTGCTGGCAGATCTTGTGCGACCTGTAGGAATATTTGGGGGACAGAGCACAGAGAGAGCTGGGGGTGCAAGGCCGGAGAGGAGTCGGTAGAAGACAGAAAGACCACCTACCTGCCTGCGGTGAGTGAGTGAAAGGCCCTCAGAGATAGCTTCATCGCGGGAGATTCCAATAATTCTGAAAGCTTTGGTTTCAACAGCGTGAAGCCGAGCTAGGTGTGAGGCAGGAGCACCGGCCCATAGGGGAGAACAGTATTCCATTGAGCTGCGGATGAAAGCCTTGTATGTGGTGAGGAGCTCAGGTGTGCCGAGGAAGGACTTCGCACGACGGAGGATGCCCAGTCGGCGACTGGCTTTGGAGGCCAGCTTGGAAATGTGGTTTTCCCAAGAAAGATCATGGCAGATAGTGAGACCCAAAATCTTGAGCGACAGAACTTCTTGGAGAGGATTGTTGAGAAAGTAGATGGGAGGGTTGTCCAGTCGATCTTTTCGGAGAGACATAGTAAGAGTGTGAGATTTGTCAGCATTGAAAGACATGTTCCACTTGTTTGACCAGTCTGTGATTTTGTCCAGGTCTTCAGAGAGTGAGGAGGCAGCAGACTGCCGATCTGAGGGAAGAGGAATGGAGCGGCAGAGAGTGGAGTCATCAGCAAAGAGATAGAGAGGATTTTCGAGAGAGTCAGAGAGATCATTGATGAAGACCAGAAAAAGCACGGGGCCCAGAACACTGCCTTGGGGAACTCCAGCCTGAACAGGAAGAGGAGATGAGAGAAACCCATTCAGGGCCACACGTTGACGACGACTAGAGAGGAGAGAGATTATATTATTATATTATTCATATAAACAAATATCCACCATTTTATTAACTCGCATAGCTTTGAGGCCTGTTTTGTAGGCACGTGGTGTCTTCCTCTCACACAGTTTTCTTTCAAATGAAATTCGATATATCATTTCATTTTTCACAGTCGCCAACATAGTTTTAGACTCGGTTGAAAAAAAACGGGAAGAAAATCCGATGAAAGTTGCCCTTTATAGAACGAAATGAATTCTCAAAGGCCTGTAACTTCAAGTCGATTAACATATATTTTTTTTAAATCGTGGCATGCTAAGTCATACACCGCCCGAAATAAGAGACGGGAAAATGCCGAGATATATATATTTTGTTTAAATCGCGGCCTGCTCAGTCATACACCGCCCGAAATAACAGACGGGAAAATGCCGAGATATATTTAAAATTCGTCCATTTGATGACAATCGTCACGATGAAATATTTAATTTATACGTCGTCACAATAATGTGGAGAGAGGAGCATAGCTTCGTTCACGTGTCGCCACATATGGGAAATTGCCGAGATATTTTTTTTTTTACATCGCGGCATGGGCAGTCATACACCGCCTGAAATAACAGACGGGAAAATGCCGAGATATATTAAAAATTCGTCCATTTGATGACAATCGTCACGATGAAATATTTAATTTATACGTCGTCACAATAATGTGGAGAGAGGAGCATAGCTTCGTTCACGTGTCGCCACACATGGGAAATTGCCGAGATATATATTTTTTAAATCGCGGCATGGTCAGTCATACACCGCCTGAAATAACAGACGGGAAAATGCCGAGATATATTAAAAATTCGTCGCCACACACGGGAAATTGCCGAGATATATTTTCACTTTGCACAAAAATAACATCAAGTAATCGAATCAATAGGAATGTCCTGTGCCTATAACATCGACGTTTTCGGCACAGCTGCATCTAGGCATTGTGTAACATCGACGCGACTTTTGTTTTAATTAAAACTTTTTGTACTTGTTTAAACATTGTTTGTTGGAGGGTTTGAGAATCAGTGGAAGGATCTGAGGATGCGTTATGTTGAATTTGAGGTAGTTTGTTTCGTTCATTGATGGGTTTTTGGAAAAGGAAAACTCTTTATGCAAGGCCTCGTAGCGTGGAAGACCTACAACACAGAACATAACAGACCCTAATAAACCAACAATGTATTGGCTCGTTGGTCCAGAGTTATGATTCTTCCTTTGGGTGTGAGAGATCGCGGCCTCATCATCCTGGATGAGTCCTCAAAATTAATCTTTTATACTTCTTTGTTTGTTTGTTGGAGAGCTTGAGAAGCAGTGGAAGGATCTGAGGGTGAATCATGGTGGTTTGAGGCAGTCAAGTTCAGTGTATTGATGGGCTGCTGCAAAGCCAAAAACTCTTGGTCCTATTTTGATGGTCCTGGAAATGATATAGCACAGAAGAGAACAGAGCCTAACACCAACAACAAGGATGGTTCGTTGGTCTGGAGGTATGATTCTAGCTTTGGGTGCGAGAGGTCCTGGGTTAAAATCCCAGACAAGCCCTGATGATTCATCTTTGAAACGTTGTTTGTTGAAGGGTTTGAGAATGAGTGGAAGGATCTGAGGATGCGTTATGTTGAATTTGAGGTAGTTTGTTTCGTTCATTGATGGGTTTTTGCAAAAGGAAAACTCCTGATGCAAGGCCTTGGAGCACGGAAGACCGACAACACAGAACAGAACAGATCCTAATAAACCAACAATGTATTGGCTCGTTGGTCTAGAGGTATGATTCTCGCTTAGGGTGTGAGGTCATGGGTTCAAATCCCAGACGAGCCCTTAGATTGAAGTTTTATATCTTCTTGAATTGGTGGAGACCTGCCAAAGCCTTGGAATGATCTGAAGAGAAATTGCATTAGGTTGAGGCAGAAGTGTTCAGTGAATTTTTGGGCTCATGCAAAAGCAAAAACTTTTTGTCCAAAGTCTCGGCTTGTGAGAGAGCTATAACACAGAACAGAACAGACCCTAATAAACCAACAACGTATTGGCTCATTGGTCTAGAGGTATGTTTTTTGCTTCGGGTGTGATAGGTCCTGGGTTAAAATCCCAGAGGTGCCCTGATGATTCGTCTTTTAAACATTGTTTGTTGGAGGGTTTGAGAATCAGTGGAAGGATCTGAGGATGCGTTTTGTTGAATTTGGGGTAGTTTGTTTCGTTCATTGAAGGGTTTTTGGAAAAGGAAAACTCTTTATGCAAGGCCTCGTAGCGTGGAAGACCTACAACACAGAACAGAACAGGCCCTAATAAACCATCAATGTATTGACTCGTTGGTCCAGAGTTATGATTCTTCCTTTGGGTGTGAGAGATCGTGGCCTCATTATCCTGGCTGAGTCCTCATAATTCATCTTTTATACTTCTTTCTTTGTTTGTTGGAGAGCTTGAGAAGCAGTGGAAGGATCTGACGGTGACTTCTGTTGTGTTTGAGGTCAGCGTGTTTGGATGAATGACCGGCTTTTGCAAAAGCAAAAACTCTTTTTCCAAAGTCTCGGCTTGTGGGAGAGCTATAACACAGAACAGAACAGACCCTAATAAACCAACAACGTATTGGCTCGTTGGTCTAGAGGTATGTTTTTTGCTTCGGGTGTGATAGGTCCTGGGTTAAAATCCCAGAGGTGCCCTGATGATTCGTCTTTTAAACATTGTTTGTTGGAGGGTTTGAGAATCAGTGGAAGGATCTGAGGATGCGTTATGTTGAATTTGGGGTAGTTTGTTTCGTTCATTGATGGGTTTTTGAAAAGGAAAACTCTTTATGCAAGGCCTCGTAGCGTGGAAGACCTACAACACAGAACAGAACAGACCCTAATAAACCAACAATGTATTGGCTCGTTGGTCCAGAGTTATGATTCTTCCTTTGGGTGTGAGAGATTGCGGCCTCATTATCCTGGATGAGTCCTCATAATTCATCTTTTATACTTCTTTTTTGTTTGTTGGAGAGCTTGAGAAGCAGTGGAAGGATCTGAGGGTGACTTCTGTTGTGTTTGAGGTCAGCATGTTTAGATGATTGACCGGCTTTTGCAAAAGCAAAAACTTTTTCTCCAAAGTCTCGGCTTGTGGGAGAGCTTTCACACAGAACAGAACAGACCCTAATAAACCAACAACGTATTGGCCCGTTGGTCTGGAGGTATGCTTTTTGCTTCGGGTGTGATAGGTCCTGGGTTAAAATCCCTAGGTGCCCTGATGATTCGTCTTTTAAACATTGTTTGTTGGAGGGTTTGAGAATCAGTGGAAGGATCTGAGGATGCGTCATGTTGAATTTGAGGTAGTTTGTTTCGTTCATTGATGGGTTTTTGGAAAAGGAAAACTCTTTATGCAAGGCCTCGAAGTGTGGAAGACCTACAACAACGAACAGAACAGACCCTAATAAACAAACAATGTATTGGCTCGTTGGTCCAGAGTTATGATTCTTCCTTTGGGTGTGAGAGATCGTGGCCTCATCATCCTGGATGAGTCCTCAAATTTAATCTTTTATACTTCTTTGTTTGTTTGTTGGAGAGCTTGAGAAGCAGTGGAAGGATCTGAAGGTGACTTATGTTGTGTTTGAGGTCAGCGTTTTTAGATGATTGACCGGCTTTTGCAAAAGCAAAAACTCTTTGTCCAAATTTCATGCTCCTGAAACAGCTCAAACATAGAAGAAACAGAGTTTCAAAACTACAATACAATATGGTTGGTTCGTTGGTCAAGAGTCTAGACTCTATTCTTGCTTCGGGTGCGAGAGGTCCCGGGTTCAAATCCCGGCCGAGCCCTTTGATTGAACTTTTATACCTTCTTGATTTCACAGACACCTGCCAAAGCATCCTTCATGATTTCTTGGAGACCTGCCAAAGCCTTGGAATGATCTGAAGGGAAATTGCATTAGGTTGAGGCAGAAGTGTTCAGTGAATTGTTGGGCTTTTGCAAAAGCAAAAACTTTTTATCCAAAGTCTCGGCTTGTGGGAGAGCTAAAACACAGAACAGAACAGACCCTAATAAACCAACAACGTATTGGCTCGTTGGTCTCGAGGTATGTTTTTTGCTTCGGGTGTGATAGGTCCTGGGTTAAAATCCCAGAGGTGCCCTGATGAATCCTCTTTTAAACATTGTTTGTTGGAGGGTTTGAGAATCAGTGGAAGGATCTGAGGGTGCATTATGTTGAATTTGAGGTAGTTTGTTTCGTTCATTGATGGGTTTTTGGAAAAGGAAAACTCTTTATGTAAGGCCTCGGAGCGTGGAAGACCTACAACACAGAACAGAACAGACCCTAATAAACCAACAATGTATTGGCTCGTTGGTCCAGAGTTATGATTCTTCCTTTGGGTGTGAGAGATCGCGGCCTCATCATCCTGGATGAGTCCTCAAAATTATCTTTTCTACTTCTTTCTTTGTTTGTTGGAGAGCTTGAGAAGCAGTGGAATGATCTGAGGGTGAATCATGGTGGTTTGAGGCAGTCAAGTTCAGTGTATTGATGGGCTGCTGCAAAGCCAAAAACTCTTGGTCCTATTTTGATGGTCCTGGAAATGATATAGCACAGAAGAGAACAGAGCCTAACACCAACAACAAGGATGGTTCGTTGGTCTGGAGGTATGATTCTAGCGTCGGGTGCGAGAGGTCCTGGGTTAAAATCCCAGACGAGCCCTGATGATTCATCTTTGAAACGTTGTTTGTTGAAGGGTTTGAGGATCAGTGGAAGGATCTGAGGATGCGTTATGTTGAATTTGAGGTAGTTTGTTTCGTTCATTGATGGGTTTTTGGAAAAGGAAAACTCTTTATGCAAGGACTCGGAGCGCGGAAGACCGACAACACAGAACAGAACAGATCCTAATAAACCAACAATGTATTGGCTCGTTGGACCAGAGTTGTGATTCTTGCTTTGTGTGGAGAGGTCGCGGCTTCATTCACCCTGGATGAGTCCTCAAAATTAATCTTTTGAACTTCCTTTCTTTGTTTGTTGGAGAGCTTGAGAAGCAGTGGAAGGATTTGAGGGTGACTTCTGTTGTGTTTGAGGTCGTCGTGTTTTGATCATTGATGGGCTTTTGCAAAACCATAAACTCTTTGTCCAAATTTCATGCTCCTGAAAGAGCTTTGACACAGAAGAGAACAGAGCCAAACACATATAATAAGGTTGGTTCGTTGGTCTGGAGGTATGATTCTAGCTTCGGGTGCGAGAGGTCCTGGGTTAAAATCCCAGACGAGCCCTGATGATTCGTCTTTGAAACGTTGTTTGTTGAAGGGTTTGAGAATGAGTGGAAGGATCTGAGGATGCGTTATGTTGAATTTGAGGTAGTTTGTTTCGTTCATTGATGGGTTTTTGGAAAAGAAAAACTCTTTATGCAAGGCCTCGGAGCGCGGAAGACCGACAACACAGAACAGAACAGATTCTAATAAACCAACAATGTATTGGCTCGTTGGACCAGAGTTATGATTCATGCTTTGGGTGGAGAGGTCGCGGCTTCATCACCTTGGATGAGTCCTCAAAATTAATCTTTTGAACTTCCTTTCTTTGTTTGTTGGAGAGCTTGAAAAGCAGTGGAAGGATTTGAGGGTGACTTCTATTGTGTTTGAGGTCGTCGTGTTTTGATCATTGATGGGGTTTTGCAAAAGCATGAACTCTTTGTCCAAATTTCATGCTCCTGAAAGAGCTGTGACACAGAAGAGAACAGAGCCTAACACATATAATAAGGTTGGTTCGTTGGTCTAGAGGTATGATTCTCGCTTAGGGTGTGAGAGGTCACGGGTTCAAATCACAGACGAGCCCTTTGATTGAACTTCTATATCTTCTTGAATTGGTTGAGACCTTGGAGACCTGCCAAAGCCTTGGAATGATCTGAAGGGAAATTGCATTAGTTTGAGGCAGAAGTGTTCAGTGAATTGTTGGGCTTTTGCAAAAGCAAAAACTTTTTATCCAAAGTCTCAGCTTGTGGGAGAGCTATAACACAGAACAGAACAACAACAACAACAACATGCATTATAAGGCAATTTTCCCTGCTAGAGCGGGGGTTAGCCTTGCGGTCCCCATGACAATCTTCTCCATTTTGCCCTATTTTCTGCATCTCTCCTTGTTAACCCCCTTGCCAGCATTTCTTCTTCCACCATCTTTAGCCAAGTCTTTCTCGGTCTTCCCCGTCCTCTACTTCCTTCTACATTAACTTCCATCACTCTTCTCAACCAGTCACTTTCATCCTTCCTCAATACATTACCAAACCATCTCAACCTGTTCCTCTTCACAGCATCAATCACAGGCATATTCCCATCATCTTTCGCAATTCATCATTTGTCTTCCTCTCTCTCAACGATACTCCGCACATCCATCGAACCATTCGCATTTCCACCCTTTCCAGCCTTCGTTGCTGCTCGACGTTCATTACCCATGTCTCGCTCCCATAAATCATAACACTTCTCACACATGCAGCATACACCTCTTGGAGAATTATTAACAATTTCTGGTACTGTATGTTACTAAAACTTCAAGAGACTCGGTTTAGCAAAATCAAGGTTTTATTCACTTTTCAGAATTTGTTGTATACTTGAGAATTGTTGTATACTAAGCCGAGATCTTTAATGAGTCTTTGTTCGTCTTTGTTGAAGCTCGTTTGGTAGGTCTTGGTTGAAGCTCGTTTGGTAGGTCTTGGTTGAAGCTCGGTCTGTAGGTCTTTTGAAGCTCGTTCAGTTGTTGACAATCTCCAGTTGGTTGATCAGTTCAACTGGTCTTCAGTTATCACTCCTCTTCAGTTCACTCTCCCAGTTCTCTCTGCTCCCAATGCAACTTTCTCTTGGTTTTAAAGCCCCAAAACCCTTTGATGTTACAGAGCATGCAGGGTGTCCCTTTTTCCCAAAACCTTATTTGGCTCTCTTGGCTAGCTTGTACTTATTTCTGTTCAAGAGGTCAAATACTCTGACCTGCTGAGGAAGAATTTGCAGCCTGTGTTCCATCTATGGAACACAGGCTAAATTGATAGACACAGATGGCAGTCCCAGTGCATTACACATTCTGTTTCCTTAAATTAACTCTCTTGCCCATCTGTTAGTTCTATGCACTTTACTCATTCGTAAAGTAAAACATATCCACTTTAAACAAGATTACATTGATATATATATATTCTAGCAATATTATTAATATGAATATTTATTCCCTGACAATCCCCAGTTTTTCATTTATGTTTATATTAACCATTAATCTAAACATTACCACATTTAAATATTCATAACACTAATCTGGTAATTCAATTTCCTAAGGCATACACCGTCATTCTGGAAGAATTTTGATCACAATACATTTCCTTGTTCATTGACTCTTTCTATGTTGATAATTCAATTCAACTCATTTGCATAAAGGTCACAAAAACATTTCACCTTCACCAAAACGCAATAATTTCAGTTCATCAAAATAATAAAGCATCTGCAACATTTGGCAAAATATTTGCCTTTAATCAAATATTGACTTTTTTTGTTTGAAAAAAGGGGTGGATCACTTGTGTTTGGAATTTCAGCATAAAACAATTTTCTCCTGTTGTCTTCATCACACCTTCACTATTTGCATAGGATTTTTCCGCTGTTGTGATAGCTGGGCAGAGTCAAAGACTGACCCTGCTCTCCATGCAGCATCCTTGCCACTCTTGCTGTGAGCCATAGTAGATTTGAACAAGGCCTCCATCCAGTTGTAGTCGACTTGCCTCCTCACTAACCGTGAGCATGGAGCAAGTATTGATGTGATGTTGATTTGTCAACAAGATGTGGAGCAGGGATGCCGGATGCATCCGCAATGATGATGTTGGGACCATGGTACTCAGTTGTCCATGGTCCATACCAGGAGCACACAGCAGAATCGTGCACAGCTGTTGTGAAGGAAAAAGCAGTCGTTCGCTTGCAGCTCCATGCTGGCTCCCCGGAAGTTGGTGAAGTAATGACACACGTCACCGTATCCCGTAAACGTTGCAGGTAAAATATCGTCGTCCTGCAATTGCTGATGTGATGAATGTTCGAGGTATTTGAACACAAGTAAGTGATCGCCCTTTTCCATATGTTGCAGTGTGACCCAGACAAATGGTCACATAATTTTCCCTTGGTGAAGGTAAACATCCATCTTCCAAAGGAGCATTTCTTCATCATTCTTTGAGAAAGAGGGTGTATGCCAAGATTAACTTCATTTTCACAAATTTTCCTTTTTCAAACTTCTTCCCAGATGTCGTTATCACTCCATTTGGGATGTGGTCTTGTCTTTCCTTTACTTAGCCACATTTATATCTGCTCTCCACACAGATTGGATCAGATGGGGTACATCGTAACATGAAATCACTATATTTTATAACAACTTCACACGAATAATATTCAAATCAGACATGTGTTTTTCACTACTAAAACTAAGAATAGCATCCACAATTGCTTTCAAGTTCATATAATTCAAAAAATTAAACACATGCAGGTGTTGTAACTCAACTCAAAGAAAATAAATGCATTAATAATGATTATATATGATTTAAATCACAAACAGGAATATCTAATTCCCAAGAATTCTTGCAAACAAGCAAACTATGCCTAATGTGTTATTAGCATAGTCCTCCCCGCTTTTTTTTTTTTTTTTTTTCTTTAACAGCGTAACTCGTGGTGATATGAGTTCATCGATCGTGTAAAACGGACATAGTTCACAACAAGTTGTTATGCCCTCATTTATGTCAGTGACATTCAACATTATATACCAAACTAACAAACTTCTTAAAATGTGACTAAAGAAAAATCCCTTAATCTATAACATAAATCTGATTATTTGCCTTATCCTGATGCCCCTATCTCCCGGGGTCCATATTTATTTCTATTGTTATCAACTTCCTATGATCTGTGAATTCGTTCCAAAATACCACAACCATAGGTTTTAACAAAGCTCTACCAAACTATTTCCAATGTGAACTCAAAATACTAGTAAAACAATCAATTTCCAAGAATTAACTTCAAAGGGTCAACAAATTCATTCTATAACCAGATCTAATTTTCCCATCCAATAGTGTGCCTTGACACATGTCATATTATAACATTTTAATAAACCTTCAGAAACGTTGCCCATCGCAACAACTTCCCTTTTACAAATAGCCATGTGTAAATTACGTATTGAACGACAATTTTCTCACTATGTGTTTGGCCTAAATGGCCGCAAAAGTGGCTGCCAACATGCAGTACCTTTTTTATCTACCAAGTAAGTGCTCGTCGACATAAGATGTCTACCAAATGTTGTTTGTAAAAACAAATCTGGGATTTCTAATTACATGGATGCACACTCTCAGGACATTGCAGGCTGCTGTTATCAATCCATTACGATAAAATAATTTCTTTACCCACAATCAAATAAGTAACACAAATTGAGGATATTATCCCTATCACATTCATTTATAGATTCATTTGGTTCTAATTCACTCTTTTCCCACTGCTATAAGGAAGAACAGTAGCTCTTATAAGTCTTTGTAATATCTCATTAAATTTACCCAGCATTGAAGAATTTATTTACTATCCATTGCCCTTCTGTTTACCAGTAACTTTGTTTAAACTGCATAACTTAATTTGATAAATCCCATGTGTACAGCTACTACTTATTGAAACCCCTACTTTTGTAGAAAATATCCAAATACGTGGTTGTATACTCCCTTAAAAGTTGCTCCTCCATTTCTATGCAACTTAGTGAATACTACTGACACCAGTATGCCAATATAGGTGTGGCAGATTAACAAAATATGTTGCAGGTACACGTAACATCGTGTTCTAAATGTAAAAACATAACAAACAAAAAAACATCTGAGTGTAAAAAACATAACAGCGCGTTCACGTCTGCCCCTTGGTTTTAAGATTCACAATGCATTTCGTTGTAAAACTCACAATAGTTCAATTCAACAAAATTGTCTTTACTATCTGCCCATATCGTCTATGCCTAAGATACATCCATACATACAGCACAATTTATATGCTGATAAAGGTCAAGTTTATATATGTAAAAATCCATGAGCAGAGTACTCTGGAAAGTCAGTGTAAGACCACTTCCAAATTTGGCTAATTCTGTACTTATTTTATTTATGAAGCTCCTATCCATAAATAGCTGTTATTCTCATATAAATTCTATCAAAAATGGAATCCCAAAATTACTCACAATTTTACTATTAATTAATGGCTGCTCATAACCTAGCACATCAAATCCGTATATTCCATCGCCCTTGACAAAAGAGATAATGTTCATAATCAAATTATATTCCTATTTTATTTTACGAATTTTCTGGATATTCTTGTAAGATTGACACACAAAACAAAACCATTGACACACAAACATACACAAACCCAAGCATTATGTATATTTGTTTGCATTTGAACCATCATTAACAGATCAAGATGGGTGTCAATTGCATTTCAATTTCGTAAAATTTATCCTTTTAATTTTAGAAACGCTAATACACAAATAGACAAAAAGTTTATTTTTAGAAAACCCCTATAATGTCACATTGAAATTACCCTTTTTTGTCCTACAATAATTTATCCAAATTTTACAAATTTACAAATTGTACAAATTTTACAACACCTCTATTTACATGTCAGTCGACCACTGACCTATGAGCATGCAAAAAATAGTCCAAAATGCCCACCTGCTGATCATGTGACGCGTGTCACTTGGTTTTCCAAAAAATTTTGCAAAGCAATGTTCCATACTTTTGTAAAAAAAAATTTTTTTTTAAAATTGTTTTTTCCCAAAATGCTCCCTAAAACCACATTTATAATTGGCAAATATGAGGCTTCCAGAATGAACTCTAAGTCTGGATCGTTTAATTCATGTTCCAAAAAAATCCAATTTTGGCATTTAATCAATTAATTATTAATTCGCTAATAAGCAAAAGTAAAATTCATTCTTGCTCCGAAAAAATTTTTGAGACAAGAAGCATGAACAATTATTCATGTTGGTCTTATGATTTAATCTGTTGGGGCCTGTCGTCATTTGGGATCTGCAGCAATGAAAGCCTAATCGTTATCTGAGGTACCGGTAAGCACTGGTACCCTTGATCTTGGTTCGTCCTGTGAACTAGTCTTCCTATTTGAATATGGACAACGTCGTTTCCAGTGTCCCATATTTCCACACTTAAAACATCGGTTTCTGTCATTGCCTGATTTGTCCACCTGTTCACTTGTATCGCTGGGCTGCCTCTCCAGATCCCTGAGTTGCCACCCCACTCCCTGGTTATCTCCTACTGCATTGTTGCGTTGTTGCCCAGAAAACCTATTGCGTTGATTCGTAGTCATCAGGGCTTGAGTCTGTAATTGCATCAATTTCTCGGCATTTACAGCACTATTTCTGGCTTGAATCCGCTGATGATGCAAGGCGTAATTCAATATTTCTTGCATTGGCTTGCCTTCCCAAGCAATACATTGTCTTTCCACTTCACTCTTCAATTTGGGCAACAGACCATTAATAAAAAGGGGTTTTAAGGCATTTTCAATTTGTGCCCGGTCTATTCCTGAATATAGTCGGAAAACATCTCGCAATCTGTCCAAATAATCGCTAGCATCTTCGCCTGTTTTCTGCTTGCATGTAACCACTTTGTTCCAATCCGTCACTGGTGGCAATTTTTTTTTATGGCCTCTATCAATTTATTGATCTGTGCCGTTCTAGCATCCGTGGGCATGTCTACCTGTCCATCTTCCGTATTTACCCAGTTGGCCTCACGCATTAAGTTCCTCAAAGTGGTGGTATTAGGAATTAACCACTTCAAAAGTATTTCCATGTCTCATGCAGTGGGCAACTGAGTTTCCACAATTAACCGCAGTTCCTCCGCAAATTGAAGTGGATCTGTTTTGATAGAGGGCATACTACTCTGCAATGCCTTCAATTGATGTACCTGCCATGGTCTATACATCAGATCTGGTTGTTGCTGATTTGCCCCTGGAAATTGCCGCTGAGGAAAATTCATAACACCACATTGCTCAAACCCTCCTTGTGAGAGAGTCAACTGTTGATCATTCATTAGCCAATCACATTGATCGTTAGATTGATTGGCATTTATCACACGACCCTTACTCCTTGTATGGTGAAATGGAGAGCATGATAAAGGTATAGCAGCTGGTTGCATCGTTTGCCCACTTTGAGTCGGTTCCTGTGCCCCAATTGCACCCTCTTGGGTAGTTACCTCAAATGGGTCACTTCTTTCACCTGTCCTCTGTTGACTAGAACCAATCGCTGCACTCTGTTCTGGTCCTTCGGCAGGTACAGGTACAGGCACTACCTGTGGCTGATATACAATATTTCTCCGATAAGGTGGAGGAGTTTCGTCTTCCAGTTCATTTGTCTCATATGATCTGGCTTCTGGATACAATTTGGGTTGGGATTGCTCTCCATTGCTGACTCGAAGAGGCATCTGATTTGTTACCTTACACAACCTATGCTGTATCTGTTTCACCTCTTTCTTCAAGCCCACCATCTTTGCTTTGGTCTCCCTGTCCCTAGATTCAGCGTCCCAGTAATAAAATGGTTGCCAATCCACTTTGAACTTCTGTCGCCCTCTTGCTTCCAATTCTTTTCTGAGTGTTGCCAATACGTTTCTATCAAAAGTGCCATCCTGTGGGAATTCCCTTATTCGTCCTTTTCTCCATTCATGCCAGGATTCCACATCTTTAAGTGATTCTGCCCCATATTTCTGATACATGGAGCTGATACAAGCACCTCTTTGACTCAAATCCAATTGACCTTGTTTAATCTTGCAGAATCCACTTCCCATTTTGCCTGTGTGTGAGTAACACTCTATACTTACTCAATATATCAAATAGCTACAAGGACTACACATCGGACTACACCTGTATCCACTATCAACTGTGTGTACTGCAAAAATCGCAGACGTTTGTTCCACTTTATACAAAGTAGCGTTGAATGCGTTGTTGTCTAGCTTATTCCGATAAGCTCTACTCTGTGGTCTTCCAGGAAGTATCTCTCCACCTGTCCACTTGATGACTTCAGGTGATTTCCAGAAAGTCCCCCTGCCCTGTGGCTTTTCCCACACCCCAATCTCACTGATCAGTGTTGCAGATGAGTCTGGATCAGTAAGTCCTGTTAAGGGGGGGTCAAACAAAATAACCACATAATATAACAAATAACCACTAGACTCACCACCTCGCTCATCGTCCCAGGTTGTCTGCACATTGATGTTTTGCAAATGTCTCAAAGCTTCTTTCTTGAGACCGCACTTTTTATTCATCCATCAATTGACTTGTTTAAATTAAATTTAAATAAAATCAGATCAGATTAAATTAATCAGATCAAAATCAATCAGATCAATCGGATCAGAATCAGAATCAATTCAATTATGCAATTTCAATCAATTTATCAATATTCATCAATAAAATTCTAATAATAATATATAATAAAATAATATAAATGATAATATCCAAATTCACATTTATCAGTCTGATACCGAATTGAAACCAATGTCTGATACTGAACTATGATATGGGATCAACATTACTTTATACCTAAACCTTTTCCCAATGTTGCCAAAACAGTTCCATCCACTGACGGGGAATATGAGCATCGGTCGTCACCGTTTGACCCATATCTGCCGTCAGTTGACAAATCACCGTTCTGCCTCTGGATCATATCTGACATATTTTTTCAATCCTGTGTGGTCATCATATCACAAATTAAAGTTTAACAACCACTGAAGGCAACTCAACCCTTCATTTGTGAGACAATCAACCAAATTGATCAGACAGATATGAACCAGTTCATTGGGCAATGTCGCACATGTCACACGTGTCACATGTCACACGTCATGTGATGTCACATGTCATGTCATGTGTCACCCACTATGTCTCACTTTGAAAGACACTCAAAGTTCTTGACAATTAAAATGGTGTAAGATTCCTGAAATGTGTACCAGTGAATAGAAATTCATAATCCTACCATAATCATCCATTGCAGAAGACAAGCATTACCTGTATCAATACATCCACGTGGTATAATCAACAACGAAACAGTTATCATTAAAAAATTTGAGAATGAACATCAATAATCAAAATATGACAAACATGAATCTCATCAACATCATCAACAATGAGAGAAAACAATAAGAACTATGAAAAGGGAAACAGGTAAAAGTGAAACAAAATAGGAGGAAAGGAGGAGGAAAGAGGGGAGGAAAAGGGTGGGGAAGGGAGGAGGAGAAGTGGCAGAATGCCAAGGGAGGAATGAGGCTGGGGGAGGGGTGGGGCGGGGCACCCTTAGGGGTATTAATACTGTGCGAAATACGACACTCATTGTATTTTTCTAAAAATAACTGTGTATGATTGGCTGCACTTATTCTCCCTTACAAGGCTGTGAAAGGTTATATGATGGATACTATTGTCCCTCTCAACCTTCAGTGCAAATCATACACTCATCTGTGTATTATTTTAACCATTTCAACTGTGTCGTATCATGGCACTCATCACTTTAACACTATGGGGCCATATTTTTTTTTAGGGAGAGGGAGAAATTTAAAAAATGAGAATGAAAAACACATACCCACACACACAAAAACACATAAAGCCACATAATGAGGTGATATGCTAAATCAACATGGGATCCATATGGGATATGCAATCCCATTCAATCCCATACAATCAACGATCCTATACATGCCTCATACAATCAGTAATATAACATGATTTGGAGGGGGTGGATAATGGTAGAATGAAGTTAGGGTTAGGATTGGGTTGGGGTCAACAAATTCATGTACATGTAAATTCATTCATGTATAAACAGATCACAATATATTTCATCATTGGTTTCCCTCCATTTAATTGCCTTGTCAAATGTCATAGTATCTTATATCAATAAATTCCCTTTTTAAAATCTTAAAAGACAGATGAAATATAAAATGATCAAAGGTACATTCGATGGTTCTATTATTTTTTTTAGAGATTCTGGATCACAGTAGCATGGGATTGGCTCTCATTAAATTTCATCTTGATTGAAGGATTTTTAGCTGTGGTCCAAGATGGCCACCGCCATAAAAAATCCTAAAAATATATATATATTTTTTCTCTACTCAGGATGTAAATATACAGGTAAAAGTAAGTTTGGAGAGAAAAAAAGGAAGGGGGAAGGGATACAGAAGGGAAGAAAAAATGGGGGGTTTGGATAGGGGGGGGGCAGAAGGAGGGAGGGGGAAAGGGCGAGGGAAGGTTGGGGGGTGTAGGGCAAGAAAAGGTGAAAGAGGTTACATTAAAATCGCTTCGGATCCCATATGTAGAAGTGGACGGGACGGGATGCAACACCAAACGGTTGCCATGGGCAACCTGCCTGCACGCATTCCACTGGCAGGATACAATTACTGGCATCAGTGTGTGCAAGTCTTACTTGGAGATGACATGGAAAACTTTATTTATTTATTTTTTTTAAATTACGTTGCATTACAAACATTACATTAGAAATTAAAAATTACATTACTGTCCTACATGGGAAAAATGAATTGATGGTGCACTTCATCAAGTCATCCCTGTCAGAACATCATAATTCATAAGATTACAATTTCTTGTGTTCATAAGAGCACATTTGGCCAATCACACACATAAATGTGCATAAAATGCAGACGTGCGTCCAAACCGCTTTGAATTAACTCTTATGAAGGTACAAAAACCCATATTTGTGCCACAATGGAATTTTTTATGACTTAAAATCGAGCCAGTCGATTTTACCATTATTTGGCTTACTGTACAGATGCTGTATAAAATCGCTTTTTTACTGTAAAATCGCTTTAAAAATCACTTTTAATCGCATTAAAAATCGCTTGAAAAACGCTGTCCAACTCGTACGAGAGCATATCGACTCATCCCTCGTGACCACATCAAAAACGAGGCTCACCACAGGAAAAATATTATATAAGTCTCAACCGTAGGAACCCAGCAAATTCGAATCATCATACAAAAGGAATGAGGAGATATGTAACACAGACCATTGAACTGAAATAACGCATAAAATCAAATATTTTCATGACTGGACGAATGCAGCACCCTTTTTCGCTAACGTCCCGGGATACGTTAGTGGCTCTTTGCACTTGTAGAATGTACCGAAAAAAATTTCAAATTACAGAGAAAAAAAAATAAAAAAATTTATCATTATTTAAAAAAAAAAAATTTTTTCGTCATGACTTCTGAAATTAAAAATCGTACAATAATTACAGTATATACCATATCAGTGGTCCTTCATGAAAGCACAGCACCTTTTCTAAAGACAAAAGGCTTTAGTGGATCTTTGTGACGATCCATGGCACCATCCCTGAAAATGCGTATACATAAATTTTGGAAGAAAAAGAGAAAAAATCGTCATGCTTTCTGAAACCTGTTAAAGGCCTCGTGTTTTTCCTTCCACACATCAACAAACACACAAAACTCAAACACTGAACTATTTGCGCACATTAACATCAGACTACACAGATAACAAACAAAAGCTTACCTTTGTTTACCTGGGCAGTTGAGTCCCTACGGGCCACCACTTCTTGGAGAATTATTAACAATTTCTGGTACTGTATGTTACTAAAACTTCAAGAGACTCGGTTTAGCAAAATCAAGGTTTTATTCACTTTTCAGAATTTGTTGTATACTTGAGAATTGTTGTATACTAAGCCGAGATCTTTAATGAGTCTTTGTTCGTCTTTGTTGAAGCTCGTTTGGTAGGTCTTGGTTGAAGCTCGGTCTGTAGGTCTTTTGAAGCTCGTTCAGTTGTTGACAATCTCCAGTTGGTTGATCAGTTCAACTGGTCTTCAGTTATCACTCCTCTTCAGTTCACTCTCCCAGTTCTCTCTGCTCCCAATGCAACTTTCTCTTGGTTTTAAAGCCCCAAAACCCTTTGATGTTACAGAGCATGCAGGGTGTCCCTTTTTCCCAAAACCTTATTTGGCTCTCTTGGCTAGCTTGTACTTATTTCTGTTCAAGAGGTCAAATACTCTGACCTGCTGAGGAAGAATTTGCAGCCTGTGTTCCATCTATGGAACACAGGCTAAATTGATAGACACAGATGGCAGTCCCAGTGCATTACACATTCTGTTTCCTTAAATTAACTCTCTTGCCCATCTGTTAGTTCTATGCACTTTACTCATTCGTAAAGTAAAACATATCCACTTTAAACAAGATTACATTGATATATATATATTCTAGCAATATTGTTAATATGAATATTTATTCCCTGACACACCTTTCCCTTCAGCTTCAGCGACACTCTCCTCCTCATCAGCATGCCACTCAGTTCCCGAAACTTCTTCCATGCACATCTCACTCGAGCAACCGTTGCCGAGTCTGATCCACCTTCTCCATTCAGCATGTCTCCGAGGTAGCAAAATGTTTTCACACCTTCCAGCTTCACGCCGTCTCCAAGATCCAACTCAACATTTCCTCCATCTGCAGCTCCCTCGGCACACGCCTTACATTTGAATGTAGCTGCCACACTGGTAAATGACCCTCTCAGACCACTACATTTTTGATGAACCCACTCAGCACACATTGTACATTGAATGGAGTTCACTCCGACACCCTTCCTGCACACAGCACACGGCCACTTCCCAGTTCTTTCCACCTCACCACATGCTTTACCACTTGCCATCACCTTTGTCTTTCCGATATTCACCTTCAGACCTTTTGTCTCCATACATTCCTTCCACTTGTTCATCTTTTCCTTCAGTCCATCCATACTTTCCGCAATCAACACCAGATCACCTGCATACAACAACTCCCACGGTAAACCCTCCTTTACGTTGTGAGCCAGCACCTCCATCACAGCTACAAATAATAGTGGACTTAGTACCGACCCCTGATGCACTCCCACCTTCACCTCAAACTCACCACTGTTCCCGTCCTTCGTCCTTACAGCTGTGCATGCTCTTTTGTACATTGCCATCACTACTCTGATCAACCATTCCTCCACTCCTAACTTCCTCAATGCCCATGTCAATACTTTGTGTGGAACCTTATCGAATGCTTTCTCCAGATCAACAAACCCAAAAAACAACTTCTTCCTCTTATCCATGTACTTCTCCTGCAACTGCCTCACAATGAAAAGCGCATCTGTCGTTCCTCTTCCTGGCATAAATCCAAACTGCATTTCGTCGATCTTCACTTTCTTCCTTATCCTCCTTTCCAACACCCTTTCCAATACCTTCATTCCATGCTCCAATAACTTTATCGCTCGGTGCGAGCCACACTCCAGACGGTCACCTTTCCCCTTGTATAGAGGGACGAGGGTACTCAGTTCCCAATCCACTGGAATGCGGCCTTCTTTCACCACCAGATTACAGATCTCTGTCATTCTCTTCACACCCCAACTTCCTGCTGCCTTCAACATATCTCCCACAACTCCCGTCGGCCCTCCCGCTTTTCCACTCTTCATTGCTTTTATCGCTTCCTCAACTTCCTTCTCAGTTATCTTCTCTGCCGGTCCTAAAACTGGGTTACTCTCTATGTTGCCATCCCATTCATTCTCTGCATTCAACAGTATTTCCATATATCTTTTCCATCTTCCTTTAATTAGGGTCTGTTCTTGTTGTATAACACAGAACAGAACAGACCCTAATAAACCAACAACCTTTTGGCTCGTTGGTCTCGAGGTATGTTTTTTGCTTCGGGTGTGATAGGTCCTGGGTTAAAATCCCAAAGGTGCCCTGATGAATCGTTTTTTAAACATTGTTTGTTGGAGGGTTTGAGAATCAGTGGAAGGATCTGAGGATGCGTTATGTTGAATTTGAGGTAGTTTGTTTCGTTCATTGATGGGTTTTTGGAAAAGGAAAACTCTTTATGCAAGGCCTCGGAGCGTGGAAGACCTACAACACAGAACAGAACAGACCCTAATAAACCAACAATGTATTGGCTCGTTGGTCCAGAGTTATGATTCTTCCTTTGGGTGTGAGAGATCGCGGCCTCATCATCCTGGATGAGTCCTCAAAATTAATCTTTTATACTTCTTTCTTTGTTTGTTGGAGAGCTTGAGAAGCAGTGGAAGGATCTGAGGGTGAATCATGGTGGTTTGAGGCAGTCAAGTTCAGTGTATTGATGGGCTGCTGCAAAGCCAAAAACTCTTGGTCCTATTTTGATGGTCCTGGAAATGATATAGCACAGAAGAGAACAGAGCCTAACACCAACAACAAGGATGGTTCGTTGGTCTGGAGGTATGATTCTAGCTTCGGGTGCGAGAGGTCCTGGGTTAAAATCACCAGACGAGCCCTGATGATTCATCTTTGAAACGTTGTTTGTTGAAGGGTTTGAGAATCAGTGGAAGGATCTGAGGATGTGTTATGTTGAATTTGAGGTAGTTTGTTTCGTTCATTGATGGGTTTTTGGAAAAGGAAAACTCTTTATGCAAGGCCTTGGAGCGCGGAAGACCGACAACACAGAACAGAACAGATCCTAATAAACTAACAATGTATTGGCTCGTTGGACCAGAGTTATGATTCTTGCTTTGGATTGAGAGGTAGCGGCTTCATCACCCTGGATGAGTCCTCAAAATTAATCTTTTGAACTTCCTTTCTTTGTTTGATGGAGAGCTTGAGAAGCAGTGGAAGGATTTGAGGGTGACTTCTGTTGTGTTTGAAGTCGTCGTGTTTTGATCATTGATGGGCTTTTGCAAAAGCATGAACTCTTTGTCCAAATTTCATGCTCCTGAAAGAGCTGTGACACAGAAGTGAACAGAGCCTAACACATATAATAGGGTTGGTTCGTTGGTCTAGAGGTATGATTCTCGCTTAGGGTGCGAGAGGTCCCGGGTTCAAATCCCGGACGAGCCCTTTGATTGAACTTTTATACCTTCTTGATTTGGTGGAGACCTGCCAAAGCCTTGGAATGATCTGAAGAGAAATTGCATTAGGTAGAGGCAGAACTGTTCAGTGAATTTTTGGGCTCATGCAAAAGCAAAAACTTTTTGTCCAAAGTCTCGGCTTGTGGGAGAGCTATAACACAGAACAGAACAGACCCTAATAAACCAACAACCTATTGGCCCGTTGGTCTAGAGGTATGTTTTTGCTTCGGGTGTGATGGGTCCTGGTTTAAAATCCCAGAGGTGTCCTGATGATTCGTCTTTTAAACATTGTTTGTTGGAGGGTTTGAGAATCAGTGGAAGGATCTGAGGATGCGTTATGTTGAATTTGGGGTAGTTTGTTTCGTTCATTGATGGGTTTTTGAAAAGGAAAACTCTTTATGCAAGGCCTCGTAGCGTGGAAGACCTACAACACAGAACAGAACAGACCCTAATAAACCAACAATGTATTGGCTCGTTGGTCCAGAGTTATGATTCTTCCTTTGGGTGTGAGAGATCGCGGCCTCATCATCCTGGATGAGTCCACAAAATTAATCTTTCATACTTGTTTGTTTGTTTGTTGGAGAGCTTGAGAAGCAGTGGAAGGATGTGAGGGTGACTTATGTTGTGTTTGAGGTCAGCCTGTTTAGATGATTGACCGGCTTTTGCAAAAGCAAAAACTCTTTGTCCAAATTTCATGCTCCTGAAACAGCTCAAACACCGAAGAAACAGAGTTTCAAAACTACATTGCAATAAGGTTGGTTTGTTGGTCTAGCTCTAGAGTCTCGACTCTATTTTTGCTTCGGATGCGAGAGGTCCCGGGTTCAAATCCGGGACGAGCCCTTTGATTGAACTTTTATACCTTCTTGATTTCATGGACACCTGCCAAAGCATCCTTCATGATTTCGTGGCGACCTGCCAAATCCTTGGAATGATCTGAAGGGAAATTGCATTAGGTTGAGGCAGAAGTGTTCAGCGAATTTTTGGGCTTATGCAAAAGCAAAAACTTTTTGTCCAAAGTCTCGGCTTGTGGGAGAGCTATAACACAGAACAGAAGAGACCATAATAAACCAATAACGTATTGGCTCGTTGGTCTAGAGGTATGTTTTTTGCTTCGGGTGTGATAGGTCCTGGGTTAAAATCCCAGAGGTGCCCTGATGATTCGTCTTTTAAACATTGTTTGTTGGAGGGTTTGAGAATCAGTGGAGGGATCTGAGGATGCGTTATGTTGAATTTGAGGTGGTTTGTTTCGTTCATTGATGGGTTTTTGGAAAAGGAAAACTCTTTATGCAAGGCCTCGTAACGTGGAAGACCTACAACACAGAACAGAACAGACCCTAATAAACCATCAATGTATTGACTCGTTGGTCCAGTGTTTTGATTCTTCCTTTGGGTGTGAGAGATCGTGGCCTCATTATCCTGGCTGAGTCCTCATAATTCATCTTTTATACTTCTTTCTTTGTTTGTTGGAGAGCTTGAGAAGCAGTGGAAGGATCTGAGGGTGACTTCTGTTGTGTTTGAGGTCAGCGTGTTTAGATGATTGACCGGCTTTTGGAAAAGCAAAAACTCTTTGTCTAAATTTCATGCTCCTGAAAGAGCTGTGACACAGAAGAGAACAGAGCCTAACACATGTAATAAGGTTGGTTCGTTGGTTTTGAGATATGATTCTCGCTTAGGGTGTGAGAGGTTATGGGTTCAAATCCCAGACAAGCCCTTTGATTGAACTTTTATATCTTCTTGAATTGGTGGAGACCTGCCAAAGCCTTGGAATGATCTGAAGGGAAATTGCATTAGGTTGAGGCAGAAGTGTTCAGTGAATTTTTGGGCTTTTGCAAAAGCAAAAACTTTTTATCCAAAGTCTCGGCTTGTGGGAAAGCTATAACACAGAACAGAACAGACCCTAATAAACCAACAACCTACTGGCTCGTTGGTCTCGAGGTATGTTTTTTGCTTCGGGTGTGATAGGTCCTGGGTTAAAATCCCTGAGGTGTCCTGATGAATCGTTTTTTAAACATTGTTTGTTGGAGGGTTTGAGAATCAGTGGAAGGATCTGAGGATGCGTTATGTTGAATTTGAGGTAGTTTGTTTCGTTCATTGATGGGTTTTTGGAAAAGGAAAAACTCTTTATGCAAGGCTTTGGAGCGTGGAAGACCTACAACACAGAACAGAACAGACCCTAATAAACCAACAATGTATTGGCTCGTTGGTCCAGAGTTATGATTCTTCCTTTGGGTGGAGAGATCGCGGCCTCATCATCCTGGATGAGTCCTCAAAATTAATCTTTTATACTTCTTTCTTTGTTTGTTGGAGAGCTTGAGAAGCAGTGGAAGGATCTGAGGGTGAATCATGGTGGTTTGAGGCAGTCAAGTTCAGTGTATTGATGGGCTGCTGCAAAGCCAAAAACTCTTGGTCCTATTTTGATGGTCCTGGAAATGATATAGCACAGAAGAGAACAGAGCCTAACACCAACAACAAGGATGGTTCGTTGGTCTGGAGGTATGATTTTAGCTTCGGGTGCGAGAGGTCCTGGGTTAAAATCCCAGACGAGCCCTGATGATTCATCTTTGAAACGTTGTTTGTTGAAGGGTTTGAGAATCAGTGGAAGGATCTGGGGATGTGTTATGTTGAATTTGAGGTAGCTTGTTTCGTTCCTTGATGGGTTTTTGGAAAAGGAAAACTCTTTATGCAAGGCCTCGGAGCGTGGAAGACCTACAACACAGAACAGAACAGACCCTAATAAACCAACAATGTATTGGCTCGTTGGTCCAGAGTTATGTTTCTTCCTTTGGGTGTGAGAGATCGCGGCCTCATCATCCTGGATGAGTCCTCAAAATTAATCTTTTATACTTCTTTCTTTGTTTGTTGGAGAGCTTGAGAAGCAGTGGAAGGATCTGAGGGTGAATCATGGTGGTTTGAGGCAGTCAAGTTCAGTGTATTGATGGGCTGCTGCAAAGCCAAAAACTCTTGGTCCTATTTTGATGGTCCTGGAAATGATATAGCACTGAAGAGAACAGAGCCTAACACCAACAACAAGGATGGTTCGTTGGTCTGGAGGTATGATTCTAGCTTCGGGTGCGAGAGGTCCTGGGTTAAAATCCCAGACGAGCCCTGATGATTCATCTTTGAAACGTTGTTTGTTGAAGGGTTTGAGAATCAGTGGAAGGATCTGAGGATGTGTTATGTTGAATTTGAGGTAGTTTGTTTCGTTCATTGATGGGTTTTTGGAAAAGGAAAACTCTTTATGCAAGGCCTCGGAGCACGGAAGACTGACAACACAGAACAGAACAGATCCTAATTAAACCAACAATGTATTGGCTCGTTGGACCAGAGTTATGATTCTTGCTTTGGGTGGAGAGGTCGCGGCTTCATCACCCTGGATGAGTCCTCAAAGTTAATCTTTTGAACTTCCTTTCTTTGTTTGATGGAGAGCTTGAGAAGCAGTGGAAGGATTTGAGGGTGACTTCTGTTGTGTTTGAGGTCGTCGTGTCTTGATCATTGATGGGCTTTTGGAAAAGCATGAACTCTTTGTCCAAATTTCATGCTCCTGAAAGAGCTGTGACACAGAAGAGAACAGAGCCTAACACATATAATAAGATTGGTTCGTTGGTCTAGACTCTAGAGGTATGAATCTCACTTAGGGTGCGAGAGGTCCTGGGTTAAATCCTGGACGAGGCCTTTGATTGAACCTCTATATCTTCTTGATTTGGTGTAGATCTGCCAAAGCCTTGGAATGATGTGAAGAGAAATTGCATTAGGTTGAGGCAGAAGTGTTCAGTGAATTTTGGGCTTATGCAAAAGCAAAAACTTTTTGTCCAAAGTCTCAGCTTGTGGGAGAGCTATAACACAGAACAGAACAGACCCTAATAAACCAACAACGTATTGGCTCGTTGGTCTGGAGGTATGTTTTTTGCTTCGGGTGTGATAGGTCCTGGGTTAAAATCCCAGAGGTGCCCTGATGATTCGTCTTTTAAACATTGTTTGTTGGAGGGTTTGAGAATCAGTGGAAGGATCTGAGGATGCGTTATGTTGAATTTGAGGTTGTTTGTTTCGTTCATTGATGGGTTTTTGGAAAAGGAAAACTCTTTATGCAAGGCCTCGTAGCGTGGAAGACCTACAACACAGAACAGAACAGACCCTAATAAACCATCAATGTATTGACTCGTTGGTCCAGTGTTATGATTCTTCCTTTGGGTGTGAGAGATCGCGGCCTCATTATCCTGGTTGAGTCTTCATAATTCATCTTTTATACTTCTTCTTTGTTTGTTGGAGAGCTTGAGAAGCAGTGGAAGGATCTGAGGGTGACTTCTGTTGTGTTTGAGGTCAGCGTGTTTGGATGATTGACCGGCTTTTGCAAAAGCAAAAACTCTTTTTCCAAAGTCTCGGCTTGTGGGAGAGCTATAACACAGAACAGAACAGACCCTAATAAACCAACAAAGTATTGGCTCGTTGGTCTAGAGGTATGTTTTTGCTTCGGGTGTGATAGGTCCTGGGTTAAAATCCCAGAGATGCCCTGATGATTCGTCTTTTAAACATTGTTTGTTTGAGGGTTTGAGAATCAGTGGAAGGATCTGAGGATGCGTTATGTTGAATTTGGGGTAGTTTGTTTCGTTCATTGATGGGTTTTTGGAAAAGGAAAACTCTTCATGCAAGGCCTCGTAGCGTGGAAGACCTACAACACAGAACAGAACAGACCCTAATAAACCAACAATGTATTGGCTCGTTGGTCCAGAGTTATGATTCTTCCTTTGGGTGTGAGAGATCGCGGCCTCATCATCCTGGATGAGTCCTCAAAATTAATCTTTTATACTTCTTTGTTTGTTTGTTGGAGAGCTTGAGAAGCAGTGGAAGGATGTGAGGGTGACTTATGTTGTGTTTGAGGTCAGCGTGTTTAGATGATTGACCGGCTTTTGCAAAAGCAAAAACTCTTTGTCCAAATTTCATGCTCCTGAAAGAGCTGTGACACAGAAGAGAACAGAGGATAACATATATAATAAGGTTGGTTCGTTGGTCCAGAGGTATGATTCTCGCTTAGGATGCAAGAGGTCCTGGGTTCAAATCCCGGTACAAGCCCTTTGATTGAACTTCTATATCTTCTTGATTTGGTGGAGACCTGACAAACCCTTGGAATGATCTGAAGAGAAATTGCATTAGGTTGAGGCAGAAGTGTTCAGTGAATCTTTGGGCTTATGCAAAAGCAAAAACATTTTGTCCAAAGTCTCGGCTTGTGGGAGAGCTATAACACAGAACAGAACAGACCCTAATAAACCAACAACGTATTGGCTCGTTGGTCTAGAGGTATGTTTTTTGCTTCGGTCCTGGGTTAAAATCCCAGAGGTGCCCTGATGATTCGTCTTTTAAACATTGTTTGTTGGAGGGTTTGAGAACCAGTGGAAGGATCTGAGGATGCGTTATGTTGAATTTGAGGTCGTTTGTTTCATTCATTGATGTGTTTTTGGAAAAGGAAAACTCTTTATGCAAGGCCTCGTAGCATGGAAGACCTACAACACAGAACAGAACAGACCCTAATAAACCATCAATGTATTGACTCGTTGGTCCAGAGTTATGATTCTTCCTTTGGGTGTGAGAGATCGCGGCCTCATTATCCTGGATGAGTCCTCAAAATTAATCTTTTATACTTCTTTGTTTGTTTGTTGGAGAGCTTGAGAATCAGTGGAAGGATCTGAGGATGCGTTATGTTGAATTTGAGGTAGTTTGTTTCGTTCATTGATGGGTTTTTGGAAAAGGAAAACTCTTTATGCAAGGCCTCGGAGCGTGGAAGACCTACAACACAGAACAGAACAGACCCTAATAAACCAACAATGTATTGGCTCGTTGGTCCAGAGTTATGATTCTTCCTTTGGGTGTGAGAGATCGCGGCCTCATCATCCTGGATGAGTCCTCAAAATTAATCTTTTATACTTCTTTCTTTGTTTGTTGGAGAGCTTGAGAAGCAGTGGAAAGATCTGAGGGTGAATCATGGTGGTTTGAGGCAGTCAAGTTCAGTGTATTGATGGGCTGCTGCAAAGCCAAAAACTCTTGGTCCTATTTTGATGGTCCTGGAAATGATATAGCACAGAAGAGAACAGAGCCTAACACCAACAACAAGGATGGTTCGTTGGTCTGGAGGTATGATTCTAGCTTCGGGTGCGAGAGGTCTTGGGTTAAAATCCCAGACGAGCCCTGATGATTAATCTTTGAAACGTTGTTTGTTGAAGGGTTTGAGAATCAGTGGAAGGATCTGAGGATGTGTTATGTTGAATTTGAGGTAGTTTGTTTCGTTCATTGATGGGTTTTTGGAAAAGGAAAACTCTTTATGCAAGGCCTCGGAGCGTGGAAGACCGACAACACAGAACAGAACAGATCCTAATTAAACCAACAATGTATTGGCTCGTTGGACCAGAGTTATGATTCTTGCTTTGGGTGGAGAGGTCGCGGCTTCATCACCCTGGATGAGTCCTCAAAATTAATCTTTTGAACTTCCTTTCTTTGTTTGATGGAGAGCTTGAGAAGCAGTGGAAGGATTTGAGGGTGACTTCTGTTGTGTTTGAGGTCGTCGTGTTTTGATCATTGATGGGCTTTTGCAAAAGCATGAACTCTTTGTCCAAATTTCATGCTCCTGAAAGAGCTGTGACAGAAGAGAACAGAGCCTAACACATATAATCAGGTTGGTTCGTTGGTCTAGAGGTATGATTCTCGCTTAGGGTGCGAGAGGTCCCGGGTTCAAATCCCGGATGAGCCCTTTGATTGAACTTTTATACCTTCTTGATTTGGTGAAGACCTGCCAAACCCTTAGAATGATCTGAAGAGAAATTGCATTAGGTTGAGGCAGAAGTGTTCAGTGAATTTTTGGGCTTATGCAAAAGCAAAAACTTTTTGTCCAAAGTCTCGGCTTGTGGGAGAGCTATAATACAGAACAGAACAGACCCTAATAAACCAACAACGTATTGGCTCGTTGGTCTAGAGGTATGGTTTTTGCTTCGGGTGCGATAGGTCCTGGGTTAAAATCCCAGAGGTGCCCTGATGATTCGTCTTTTAAACATTGTTTGTTGGAGGGTTTGAGAATCAGTGGAAGGATCTGAGGATGCGTTATGTTGAATTTGAGGTAGTTTGTTTCATTCATTGATGGGTTTTTGGAAAAGGAAAACTCTTTATGCAAGGCCTCGTAGCGTGGAAGACCTACAACACAGAACAGAACAGACCCTAATAAACCATCAATGTATTGACTCGTTGGTCCAGAGTTATGATTCTTCCTTTGGGTGTGAGAGATCGCGGCCTCATTATCCTGGATGAGTCCTCAAAATTAATCTTTTATACTTCTTTATTTGTTTGTTGGAGAGCTTGAGAATCAGTGGAAGGATCTGAGGATGCGTTATGTTGAATTTGAGGTAGTTTGTTTCGTTCATTGATGGGTTTTTGGAAAAGGAAAACTCTTTATGCAAGGCCTCGGAGCGTGGAAGACCTACAACACAGAACAGAACAGACCCTAATAAACCAACAATGTATTGGCTCGTTGGTCCAGAGTTATGTTTCTTCCTTTGGGTGTGAGAGATCGCGGCCTCATCATCCTGGATGAGTCCTCAAAATTAATCTTTTATACTTCTTTCTTTGTTTGTTGGAGAGCTTGAGAAGCAGTGGAAGGATCTGAGGGTGAATCATGGTGGTTTGAGGCAGTCAAGTTCAGTGTATTGATGGGCTGCTGCAAAGCCAAAAACTCTTGGTCCTATTTTGATGGTCCTGGAAATGATATAGCACAGAAGAGAACAGAGCCTAACACCAACAACAAGGATGGTTCGTTGGTCTGGAGGTATGATTCTAGCTTCGGGTGCGAGAGGTCCTGGGTTAAAATCCCAGACGAGCCCTGATGATTCATCTTTGAAACGTTGTTTGTTGAAGGGTTTGAGAATCAGTGGAAGGATCTGAGGATGTGTTATGTTGAATTTGAGGTAGTTTGTTTCGTTCATTGATGGGTTTTTGGAAAAGGAAAACTCTTTATGCAAGGCCTCGGAGCACGGAAGACCGCCAACACAGAACAGAACAGATCCTAATTAAACCAACAATGTATTGGCTCGTTGGACCAGAGCTATGATTCTTGCTTTGGGCGGAGAGTTCGCGGCTTCATCACCCTGGATGAGTCCTCAAAGTTAATCTTTTGAACTTCCTTTCTTTGTTTGATGGAGAGCTTGAGAAGCAGTGGAAGGATTTGAGGGTGACTTCTGTTGTGTTTGAGGTCGTCGTGTCTTGATCATTGATGGGCTTTTGGAAAAGCATGAACTCTTTGTCCAAATTTCATGCTCCTGAAAGAGCTGTGACACAGAAGAGAACAGAGCCTAACACATATAATAAGTTTGGTTCGTTGCTCTAGAGGTATGATTCTCACTTAGGGTGCGAGAGGTCCTGGGTTAAATCCTGGACGAGGCCTTTGATTGAACCTCTATATCTTCTTGATTTGGTGTAGATGTGCCAAAGCCTTGGAATGATGTGAAGAGAAATTGCATTAGGTTGAGGCAGAAGTGTTCAGTGAATTTTGGGCTTATGCAAAAGCAAAAACTTTTTGTCCAAAGTCTCAGCTTGTGGGAGAGCTATAACACAGAACAGAACAGACCCTAATAAACCAACAACGTATTGGCTCGTTGGTCTGGAGGTATGTTTTTTGCTTCGGGTGTGATAGGTCCTGGGTTAAAATCCCAGAGGTGCCCTGATGATTCGTCTTTTAAACATTGTTTGTTGGAGGGTTTGAGAATCAGTGGAAGGATCTGAGGATGCGTTATGTTGAATTTGAGGTTGTTTGTTTCGTTCATTGATGGGTTTTTGGAAAAGGAAAACTCTTTATGCAAGGCCTCGTAGCGTGGAAGACCTACAACACAGAACAGAACAGACCCTAATAAACCATCAATGTATTGACTCGTTGGTCCAGTGTTATGATTCTTCCTTTGGGTGTGAGAGATCGTGGCCTCATTATCCTGGATGAGTCCTCATAATTCATCTTTTATACTTCTTCTTTGTTTGTTGGAGAGCTTGAGAAGCAGTGGAAGGATCTGAGGGTGACTTCTGTTGTGTTTGAGGTCAGCGTGTTTAGATGATTGACCGGCTTTTGCAAAAGCAAAAACTCTTTATCCAAAGTCTCGGCTTGTGGGAGAGCTATAACACAGAACCGAACAGACCCTAATAAACCAACAAAGTATTGGCTCGTTGGTCTAGAGGTATGTTTTTGCTTCGGGTGTGATAGGTCCTGGGTTAAAATCCCAGAGGTGCCCTGATGATTCGTCTTTTAAACATTGTTTGTTGGAGGGTTTGAGAATCAGTGGAAGGATCTGAGGATGCGTTATGTTAAATTTGGGGTAGTTTGTTTCGTTCAATGATGGGTTTTTGGAAAAGGAAAACTCTTCATGCAAGGCCTCGTAGCGTGGAAGACCTACAACACAGAACAGAACAGACCCTAATAAACCAACAATGTATTGGCTCGTTGGTCCAGAGTTATGATTCTTCCTTTGGGTGTGAGAGATCGCGGCCTCATCATCCTGGATGAGTCCTCAAAATTAATCTTTTATACTTCTTTCTTTGTTTGTTGGAGAGCTTGAGAAGCAGTGGAAGGATGTGAGGGTGACTTATGTTGTGTTTGAGGTCAGCGTGTTTGGATGATTGACCGGCTTTTGCAAAAGCAAAAACTCTTTGTCCAAATTTCATGCTCCTGAAAGAGCTGTGACACAGAAGAGAACAGAGCCTAACATATATAATAAGGTTGGTTCGTTGGTCTAGAGGTATGATTCTCACTTAGGGTCCAAGAGGTCACGGGTTCAAATCCCAAACAAGCCATTTTATTGAACTTTTATATCTTCTTGAATTGGTGGAGTCCTGCCAAAGCCTTGGAATGATCTGAAGAGAAATTGCATTAGGTTGAGGAAGAAGTGTTCAGTGAATTTTTGGGCTTATGCAAAATCAAAAACTTTTTTTCCAAAGTCTCGGCTTGTGGGAGAGCTATAACACAGAACAGAACAGACCCTAATAAACCAACAACGTATTGGCTCGTTGGTCTAGAGGTATGTATTTTACTTTGGGTGTGATAGGTCCTGGGTTAAAATCCCAGAGGTGCCCTGATGATTCGTCTTTTAAAAATTGTTTGTTGGAGGGTTTGAGAATCAGGGGAAGGATCTGAGGATGCGTTATGTTGAATTTGGGGTAGTTTGTTTCGTTCATTGATGGGTTTTTGAAAAGGAAAACTCTTTATGCAAGGCCTCGTAGCGTAGAAGACCTACAACACAGAACAGAACAGACCCTAATAAACCAACAATGTATTGGCTCGTTGGTCCAGAGTTATGATTCTTCCTTTGGGTCCTGGATGAGTCCACAAAATTAATCTTTCATACTTCTTTGTTTGTTTGTTGGAGAGCTTGAGAAGCAGTGGAAGGATCTGAGGGTGACTTATGTTGTGTTTGAGGTCAGCGTGTTTAGATGATTGACCGGCTTTTGCAAAAGCAAAAAGGTCTTTGTCCAAATTTCATGCTCCTGAAACAGCTCAAACACAGAAGAAACAGAGTTTCAAAACTACAATACAATAAGGTTGGTTCGTTGGTCTAGAGTCTAGACTCTAGACTCTATTTTTGTTTCGGATGCGAGAGGTCCCGGGTTGAAATCCGGGACGAGCCCTTTGATTGAACTTTTCTACCTTCTTGATTTCATGGACACCTGCCAAAGCATCCTTCATGATTTCGTGGAGACCTGCAAAAGCCTTGGAATGATCTGAAGGGAAATTGCATTAGGTTGAGGCAGAAGTGTTCAGTGAATTGTTGGGCTTTTGCGAAAGCAAAAACTTTTTATCCAAAGTCTCGGCTTGTGGGAGAGCTATAACACAGAACAGAACAGACCCTAATAAACCAACAACCTATTGGCTTGTTGGTCTCGAGGTATGTTTTTTGCTTCGGGTGTGATAGGTCCTGGGTTAAAATCCCAGAGGTGCCCTGATGAATCGTTTTTTAAACATTGTTTGTTGGAGAGCTTGAGAAGCAGTGGAAGGATCTGAGGGTGAATCATGGTGGTTTGAGGCAGTCAAGTTCAGTGTATTGATGGGCTGCTGCAAAGCCAAAAACTCTTGGTCCTATTTTGATGGTCCTGGAAATGATATAGCACAGAAGAGAACAGAGCCTAACACCAACAACAAGGATGGTTCGTTGGTCTGGAGCTATGATTCTAGCTTCGGGTGCGAGAGGTCCTGGGTTAAAATCCCAGACGAGCCCTGATGATTCATCTTTGAAACGTTGTTTGTTGAAGGGTTTGAGAATCAGTGGAAGGATCTGAGGATGTGTTATGTTGAATTTGAGGTAGCTTGTTTCGTTCATTGATGGGTTTTTGGAAAAGCAAAACTCTTTATGCAAGGCCTCGGAGCGTGGAAGACCGACAACACAGAACAGAACAGATCCTAATTAAACCAACAATGTATTGGCTCGTTGGACCAGAGTTATGATTCTTGCTTTGGGTGGAGAGGTCGCGGCTTCATCACCCTGGATGAGTCCTCAAAATTAATCTTTTGAACTTCCTTTCTTTGTTTGATGGAGAGCTTGAGAAGCAGTGGAAGGATTTGAGGGTGACTTCTGTTGTGTTTGAGGTCGTCGTGTTTTGATCATTGATGGGCTTTTGCAAAAGCATGAACTCTTTGTCCAAATTTCATGCTCCTGAAAGAGCTGTGACACAGAAGAGAACAGAGCCTAACACATATGATAAGGTTGGTTCGTTGGTCTAGAGGTATGATTCTCGCTTCGGGTGCGAGAGGTCCCGGGTTCAAATCCCGGACGAGCCCTTTGATTGAACTTTTATACCTTCTTGATTTGGTCGAGACCTGCCAAACCCTTGGAATGATCTGAAGAGAAATTGCATTAGGTTGAGGCAGAAGTGTTCAGTGAATTTTTGGGCTTATGCAAAAGCAAAAACTTTTTGTCCAAAGTCTCGGCTTGTGGGAGAGCTATAACACAGAACAGAACAGACCCTAATAAACCAACAACGTATTGGCTCGTTGGTCTAGAGGTATGTTTTTTGCTTCGGGTGTGATAGGTCCTGGGTTAAAATCCCAGAGGTGCCCTGATGATTCGTCTTTTAAACATTGTTTGTTGGAGGGTTTGAGAATCAGTGGAAGGATCTGAGGATGCGTTATGTTGAATTTGAGGTAGTTTGTTTCGTTCATTGATGGGTTTTTGGAAAAGGAAAACTCTTAATGCAAGGCCTCGGAGCGTGGAAGACCTACAACACAGAACAGAACAGACCCTAATAAACCAACAATGTATTGGCTCGTTGGTCCAGAGTTATGATTCTTCCTTTGGGTGTGAGAGATTGCGGCCTCATCATCCTGGATGAGTCCTCAAAATTAATCTTTTATACTTCTTTCTTTGTTTGTTGGAGAGCTTGAGAAGCAGTGGAAGGATCTGAGGGTGAATCGTGGTGGTTTGAGGCAGTCAAGTTCAGTGTATTGATGGGCTGCTGCAAAGCCAAAAACTCTTGGTCCTATTTTGATGGTCCTGGAAATGATATAGCACAGAAGAGAACAGAGCCTAACACCAACAACAAGGATGGTTCGTTGGTCTGGAGGTATGATTCTAGCTTCGGGTGCGAGAGGTCCTGGGTTAAAATCCCAGACGAGTCCTGGTGATTCATCTTTGAAACGTTGTTTGTTGAAGGGATTGAGAATCAGTGGAAGAATCAGTGGAAGAATCAGTGGAAGTATCAGTGGAAGTATCAGTGGAGGAATCAGTGGAAGTAATAAGTGGAAGGATCTGAGGATGCGTTATGTTGAATTTGAGGTAGTTTGTTTCATTCATTGATGGGTTTTTGGAAAAGGAAAACTCTTTATGCAAGGCCTTGGAGCGCGGAAGACCGACAACACAGAACAGAACAGATCCTAATAAACCAACAATGTATTGGCTCGTTGGAACAGAGTTATGATTCTTGCTTTGGATGGAGAGGTCGTGGCTTCATCACCCTGGAATGAGTCCTCAAAATTAATCTTTTGAACTTCCCTTCTTTGTTTGATGGAGAGCTTGAGAAGCAGTGGAAGGATTTGAGGGTGACTTCTGTTGTGTTTGAGGTCGTCGTGTTTTGATCATTGATGGGCTTTTGCAAAAGCATGAACTCTTTGTCCAAATTTCATGTTCCTGAAAGAGCTGTGACACAGAAGAGAACAGAGCCTAACACATATAATAAGGTTGGTTTGTTGGTCTAGAGGTATGATTCTCACTTAGGGTGTGAGAGGTCCCGGGTTCAAATCCTGGACAAGCCCTTTGATTGAACCTCTATACCCTCTTGATTTCATGGTACACCTGCCAAAGCATCCTTCATGATTTCGTGGCGACCTGCCAAAGCCTTGGAATTATCTGAAGGGATATTGCATTAAGTTGAGGCAGAAGTGTTCAGCGAATTTTTGGGCTTATGCAAAAGCAAAAAATTTTGTCCAAAGTCTCGGCTTGTGGGAGAGCTATAACACAGAACAGAACAGACCCTAATAAACCAACAACGTATTGGCTCGTTGGTCTGGAGGTATGTTTTTTGCTTCGGGTGTGATAGGTCCTGGGTTAAAATCCCAGAGGTGCCCTGATGATTCGTCTTTTAAACATTGTTTGTTGGAGGGTTTGAGAATCAGTGGAAGGATCTGAGGATGCGTTATGTTGAATTTGAGGTAGTTTGTTTCGTTCATTGATGGGTTTTTGGAAAAGGAAAACTCTTTATGCAAGGCCTCGTAGCGTGGAAGACCTACAACACAGAACAGAACAGACCCTAATAAACCATCAATGTATTGACTCGTTGGTCCAGAGTTATGATTCTTCCTTTGGGTGTGAGAGATCGCGGCCTCATTATCCTGGATGAGTCCTCATAATTCATCTTTTATACTTCTTTCTTTGTTTGTTGGAGAGCTTGAGAAGCAGTGGAAGGATCTGAGGGTGACTTCTGTTGTGTTTGAGGTCAGCATGTTTGGATGATTGACCGGCTTTTGCAAAAGCAAAAACTCTTTATCCAAAGTCTCGGCTTGTGGGAGAGCTATAACACAGAACAGAACAGACCCTAATAAACAACAACGTATTGGCTCGTTGGTGCCGAGGTATGTTTTTGCTTCGGGTGTGATAGGTCCTGGTTTAAAATCCCAGAGGTGCCCTGATGATTCGTCTTTTAAACATTGTTTGTTGGAGGGTTTGAGAATCAGTGGAAGGATCTGAGGATGCGTTATGTTGAATTTGGGGTAGTTTGTTTCGTTCATTGATGGGTTTTTGGAAAAGGAAAACTCTTTATGCAAGGCCTCGGAGCGTGGAAGACCTACAACACAGAACAGAACAGACCCTAATAAACCAACAATGTATTGGCTCGTTGGTCCAGAGTTATGATTCTTCCTTTGGGTGTGAGAGATAGTGGCCTCATCATCCTGGATGAGTCCTCAAAATTAATCTTTTATACTTCTTTGTTTGTTTGTTGGAGAGCTTGAGAAGCAGTGGAAGGATCTGAGGGTGAATCATGGTGGTTTGAGGCAGTCAAGTTCAGTGTATTGATGGGCTGCTGCAAAGCCAAAAACTCTTGGTCCTATTTTGATGGTCCTGGAAATGATATAGCACAGAAGAGAACAGAGCCTAACACCAACAACAAGGATGGTTCGTTGGTCTGGAGGTATGATTCTAGCTTCGGGTGCGAGAGGTCCTGGGTTAAAATCCCAGGCGAGCCCTGATGATTAATCTTTGAAACGTTGTTTGTTGAAGGGTTTGAGAATCAGTGGAAGGATCTGAGGATGTGTTATGTTGAATTTGAGGTAGTTTGTTTCGTTCATTGATGGGTTTTTGGAAAAGGAAAACTCTTCATGCAAGGCCTCGGAGCGCGGAAGACCGACAACACAGAACAGAACAGATCCTAATTAAACCAACAATGTATTGGCTCGTTGGACCAGAGTTATGATTCTTGCTTTGGGTGGAGAGGTCGCGGCTTCATCACCCTGGATGAGTCCTCAAAATTAATCTTTTGAACTTCCTTTCTTTGTTTGATGGAGAGCTTGAGAAGCAGTGGAAGGATTTGAGGGTGACTTCTGTTGTGTTTGAGGTCGTCGTGTTTTGATCATTGATGGGCTTTTGCAAAAGCATGAACTCTTTGTCCAAATTTCATGCTCCTGAAAGAGCTGTGACACTGAAGAGAACAGAGCCTAACACATATAATCAGGTTGTTTCGTTGGTCTAGAGGTACGATTCTCGCTTAGGGTGCGAGAGGTCCCGGGTTCAAATCCCGGACAAGCCCTTTGATTGAACTTTTATACCTTCTTGATTTGGTGGAGACCTGCCAAACCCTTGGAATGATCTGAAGAGAAATTGCATTAGGTTGAGGCAGAAGTGTTCAGTGAATTTTTGGGCTTATGCAAAAGCAAAAACTTTTTGTCCAAAGTCTCGGCTTGTGGGAGAGCTATAACACAGAACAGAACAGATCCTAATAAACCAACAACGTATTGGCTCGTTGGTCTAGAGCAGGGGCGGGCAACCTTTTCAGAGTGAGGGCCAGATGAGACTTTTGGAAGGAGATCGCGGGCCGGAGTGAAAAACGAAATCTCAGAATTACTATATTTTGTTTACATGAATAGATTGTACAAAAATTGCATTGAACACTCTACAAATCAATGAGACTGCTGGTGCTGTTTGCCATGAAGAAGTATTTCCATGTCTGGCTCGATGGTTGAGGTAGACAACAGAAGAATGTCATTGAGGTGGCGGTCCGAGAGTTGGGAGCGAAGGTGAGACTTCGTGTACTTCATTTTCGAGAAGAGCTGTTCACAGCAGTAGGTGCTGCCGAACATGGCCACAATGCGTTGGACATGGGCAATGTATTTTTGAAAATTGTTAGAAGGGAGAACGGTGTCGCGGAAGAAGGACAATGGAGAAGAGGTGCGGAACTTCGCCTTCATTTCATCGTTGCACTGCAGCTCCACCAACTCCATCTGTAAGGAGGCAGGGGCGTCTTCCACGGGGAAGTCAAAGGGAGCAGTGAAAAGCTTGAAGTCCGCAGCCAGCACCCTGACTCCTGCAAAACGGGAAGCAAATTCCTCACGTAGAGAGTTGACGACACTAACGCAAGTGCCCAGGTCCACATCGTCAGGGGCACATGCAGCAAGGCGAGGAAAATGCACAAACTGACCAGAAGCCAATTGAGCCTCCCACAAGCGCAGTTTAACCTCGAAGGCAGTGATGTGCGCGTACATGTCTGTCACGAGAATGTCTTTGCCTTGCAGCTTTATGTTGAGGGTGTTCAGGTGCGCCGTGATGTCCGTGAGCAGGGCCAGGCGAGCTAGCCACCGCGGATCAGAGAATTGATCAGCGTGGGGAAGGTTCTTCTGACATAGAAAGGTGGCAATCTCCTGCTGTAGGTCGCACACCCGAGACAGCATGGCCCCACGACTCAGCCAGCGTACCTCACAGAAGTAGAGCAGGTCGTTGTAGTGCACGTTCACCTCGTCCATCAGTGCCTGGAACTGACGATGGTTAAGGCTGCGGGAGAGGATGGAGTTGACGACCTTCACCACGACAGACATGACACCAACGAGGTTGGCAGACTTAGCGCACAGGGACTCTTGGTGGATGATGCAGTGCATCTTGTTAATGGGCTGAGTGTATCCGGCGGCTGCACAGTGACGCACTAGCAGCGAAGCGGCGCCCTTCTTCTCACCAACCATCGCCGGGGCACCGTCGGTCGTCACACACACAAGACGGGAGAGGTCCAGGGAGTGCTGATCAACACACAGAAGCACGGCGTCGCAGATGTCTTTCCCAGTGGTGGTGTCGCGCAGCGGGACAAGCTGGAGGAATTCCTCACACACTTGAAAGTCAGCGGTGACGCCACGGATGAAAACGGACAGCTGGGCCGTGTCCTTTGTGTCGGTGCTCTCATCCAGAGCGAGGGAAAAGGCGACGAAATTTGAGCTGCGTGTTTTGAGTGAGTCGTGCACGTTTTCCGACATATCCTCGATGCGGCGACGAACGGTGCGGGACGAAAGGCTCACGTTCTCAAAGGCGGAACGCTGCTCTGGACAGACGGAGTCCACTACAGCGAGGAGGCATTCCTTGATGAAGTCCCCATCCGCGAATGGCTTCATTCGGCGAGCAAGGATGCGGGAGACTTCATAACTGGCGCGCGTCACCTTTTCGGCCTCAGTATTCTGCTTGCGGAAGAGTGAAGTTTGTTTCTCCAAGTTGCCTGATAGTCTAACCATGGCGTCCTTCCTTTCGGTGGCAGACACCGACGCGAAGTTTGACGAGCGGTGCTCTGTCTCCCAGTGGCGGCGCACGTTGTACTCTTTTAGGACAGCCAAAGTCTTCAAGCATATGAGGCACTGGGCCTGTCCAAAGCGCTCGATGAAGAAGTACTTCTCCCACTCAGGGTTGAAGATCCGACGCTCGAGGTCCACTTTCCTCTTCTTAACACGCTGGGTCGCAGACATGATGAGCTGAAAAGGAAGAAAATTAGGTATATCAGCAATGAATAAATGATGTAACAGCAAGCAATCTGGGGCACAAAAAATCTCGGAAGACGATTTGTACAGATGAATGTATTTATTTTGCGCGCACGTGGCCAACGCTGAATATGACACAGTTTCACCGTAAAACTGAAATACAGGAAATGAATCAGTCTGCATACTTTTTTTTTTTTAAAGAGTTCGTTTTCCTTTTAAACAAAAGTTCGTCAATTTCGTTTTCCTTTTAAACAAAAGTTCGTCAATTTCTTTTTTCTTTTACAAACAGAAAGTTCGTTATATATATTTTTTCTTTACAAATAGAAAGTTCGTTATATTTTTATTTTTACAAATAAAAAGGGAGAATAAAATTATTTAAACGCAGCAAATGAAAGATAATAACATGTTCTAACAAACAAAACAAAGCAAATTGAAAGAAAGTGAAAATTGAAATAGGTTTAGAGAACTCTGCGTTGCTTACCTCTTTGTTGCAAGTTATTTGTCCCAGACACCAACGTTTGTCGCAAGCTGACTGAATCGGAAGGACGTCCGTATCACATGCCGGCTGATTTGAAAAGACCGCCTATCAGCAAGCAGGCGGTGTCTAGGCAAGACAGTTCCCCGTGCGCATGTCTTCCGGAAGAGGACGGTGCTGAAGACAAAATGTCCCTTTCTTGAATTCAGACCGGCTTAGTATAAACTCTTACATTTACAAATGATATGAGTTTTACTGGGAGGTCCGTGGGCCGGATTGCAATAATAAAGCCTAGCAGGGTGGCGGGCCGGACGCTAAGCCTTCGCGGGCCGGATGTGGCCCGCGGGCCGGGGTTTGCCCGCCCCTGGTCTAGAGGTATGTTTTTTGCTTCGGGTGTGATAGGTCCTGGGTTAAAATCCCAGAGGTGCCCTGATGATTCGTCTTTTAAACATTGTTTGTTGGAGGGTTTGAGAATCAGTGGAAGGATCTGAGGATGCGTTATGTTGAATTTGAGGTAGTTTGTTTCATTCATTGATGGGTTTTTGGAAAAGGAAAACTCTTTATGCAAGGCCTCGTAGCATGGAAGACCTACAACACAGAACAGAACAGACCCTAATAAACCATCAATGTATTGACTCGTTGGTCCAGAGTTATGATTCTTCCTTTGGGTGTGAGAGATCGCGGCCTCATTATCCTGGATGAGTCCTCAAAATTAATGTTTTATACTTCTTTGTTTGTTTGTTGGAGAGCTTGAGAATCAGTGGAAGGATCTGAGGATGCGTTATGTTGAATTTGAGGTAGTTTGTTTCGTTCATTGATGGGTTTTTGGAAAAGGAAAACTCTTTATGCAAGGCCTCGGAGCGTGGAAGACCTACAACACAGAACAGAACAGACCCTAATAAACCAACAATGTATTGGCTCGTTGGTCCAGAGTTATGATTCTTCCTTTGGGTGTGAGAGATCGTGGCCTCATCATCCTGGATGAGTCCTCAAAATTAATCTTTTATACTTCTTTCTTTGTTTGTTGGAGAGCTTGAGAAGCAGTGGAAGGATCTGAGGGTGAATCATGGTGGTTTGAGGCAGTCAAGTTCAGTGTATTGATGGGCTGCTGCAAAGCCAAAAACTCTTGGTCCTATTTTGATGGTCCTGGAAATGATATAGCACAGAAGAGAACAGAGCCTAACACCAACAACAAGGATGGTTCGTTGGTCTGGAGGTATGATTCTAGCTTCGGGTGCGAGAGGTCCTGGGTTAAAATCCCAGACGAGCCCTGATGATTCATCTTTGAAACGTTGTTTGTTGAAGGGTTTGAGAATCAGTGGAAGGATCTGAGGATGTGTTATGTTGAATTTGAGGTAGTTTGTTTCGTTCATTGATGGGTTTTTGGAAAAGGAAAACTCTTTATCCAAGGCCTCGGAGCGTGGAAGACCGACAACACAGAACAGAACAGATCCTAATTAAACCAACAATGTATTGGCTCGTTGGACCAGAGTTATGATTCTTGCTTTGGGTGGAGAGGTCGCGGCTTCATCACCCTGGATGCGTCCTCAAAATTAATCTTTTGAACTTCCTTTCTTTGTTTGATGGAGTGCTTGAGAAGCAGTGGAAGGATTTGAGGGTGACTTCTGTTGTGTTTGAGGTCGTCGTGTTTTGATCATTGATGGGCTTTTGCAAAAGCATGAACTCTTTGTCCAAATTTCATGCTCCTGAAAGAGCTGTGACACAGAAGAGAACAGAGCCTAACTCATATAATAAGGTTGGTTCGTTGGTCTAGACACTCTAGAGGTATGATTCTCGCTTAGGGTGCGAGAGGTCCCGGGTTCAAATCCCAGGCAAGCCCTTTGATTGAACTTTTATACCTTCTTGATTTGGTGGAGATCTGCCAAACCCTTGGAATGATCTGAAGAGAAATTGCATTAGGTTGAGGCAGAAGTGTTCAGTGAATTTTTGGGCTTATGCAAAAGCAAAAACTTTTTGTCCAAAGTCTCGGCTTGTGGAAGACCTACAACACAGAACAGAACAGACCCTAATAAACCATCAATGTATTGACTCATTGGTCCAGAGTTATGATTCTTCCTTTGGGTGTGAGAGATCGCGGCCTCATTATCCTGGATGAGTCCTCAAAATTAATCTTTTATACTTCTTTGTTTGTTTGTTGGAGAGCCTGAGAATCAGTGGAAGGATCTGAGGATGCGTTATGTTGAATTTGAGGTAGTTTGTTTCGTTCATTGATGGGTTTTTGGAAAAGGAAAACTCTTTATGCAAGGCCTCGGAGCGTGGAAGACCTACAACACAGAACAGAACAGACCCTAATAAACCAACAATGTATTGGCTCGTTGGTCCAGATTTATGATTCTTCCTTTGGGTGTTAGAGATCGCGGCCTCATCATCCTGGATGAGTCCTCAAAATTAATCTTTTATACTTCTTTCTTTGTTTGTTGGAGAGCTTGAGAAGCAGTGGAAGGATCTGAGGGTGAATCATGGTGGTTTGAGGCAGTCAAGTTCAGTGTATTGATGGGCTGCTGCAAAGCCAAAAACTCTTGGTCCTATTTTGATGGTCCTGGAAATGATATAGCACAGAAGAGAACAAAGCCTAACACCAACAACAAGGATGGTTCGTTGGTCTGGAGGTATGATTCTCGCTTAGGGTGCGAGAGGTCCCGGGTTCAAATCCCAGACAAGCCCTTTGATTGAACTTTTATACCTTCTTGATTTGGTGGAGATCTGCCAAACCCTTGGAATGATCTGAAGAGAAATTGCATTAGGTTGAGGCAGAAGTGTTCAGTGAATTTTTGGGCTTATGCAAAAGCAAAAACTTTTTGTCCAAAGTCTCGGCTTGTGGAAGACCTACAACACAGAACAGAACAGACGCTAATAAACCATCAATGTATTGACTCATTGGTCCAGAGTTATGATTCTTCCTTTGGGTGTGAGAGATCGCGGCCTCATCATCCTGGATGAGTCCACAAAATTAATCTTTCATACTTCTTTGTTTGCTTGTTGGAGAGCTTGAGAAGCAGTGGAAGGATCTGAGGGTGACTTATGTTGTGTTTGAGGTCAGCGTGTTTAGATGATTGACCGGCTTTTGCAAAAGCAAAAACTCTTTGTCCAAATTTCATGCTCCTGAAAGAGCTCAAACACAGAAGAAACAGAGTTTCAAAACTACAATACAATAAGGTTGGTTCGTCGGTCTAGAGTCTTTTTTTTTTTTTTGTTTCGGATGCGAGAGGTCCCGGGTTCAAATCCGGGACGGGCACTTTGATTGAACTTTTATACCTTCTTGATTTCATGGACACCTGCCAAAGCATCCTTCATGATTTCCTGGCGACCTGCCAAAGCCTTGGAATGATCTGAAGGGAAATTGCATTCGGTTGAGGCAGAAGTGTTCAGTGAATTGTTGGGCTTTTGCAAAAGCAAAAACTTTTTATCCAAAGTCTCAGCTTGTGGGAGAGCTATAACACAGAACAGAACAGATCCTAATAAACCAACAACGTATTGGCTCGTTGGTCTCGAGGTATGTTTTTTGCTTCGGGTGTGATAGGTCCTGGGTTAAAATCCCAGAGGTGCCCTGATGAATCGTTTTTTAAACATTGTTTGTTGGAGGGTTTGAGAATCAGTGGAAGGATCTGAGGATGCATTATGTTGAATTTGAGGTAGTTTGTTTCGTTCATTGATGGGTTTTTGGAAAAGGAAAACTCTTTATGCAAGGCCTCGGAGCGTGGAAGACCTACAACACAGAACAGAACAGACCCTAATAAACCAACAATGTATTGGCTCGTTGGTCCAGAGTTATGATTCTTCCTTTGGGTGTGAGAGATTGCGGCCTCATCATCCTGGATGAGTCCTCAAAATTAATCTTTTATACTTCTTTCTTTGTTTGTTGGAGAGCTTGAGAAGCAGTGGAAGGATCTGAGGGTGAATCGTGGTGGTTTGAGGCAGTCAAGTTCAGTGTATTGATGGGCTGCTGCAAAGCCAAAAACTCTTGGTCCTATTTTGATGGTCCTGGAAATGATATAGCACAGAAGAGAACAGAGCCTAACACCAACAACAAGGATGGTTCGTTGGTCTGGAGGTATGATTCTATGCTTCGGGTGCGAGAGGTCCTGGGTTAAAATCCCAGACGAGTCCTGGTGATTCATCTTTGAAACGTTGTTTGTTGAAGGGTTTGAGAATCAGTGGAAGGATCTGAGGATGCGTTATGTTGAATTTGAGGTAGTTTGTTTCGTTCATTGATGGGTTTTTGGAAAAGGAAAACTCTTTATGCAAGGCCTTGGAGCGCGGAAGACCGACAACACAGAACAGAACAGATCCTAATAAACGAACAATGTATTGGCTCGTTGGACCAGAGTTATGATTCTTGCTTTGGATTGAGAGGTAGCGGCTTCATCACCCTGGATGAGTCCTCAAAATTAATCTTTTGAACTTCCTTTCTTTGTTTGATGGAGAGCTTGAGAAGCAGTGGAAGGATTTGAGGGTGACTTCTGTTGTGTTTGAAGTCGTCGTGTTTTGATCATTGATGGGCTTTTGCAAAAGCATGAACTCTTTGTCCAAATTTCATGCTCCTGAAAGAGCTGTGACACAGAAGTGAACAGAGCCTAACACTTATAATAAGGTTGGTTCGTTGGTCTAGAGGTATGATTCTCGCTTAGGGTGCGAGAGGTCCCGGGTTCAAATCCCGGACGAGCCCTTTGATTGAACTTTTGTACCTTCTTGATTTGGTGGAGACCTGCCAAAGCCTTGGAATGATCTGAAGAGAAATTGCATTAGGTAGAGGCAGAACTGTTCAGTGAATTTTTGGGCTCATGCAAAAGCAAAAACTTTTTGTCCAAAGTCTCGGCTTGTGGGAGAGCTATATCACAGAACAGAACAGACCCTAATAAACCAACAACCTATTGGCCCGTTGGTCTAGAGGTATGTTTTTGCTTCGGGTGTGATGGGTCCTGGGTTAAAATCCCAGAGGTGCCCTGATGATTCGTCTTTTAAACATTGTTTGTTGGAGGGTTTGAGAATCAGTGGAAGGATCTGAAAATGCGTTATGTTGAATTTGGGGTAGTTTGTTTCGTTCATTGATGGGTTTTTGAAAAGGAAAACTCTTTATGCAAGGCCTCGTAGCGTGGAAGACCTACAACACAGAACAGAACAGACCCTAATAAACCAACAATGTATTGGCTCGTTGGTCCAGAGTTATGATTCTTCCTTTGGGTGTGAGAGGTCGCGGCTTCATCATCCTGGATGAGTCCTCAAAATTAATCTTTTATACTTCTTTGTTTGTTTGTTGGAGAGCTTGAGAAGCAGTGGAAGGATGTGAGGGTGACTTATGTTGTGTTTGAGGTCAGCGTGTTTAGATGATTGACCGGCTTTTGCAAAAGCAAAAACTCTTTGTCCAAATTTCATGCTCCTGAAACAGCTCAAACACAGAAGAAACAGAGTTTCAAAACTACAACACAATAAGGTTGGTTCGTTGGTCTAGAGTCTAGACTCTATTTTTGTTTCGGATGCGAGAGGTCCCGGGTTTAAATCCGGGACGAGCCCTTTGATTGAACTTTTATACCTTCTTGATTTCATGGACACCTGCCAAAGCATCCTTCATGATTTCGTGGCGACCTGCCAAAGCCTTGGAATGATCTGAAGAGAAATTGCATTAGGTTGAGGCAGAAGTGTTCAGTGAATTTTTGGGCTTATGCAAAAGCAAAAACTTTTTGTCCAAAGTCTTGGCTTGTGGGAGAGCTATAACACAGAACAGAACAGACCCTAATAAACCAACAACGTATTGGCTCGTTGGTCTAGAGGTATGTTTTTTGCTTCGGGTGTGATAGGTCCTGGGTTAAAATCCCAGAGGTGCCCTGATGATTCGTCTTTTAAACATTGTTTGTTGGAGGGTTTGAGAATCAGTGGAGGGATCTGAGGATGCGTCATGTTGAATTTGAGGTAGTTTGTTTCGTTCATTGATGGGTTTTTGGAAAAGGAAAACTCTTTATGCAAGGCCTCGGAGCGTGGAAGACCTACAACACAGAACAGAACAGACCCTAATAAACCAACAATGTATTGGCTCGTTGGTCCAGAATTATGATTCTTCCTTTGGGTGTGAGAGATCACGGCCTCATCATCCTGGATGAGTCCTCAAAATTAATCTTTTATACTTCTTTCTTTGTTTGTTGGAGAGCTTGAGAAGCAGTGGAAGGATCTGAGGGTGAATCATGGTGGTTTGAGGCAGTCAAGTTCAGTGTATTGATGGGCTGCTGCAAAGCCAAAAACTCTTGGTCCTATTTTGATGGTCCTGGAAATGATATAGCACAGAAGAGAACAGAGCCTAACACCAACGACAAGGATGGTTCGTTGGTCTGGAGGTATGATTCTAGCTTCGGGTGCGAGAGGTCCTGGGTTAAAATCCCAGACGAGCCCTGATGATTCATCTTTGAAACGTTGTTTGTTGAAGGGTTTGAGAATCAGTGGAAGGATCTGGGGATGTGTTATGTTGAATTAGAGGTAGTTTGTTTCGTTCATTGATGGGTTTTTGGAAAAGGAAAACTCTTTATGCAAGGCCTCGGAGCGTGGAAGACCAACAACACAGAACAGAACAGACCCTAATAAACCATCAATGTATTGACTCGTTGGTCCAGAGTTATGATTCTTCCTTTGGGTGTGAGAGATCGCGGCCTCATTATCCTGGATGAGTCCTCAAAATTAATCTTTTATACTTCTTTGTTTGTTTGTTGGAGAGCTTGAGAATCAGTGGAAGGATCTGAGGATGCGTTATGTTGAATTTGAGGTAGTTTGTTTCGTTCATTGATGGGTTTTTGGAAAAGGAAAACTCTTTATGCAAGGCCTCGGAGCGTGGAAGACATACAACACAGAACAGAACAGATCCTAATTAAACCAACAATGTTTTGGCTCGTTGGACCAGAGTTATGATTCTTGCTTTGGGTGGAGAGGTCGCGGCTTCATCACCCTGGATGAGTCCTCAAAATTAATCTTTTGAACTTCCTTTCTTTGTTTGATGGAGTGCTTGAGAAGCAGTGGAAGGATTTGAGGGTGACTTCTGTTGTGTTTGAGGTCGTCGTGTTTTGATCATTGATGGGCTTTTGCAAAAGCATGAACTCTTTGTCCAAATTTCATGCTCCTGAAAGAGCTGTGACACAGAAGAGAACAGAGCCTAACTCATATAATAAGGTTGGTTCGTTGGTCTAGAGGTATGATTCTCACTTAGGGTGTGAGAGGTCCTGGGTTCAAATCACCAAACAAGCCCTTTGATTGAACTTTTATACCTTCTTGATTTGGTGGAGATCTGCCAAACCCTTGGAATGATCTGAAGAGAAATTGCATTAGGTTGAGGCAGAAGTGTTCAGTGAATTTTTGGGCTTATGCAAAAGCAAAAACTTTTTGTCCAAAGTCTCGGCTTGTGGAAGACCTACAACACAGAACAGAACAGACCCTAATAAACCATCAATGTATTGACTCATTGGTCCAGAGTTATGATTCTTCCTTTGGGTGTGAGAGATCGCGGCCTCATTATCCTGGATGAGTCCTCAAAATTAATCTTTTATACTTCTTTGTTTGTTTGTTGGAGAGCTTGAGAATCAGTGGAAGGACCTGAGGATGCGTTATGTTGAATTTGAGGTAGTTTGTTTCGTTCATTGATGGGTTTTTGGAAAAGGAAAACTCTTTATGCAAGGCCTCAGAGCGTGGAAGACCTACAACACAGAACAGAACAGACCCTAATAAACCAACAATGTATTGGCTCGTTCGTCCAGATTTATGATTCTTCCTTTGGGTGTGAGAGATCGCGGCCTCATCATCCTGGATGAGTCCTCAAAATTAATCTTTTATACTTCTTTCTTTGTTTGTTGGAGAGCTTGAGAAGCAGTGGAAGGATCTGAGGGTGAATCATGGTGGTTTGAGGCAGTCAAGTTCAGTGTATTGATGGGCTGCTGCAAAGCCAAAAACTCTTGGTCCTATTTTGATGGTCCTGGAAATGATATAGCACAGAAGAGAACAGAGCCTAACACCAACAACAAGGATGGTTCATTGGTCTGGAGGTATGATTCTAGCTTCGGGTGCGAGAGGTCTTGGGTTAAAATCCCAGACGAGCCCTGATGATTAATCTTTGATACGTTGTTTGTTGAAGGGTTTGAGAATCAGTGGAAGGATCTGAGGATGTGTTATGTTGAATTTGAGGTAGTTTGTTTCGTTCATTGATGGGTTTTTGGAAAAGGAAAACTCTTTCTGCAAGGCCTCGGAGCGCGGAAGACCGACAACACAGAACAGAACAGATCCTAATTAAACCAACAATGTATTGGCTCGTTGGACCAGAGTTATGATTCTTGCTTTGGATGGAGAGGTCGCGGCTTCATCACCCTGGATGAGTCCTCAAAATTAATCTTTTGAACTTCCTTTCTTTGTTTGATGGAGAGCTTGAGAAGCAGTGGAAGGATTTGAGGGTGACTTCTGTTGTGTTTGAGGTCGTCGTGTTTTGATCATTGATGGGCTTTTGCAAAAGCATGAACTCTTTGTCCAAATTTCATGCTCCTGAAAGAGCTGTGACACTGAAGAGAACAGAGCCTAACACATACAATCAGGTTGGTTCGTTGGTCTAGAGGTATGATTCTCGCTTAGGGTGCGAGAGGTCCCGGGTTCAAATCCCGGACGAGCCCTTTGATTGAACTTCTATACCTTCTTGATTTGGTGGAGACCTGCCAAACCCTTGGAATGATCTGAAGAGAAATTGCATTAGGTTGAGGCAGAAGTGTTCAGTGAATTTTTGGGCTTATGCAAAAGCAAAAACTTTTTGTCCAAAGTCTCGGCTTGTGGGAGAGCGAAAACACAGAACAGAACAGACCCTAATAAACCGACAACGTATTGGCTCGTTGGTCTAGCTCTAGAGGTATGTTTTTTGCTTCGGGTGTGATAGGTCCTGGGTTAAAATCCCAGAGGTGCCCTGATGATTCGTCTTTTAAACATTGTTTGTTGGAGGGTTTGAGAATCAGTGGAAGGATCTGAGGATGCGTTATGTTGAATTTGAGGTAGTTTGTTTCATTCATTGATGGGTTTTTGGAAAAGGAAAACTCTTTATGCAAGGCCTCGTAGCATGGAAGACCTACAACACAGAACAGAACAGACCCTAATAAACCATCAATGTATTGACTCGTTGGTCCAGAGTTATGATTCTTCCTTTGGGTGTGAGAGATCGCGGCCTCATTATCCTGGATGAGTCCTCAAAATTAATCTTTTATACTTCTTTGTTTGTTTGTTGGAGAGCTTGAGAATCAGTGGAAGGATCTGAGGATGCGTTATGTTGAATTTGAGGTAGTTTGTTTCGTTCATTGATGGGTTTTTGGAAAAGGAAAACTCTTTATGCAAGGCCTCGGAGCGTGGAAGACCTACAACACAGAACAGAACAGACCCTAATAAACCAACAATGTATTGGCTCGTTGGTCCAGAGTTATGTTTCTTCCTTTGGGTGTGAGAGATCGCGGCCTCATCATCCTGGATGAGTCCTCAAAATTAATCTTTTATACTTCTTTCTTTGTTTGTTGGAGATCTTGAGAAGCAGTGGAAGGATCTGAGTGTGAATCATGGTGGTTTGAGGCAGTCAAGTTCAGTGTATTGATGGGCTGCTGCAAAGCCAAAAACTCTTGGTCCTATTTTGATGGTCCTGGAAATGATATAGCACAGAAGAGAACAGAGCCTAACACCAACAACAAGGATGGTTCGTTGGTCTGAAGGTATGATTCTAGCTTCGGGTGCGAGAGGTCCTGGGTTAAAATCCCAGACGAGCCCTGATGATTCATCTTTGAAACGTTGTTTGTTGAAGGGTTTGAGAATCAGTGGAAGGATCTGAGGATGTGTTATGTTGATTTTGAGGTAGTTTGTTTCGTTCATTGATGGGTTTTTGGAAAAGAAAAACTCTTTATGCAAGGCCTCGGAGCACGGAAGACCGACAACACAAAACAGAACAGATCCTAATTAAACCAACAATGTATTGGCTCGTTGGACCAGAGTTATGATTCTTGCTTTGGGTGGAGAGGTCGCGGCTTCATCACCCTGGATGAGTCCTCAAAGTTAATCTTTTGAACTTCCTTTCTTTGTTTGATGGAGAGCTTGAGAAGCAGTGGAAGGATTTGAGGGTGACTTCTGTTGTGTTTGAGGTCGTCGTGTCTTGATCATTGATGGGCTTTTGGAAAAGCATGAACTCTTTGTCCAAATTTCATGCTCCTGAAAGAGCTGTGACACAGAAGAGAACAGAGCCTAACACATATAATAAGATTGGTTCGTTGGTCTAGAGGTATGATTCTCACTTAGGGTGTGTTGGAGAATTTGTAGCTGCGAGACTCACAGGACTCCAATGACCGGACACAGGTTTCCAAAAGGTCTGGTTTATTAACTGGTTATTCACTTCATTCCATTTACCAAATAATACCGCATAATATAATGGATCAGGTTAACTCTTTTCGCATGGTCCTTCTCGTTCGGCTGATGTTCCTCCGACACTCCCGTTGGTCAGAGCTCCTCGCAGCAGCTTCTCGCAGCAGCTTCTGTCGACTCCACGTTTGCTCTCGTTTATATGGACAAACTGGATTTTAATCCCTTCTCCGCTAATGCCCCGAGGTCATGCATGTACCAAGTCCTGGTATCAGCTCGCTCCCCTCCTGTTGTGAGTTCCGTTTACCAAACGATAGGGGGGTGCTTCAGCCAGGGGCTGTGACCAGGTGGACAAGAGATTTATCATGTTCGGGCGCATTCCTGACTCATTTACAAACTCGTCTTTCACAGAGTTTGCATGTAAAATATATCTGCTTTGTTACCAGGTTAATTAATAAGTTACCAGTGCCAATTAATAAGTTACACTGAGTTACACTTCCACAATTCCCTCATCTTTTTGTTTTTTGTTTATATTAACCATTAATCTAAACATCAATTTTAGTAAACAATCAATCACTACAAGTAAACATCATTACAAGTATAAGTAAATAATCAATCACTTTGGTAATCAAATTCCCTTGGGCATACACCGTCATCCTGCAAGAATCACAAAACATTTCGTTGGTCATTGACTCCTTCCATATCGTTCAATCTATTGCATTTGCATCACAAATATATTTTCAAAACAACACTTCACCATCACCAAGATACAACAATTTCACTTCATTTTCAAGTTTTGTAAAGCATCTGCACCATCTGGTAAAAAAACGTTTGCCTCCACACAAATGTTGACTTTGTTTGAAAGGAAGGGCTGATCACTTGTGTTTGAATCCTGGTATGAAACATTTTCTCCTAATGTCTTCATAGCTCCTGCACTACTTCGTGTAGGATTTCGCTGTTGTGGTAACATTGCGGAGTCATAGACTGACCCTGCTCTCCTTGTAGCATTCTTGCCACTTTTTGCTGTAAACCATAGTAATTCCTGAACACGGCCTTCACCCAGTTGTAGTCGACTTGCCTCCACCCTCATTGTGAGTGGGCAGCAAGTATTGGTGTGGCGTTGATTGGCCAGCAAGATGTGGAACAGGGATGCCGGATGCATCCACAATGATGTTGGGACCATGGTGTTCAGGTCATTCATGGTCCTTACCAGGAGCAACCAGCAGAATCGTGCACAGCTGTTGTGACAAGGGCACAGCCGTTTTTTGCAGCTCCATGCTGGTTCCCCGGACGTTGGTGAAGTAATAACATATGTCCCCGCATTTCACAGAGGTTGCCGGTAAAATGTCGTTGTCCTGCAACTTCTGATGTGGTGAATGTTCGAAGCCTTCGAACAAGAGTAAGTGATCGCCTTTCTTTCATATGTTGCAGTGTGATCCAGGCAAATGGTCACATAAATTTCCTTGGTGAAGGTAAGCATTCATCTCCAAGTTACACGGGAGAATGTCTTCATCATTCTTTGAGAAAGAGGGTGTATGCCACGATTAACTTCATTTTTTAGCCACAAATTTTCTTTCTCGAACTTCTTCCCAATTCCGTTAGCAATCCCTCCAAAATGTGATCTCGTCTTATCTTTATGCTCAGTCACATCTGAATCTGCTTTCCGCACACACTGAATCAGATAGGGTACATCTTACCATGAAATCAGCATAATCATGTATATCCTCCGACAGTTTCACATTCAACAATTTGTTGTTTTTCCTTAACACAAAAAGTTATATTCATTTATATGCGTCACACAAATAATATTCAATCAGGTATGTATTTTATTACTAAACTAAGAATAGCATTGTATATGATTACAATCACAAACGGGAATACCTAATTCCCAACAACAATTTTTTTTTCCCAAACCAACAAATTAAGCATAATGTATTATTACCATAATTCCTCTCCACTTTTTCTTTTCCCTCTTTTTCCTAACAGTGTGTCACTCGTGGTGATATGAGTTCACTGATATTGTAATTGGCACAACTCATAACATTGTCGTTATGCCATTATCTTAATTCTACTGTTTCATTTGCAACATCACTTGATTTAATCTTTTAATCTCAGTATTTATGTCGCCATAAAAGTCTTCCTTTTCTGGTTCCACATTTCTTTCCTCATTTGTCACTTCATGCATTATCATCGTGTTGTTGGTTACCTTATTCAAACACACCGTCACTAAGGCTTTCAAGCAAGCCACCACTAAAACAATTGCCAATATCTATCTATAATTCCACTAATCTCTGTGTGTATGTGTGTGTGTATGTATGCGACAACGATTTCTCGACAACTACCAGTCCGATATACTTGAAACTTGCCAGGTATATTGCTGGGGACCCGAGGATGTGCCTTTTCAAGGTTTGAAATTAATCGGACAAGTACTTACCGAGCTATGGCGATTTAGCCGTTCGCCGTTCGCTTTGGCGTTACGAATGGACCAAACCATTCCATGTAAATAGAGGGGGGGGGGTTCTGTGGTCGTTGCGAATGGACGAAACCATTTCATGTAAATAGAGGGGGGGGATTGTCACTGTACTCGCAAGCCGTTCGCCGTTCGCTTTGGCGTTGCGAATGGACCAAAACATTTCATGTAAATAGAGGGGGGGGATATAATTTTAGATAGATATATAGTACGGGCATATATATAGTACGGGCATGCCCTAGTAACTACTAAACCAACAAACAAGTCTGCTACTCCTTGTATATATTCATACCTATGACATAGTTATATGTCGATGACATTTAACATTATATACCAAACTAACAAGCTTCCTAAAAGGTAAATAAAGAAAATCCCTTAATATGTAACATAATCAGATTATTTGTCTTACCCTGATCCCCCTATCTCCCGGGGTTGAACTCAATCCCCTGATCATGAGTGTAGTTGTGATACATTTTTCACTCATGTTGTATTAATATCAGCAGGTAATTGTATGTCATGTAGGCAAATAAATGTCACTATTCCAAGTAGGAATATCACATGTTGAAAATGTAATGTTTATCAATGCAAGGGGTGTTAAAATGTATTTCAAATGACTGTAAATCACGACTGTCATTTATCTACCACTGAATGTTCTGCTGGGCTGCTAGGTGCAGCCTCATTTTCTGTGGGATCGTCCACCTTAGCCCCATGTGCTTGTTTGCAATGAGGGGCATGAATCCAACTTTCTATTTTGGGTCCATATTTTTTCTATTCTTATCAATCTCCTATGGTTTATCATTTCGTTCCAAGATACCGCAACCAAAGGTTTTAACCAAAGCTCTACCAAACTATTTCCAATTTGAACAAAAAATGCCAGTGAAACAATGATTCGAAGAATTAACTTCAAGGGGTCAATAAATTTATTCTATAGCCAGATCTAATTTTCCCATCCAATAGTTTGCCTTGCCACATGTCATATTATAACACCTTAATAAACCTTCGAAAAATGTTTCCCATCTCAACAAATTTCCTTTTTTTTTTTCCCAAATAGCCATGTGTAACTTACGTATTTAACTACAATTTCCTCTCAATTTGTTTGGCCTAACTGGCCGCAAAAGTGGCTGCCAGCATGCAGTACCGTTTTTTATCTACCAAGGAAGTGCTCGTCCACACAAGACCTCTACCAAAATGTTGTTTGTAAAAAACAAATCTGGGATTTCTGATTACATGGATGCACACTCTCAGGACATTTTCAGGCTGCTGTTAACAATCCACTACGATAACTTAATTCCTTTACCCACAATCAAATAATTAGTACAAATTGAGGATATTATCCCTATCACATTCTTTTATAGATTCATTATGTTGGATCTAATTTTTTCCCAATAATTTTCCACTGCTGTAAGGCGGAACAATAGCTCTCATAAGTCTTAGTAATATCGTACTTAATTTGCCCAGCAGCGAATAATTTATTTACTATCCTTTCTCATCTGTTAACCAGTGACTTTGTTTAAACTCCAGAACTGAAAACCCACAATAGTTCAAACCAGCAAAATTTTCTTTACTATTTTCCCATATCATCTATGCCTAAAACACATCCATACATACAGCACAATTTATATGCTGATAAAATTCAAGTTTATATATATAAAAATCCGTGAGCAGAGTACTCTGGGAAGTCAGTGTAAGACCTCTCCCAAATTTGGCTAATTTTGTACTCCCACATTTTTGTACTCCCACATTGTGTACTCCCACATTGGAACTATCTATTTTCAGACAAGGCACACTGTCGGTGTCAACAATCTTGTAAGATTGATACACAAAAACACACACACACATGCATTATGCATATTTGTTTGCGTTGGAACCATTATTTACAGATCAGATGGGTGTCAATTTTATTTCAATTTCATAAAATTTGTCAATCAAATTAAAAATGCTTATACACAAATAAACTAAAAGTCTATTCTTAGAAAACCCCTATGATGTCACATTGAAATTACCCTTTCAGTTCCCACCATAATTTATCCAAATTTGACTACACACCCATTTGCATGTCAGTCGACCACTGACCTATCAATCATGCGGAACACTAGTCTGACATTCCCACCTGATCATCATGTGACCCTTGTCCCTTGGTTTCAAAAATTTGCAAAGCAATTGTTCCAACTTTGTAAATTTAAAATTGTGTGCCCAACATAAAAGATCCAATTTCGGCATGTGATCAATTAATTACTAATTTGCTTACAAGCAAAAGAAAAAATGAATAATTCTTGCTCCGAAAACTTTTCAGACCCAAGAATCATCGACAGTTATTCATGTTTGTCCAGTAATCGAATCTGTTGAGGCCAATCATCATTTGGGATTTCCAGCAATGAAGGCCTAATCATTGTCTGAGGTATCGGTCAGCACTGGTACCCTTGATCTTGGTTTACCCTATTAACTTGTCTTCCTTTTGGTATACGGACATCCTCTTTTCCAATGTCCCATCCGTCCACACTTGAAACACCGGTTTCTGTCGTTGTCTGATCTGTGCACCTGTGCATTTGTATTGCTGGGCTGCATCTCTACATCCCTGAGTTGCCACTGCAATCTCTCGTTGTCTCCTGAAACACGAAAAAATTCTCTGTACCGTCCTTTTTGGGGAGACAACTGGAAATCAGATGGGACAACCGTCACTTTCATTCCTAATTTCGAGGGCAGTTGTGCATTTGTCTACCCCACTGTATCCTGTATCCTTTTTATTTTAAGTTCTAGATCCGTTATCCGTTCTTGCTGTTCCCGTTGTCTGGATTCACCATCCCAAAGATGGAATGCAAGCCAGTCTACCGTTAGATTCTGTCTCTTCCTGGCTTTCAATCTTTGTTCCAATCTTTCCAATCGACTTCGCTCAAATGTACCATCTCTTGGAAACTCCTCATCATGTCCCTTTGTCCACAAATACCAATTCTCGACCTGCCTTATAGCTTCGGCACCATAACGGTCGTACATATGATGTGTACAAGTACCTTTTTGTGGAATCTCTGGTTGTCCTTGTGTATTCTTGCAGGCTCCATTTCCCATTCTGCCTTTTATCAAAGTAGCGTTGGATGTGTTGTAGTTTGTTCCTCTAAAGCTTCACTCGTACCTCCAGGAAGGGTCTCTCCACCTGTTCACACGGTGATTTCCAGAGAATCTCCCTCAGCTGTGGCTTTTGCACAATTCAATCTCACAGATCAGTATTTGCAGATGAGCCGGAGGGTCAGTATGAAATGGGTGAATCCTCAGGTGTCCGCTCTGTTGACGGGGAAATCACACAATGGTAACCGCACATATATATCTGTATATAAACTCACCACCTTGCTCAATTTTCCCAGGTTGTCTCCACATTGTTAATATCTCGCAAAGATATCAAAGCTTCTTTCTTGAGACCGCATTTTCATCAATCAAACAATCAATATATTCAATTCAATTTATTCAGTTCAATTTATTCAGTTAAATTTATTCAATTAAATTCAGTCAATTAGATTCAATCAATTAACAATTCAATCAATTATTCAATTTCAATTAATTCATCAATATTCATCAATAAATCAAATTAATCATTTTGGATGACTCCTTGCATAAGCCCTTTCCCCAATGATGTCAGGACAGGTCCATCCATTGACTGAGATCGAATCTCATCGGTCGTCACCTCTGGTTCGTACCTCATGTTAATTGATGAATCACCGTCCTGTCCTAGGGTCATATCTGACATATTTCCCCATTTTGCCTAGTCTCCACAAATTTTCTTTGCAACCACTAAAGGCAACTCATCCTTCATTCGTGAGACAGCCAAAATGGATGGCAGATATTAAAGTTCTTTGGGAAAAATATCTCATCATTTTTCTTTTAATAGTACCCAAATCTCTTGGCAATATAAATTTCGTAAAACTCCTGAAATAAGACTGTAAAATTCCTTCAATCATGCTAAATTTGGAAACTCCATCGCTTGTAACACCCAATTTATCCCATAGGGCTTGAAAGTTCTTTCCCAAGTTCATGCAATCATTCTGCATTTGAACCCTATGATATCATTCATAATAATCATCATGATTTTATCGTCATGGTCCTATCATAATCATCTATTTAAAACGAACATTTCCTTTATCACCACAGCTATGTGGTATAATCAACAATAGAATAAAACTGTACATTGCAACAGGCTACCTCATGGCCACTTAGTATACCTATTGACAATAAGTCATAACAATATCGAATAATCATTGAACAATTCAAAAATCGCTTCCACTGCTCCAGCCGCAGCATTCGTCATTTTGTCTGCTCGTCCGCATGACCAAAACGAAATAAAGGGAGCTCAACCATTACACAGCGCTTTTAATGGCGCATGCCATAGAAACTCAACGCAATTTCGACTCGGCCAGAAAACGAGCAACTTTTGCAGGATGTTAACTGGAATTAGTCGTGAAAATATATCCAAAATACTCAAAAAATAGACACCCACAAAAATAAACAACAAACCCAAACAAACCCAAGGTCGACCCTCTTACACAGTAAATTACATCATTTCAGCATCGTATTGATTGCTGAAATATTCCAGGGTTTATACACACCTTAAAAGAGGTATGCGTGGTGTTGCCCCCTCCCACGTTTATTCCAGGGTTTATACACACCTTAAAAGAGGTATGCGTGGTGTTGCCCCCTCCCACTTTTAATTACTCATTACATCGTTTCCATTTAAAAAACATCGCTTCTACTGCTCCAGCCGCAGCATTTGTCACTTTGTTTGCTCATCCGCATGACCAAAACGAAATAAAGGGAGCTCAACCATTACACAGCGCTTTTAATGGCGCATGCCATAGGACCTCAACGCAATTTCGACTCGGCCAGCAAACGAGCAAATTTTGCAGGATGTTAACTGGAATTAGTCGTGAAAAATATATCAAAAATACACAAAAATACACACCCACACAAATAAACAACATTTATTCCGTTCAACAGAACAAACATTTCCTCTATCATGACATGCATGTCTTCAAAATTATATGACCAAGAGAAAAAAGTAAAACTAATTAACACTGCGGGCAGTGTTGATCCGGGGACCATACCGCTCCATCCTGATTGGACGAGTGCGTGCTAGAGTCGTTAACAACGACAGTCCAGATCCGATTGTTCAAAATTTCAACTCAATCGATCGAAAAATGAACGCAGGGATGCATTTTAAAGGTGCAGTGGCACTAACTGACTTGCCACGAATATGGCCACGAAATTGCCAATATGGCCATCACAAAATATTTTCCTTAATCAATTGGCTCATAGCATAACCAATCTGCAAGTATTTCATCCGAAGATGTATCTCTGAGGACTTTTAATTAAATAAGTCATTTATAAATCAACGAGTTAATTTATTAAATGATTAATCAATAAATCAATATTTTCCTTGACAGCCACATCACTTGGTCAGTGTCATGTCCAAATATCAGCTTCCTTACTCAAAAGGTGCCTGAGTTAATGTAATGTAATTACTGTAATAAGATTACTGCAATTACTGTAATGATTACTGTAATTACTGTAATTACCGGAACTGTAATTACTGTAATTACCTCAGGTAATTACTGTAATGTAATTACTGTAATTTAATAAGAAATGTAATTAATTATATAAGTACTTCTATAATCGCTCATAATTAAATAACTCGTGAATTCTTATCCGGTTTATTTAACATTTGAGTGTCCCCAAAACGTTGGAGCAAAACGTTGCAACAACGAAAGTAAAACGTTGTAGCGACGTTGTGGAAACGTCAGCAAAACCCAACATTTAAATGTTCACAAAACGTTGGAGCAAAACGTTGCAACAACGAAAGTGAAACGTTGTGGCGACGTTGTGGAAACGTCAGCAAAACCCAACATTTAAATGTTCACAAAACGTTGGAGCAAAACGTTGCAACAACGAAAGTGAAACGTTGTGGCGACGTTGTGGAAACGTCAGCAAAACCCAACATTTAAATGTTCACAAAACGTTGGAGCAAAACGTTGCAACAACGAAAGTGAAACGTTGTGGCGACGTTGTGGAAACGTCAGCAAAACCCACCATTTAAATGTTCACAAAACGTTGGAGCAAAACGTTGCAACAACGAAAGTGAAACGTTGTGGCGACGTTGTGGAAACGTCAGCAAAACCCACCATTTAAATGTTCACAAAACGTTGGAGCAAAACGTTGCAACAACGAAAGTGAAACGTTGTGGCGACGTTGTGGAAACGTCAGCAAAACCCAACATTTAAATGTTCACAAAACGTTGGAGCAAAACGTTGCAACAACGAAAGTGAAACGTTGTGGCGACGTTGTGGAAACGTCAGCAAAACCCAACATTTAAATGTTCACAAAACGTTGGAGCAAAACGTTGCAACAACGAAAGTGAAACGTTGTGGCGACGTTGTGGAAACGTCAGCAAAACCCAACATTTAAATGTTCACAAAACGTTGGAGCAAAACGTTGCAACAACGAAAGTGAAACGTTGTGGATTATCCCAATGGATAATCCCAATGAATCACAATGCAATCCCATTAAAATCCCATTAAAATCCCATATCTTGTCACCCTTTGCATTGTTGAAAGCAATTAATTCCATATCTCAATATTACCTCTATTTATATATACTAGGGCGTGCCCGCACGTACGTGCTTGCCCGTACGTGCTTGCAAAAAAACATGCGTGCAAGCAACAACAAAAACTTTGAAACCACGTGGCAGTAACGACCACAGAACCCCCCTCCTATTTACATCAAATGGTTTGGTCCATTCGCAGAGCCAAAGCGAACGGCTTGCGAGTACGGTGACCATACCTTGGGACCCACTTGTCCGATTAATTTCAAACCTTGACAAATTTTCCATTCCTTCCCTTCCTGATCTTTCGATGTAGGGCTGGGTTCTTTTTTTAGGATCATGTTGCATCGAGCATTATTTTCCAAAACAGTGTGAACATTAACCCACACCAAAACCTCTGACATCCCACCATTAACACCTATTGTAAGCGTGCCGAATCAGTAAGCATCACCCCTTCTATGAGCCTCGACCAGAGGGTGGTTGTTACTCACAAACACCATTTCCTGTAATTATCTCTCATAATCAGGATAAATTTGGAACAGCCCTTAAACTAACACCAAGCAGATCAATTTTTATATTTAGGTTGGGGTTTCACACAAACTGGTTAACTAAATAATATAGAATTATTTTTCGTTAAAAAACAACAGCACTGGTTCCGTGTCACCCATGCTATTTATCTGGCAAATTTCGTCAAAAAAAACAACAGCACTGGTTTTGTTTCACCCATGCTATTTATCTGGCAAATTTCGTCAAAAAAACAACAGCACTGGTTTTGTTTCACCCATGCTATTTATCTGGCAAATTTCGTCAAAAAAAACAACAGCACTGGTTTTGTTTCACCCATGCTATTTATCTGGCAAATTTCGTCAAAAAAACAACAGCACTGGTTTTGTTTCACCCATGCTATTTATCTGGCAAATTTCGTCAAAAAAAACAACAGCACTGGTTTTGTTTCACCCATGCTATTTATCTGGCAAATTTCGTCAAAAAAAAACAACAGCACTGGTTTTGTTTCACCCATGCTATTTATCTGGCAAATTTCGTCAAAAAAACAACAGCACTGGTTTTGTTTCACCCATGCTATTTATCTGGCAAATTTCGTCAAAAAAAACAACAGCACTGGTTTTGTTTCACCCATGCTATTTATCTGGCAAATTTCGTCAAAAAAAAACAACAGCACTGGTTTTGTTTCACCCATGCTATTTATCTCCTGGAAGCGTCCTGCAAAACGCTTTGCTTCTCGCAAAAACGTCCGCCAATGGGAAGTAAAGGGAGGGAAAAAAACGGGAGCAAGAGACAGGGTGCCGGAATGGACATGAGGGACAATGAGGGACAGTGAGGGAGTGTTGGTATGCAATTTTTATCCAATCGCCATCTTTCATAGTAATTCTGGACCGGCATTAGGTGGGATTGTCTGTCATGAATTTATTTGTTGATCGAACGAGTTTTAATTTGTCTAAATCCGACCAGTCGTTTCCAAAGATATAAGCCTTTTTGTCGCAATACCATAAATTGGAATGAGGTAAAAATATATATATATAAATATAATTCCCTTTCCCGGTTCCCTGTCGCTCGCCGAGCGCCGAGCAAGTCGCTCGCTCGTCGAGCAAGTCGAGTGCTTTGAACAAGTGCAAAAAAAAAGAAGTACTTTATACGTGTACGGGTGGGTAAACGAGTGTACCGGCCTTACACGTCCTGGAAGCAAACGGTCGCAAGGTGCACGCTTGCTCCGTTTGCTCGCAGGTCACAGTAAGACCCTTAATGACCAGCGCAAAAATACGTATTTACAGAAATCATTTAGAGAGAAAAAAAAAAAAACACGAATAAATTGCTACAGTCGTTTAACACGTTTCATCCTTGTATTTCCTATGGACAATCGCCAGTCCCACACACCAAATCCTCCATCTTCAGAATTCATATTTCATAATGGACAGATCCCCAAGAGGTCATGCTCACCTTGACCCTTGACGACGTCCACTCGAAATTCCAGCGGTGCCTCCAGATTGTTGGAGAATTTGTAGCTGCGAGACTCACAGGACTCCAATGACCGGACACAGGTTTACAAAAGGTCTGGTTTATTAACTGGTTATTCACTTCATTCCATTTACCAAATAATACCGCATAATATAATGGATCAGGTTAACTCTTTTCACATGGTCCTTCTCGTTCGGCTGATGTTCCTCCGACACTCCCGTTGGTCAGAGCTCCTCGCAGCAGCTTCTCGCAGCAGCTTCTGTCGACTCCACGTTTGCTCTCGTTTATATGGACAAACTGGATTTTAATCCCCTCTCCGCTAATGCCCCGAGGTCATGCATGTACCAAGTCCTGGTATCAGCTCGCTCCCCTCCTGTTGTGAGTTCCGTTTACCAAACGATAGGGGGGTGCTTCAGCCAGGGGCTGTGACTAGGTGGACAAGAGATTTATCATGTTCGGGCGCATTCCTGACTCATTTACAAACTCGTCTTTCACAGAGTTTGCATGTAAAATATATCTGCTTTGTTACCAGGTTAATTAATAAGTTACCAGTGCCAATTAATAAGTTACACTGAGTTACACTTCCACAGGTGCGAGAGGTCCTGGGTTAAATCCTGGACGAGGCCTTTGATTGAACCTCTATATCTTCTTGATTTGGTGTAGATCTGCCAAAGCCTTGGAATGATGTGAAGAGAAATTGCATTAGGTTGAGGCAGAAGTGTTCAGTGAATTTTGGGCTTATGCAAAAGCAAAAACTTTTTGTCCAAAGTCTCAGCTTGTGGGAGAGCTATAACACAGAACAGAACAGACCCTAATAAACCAACAACGTATTGGCTCGTTGGTCTGGAGGTATGTTTTTTGCTTCGGGTGTGATAGGTCCTGGGTTAAAATCCCAGAGGTGCCCTGATGATTCGTCTTTTAAACATTGTTTGTTGGAGGGTTTGAGAATCAGTGGAAGGATCTGAGGATGCGTTATGTTGAATTTGAGGTTGTTTGTTTCGTTCATTGATGGGTTTTTGGAAAAGGAAAACTCTTTATGCAAGGCCTCGTAGCGTGGAAGACCTACAACACAGAACAGAACAGACCCTAATAAACCATCAATGTATTGACTCGTTGGTCCAGTGTTATGATTCTTCCTTTGGGTGTGAGAGATCACGGCCTCATTATCCTGGTTGAGTCCTCATAATTCATCTTTTATACTTCTTCTTTGTTTGTTGGAGAGCTTGAGAAGCAGTGGAAGGATCTGAGGGTGACTTCTGTTGTGTTTGAGGTCAGCGTGTTTAGATGATTGACCGGCTTTTGCAAAAGCAAAAACTCTTTATCCAAAGTCTCGGCTTGTGGGAGAGCTATAACACAGAACAGAACAGACCCTAATAAACCAACAAAGTATTGGCTCGTTGGTCTAGACCAGGGGCGGGCAACCTTTTCAGAGTGAGGGCCAGATGAGACTTTTGGAAGGAGATCGCGGGCCGGAGTGAAAAACGAAATCTCAGAATTACTATATTTTGTTTACATGAATAGATTGTACAAAAATTGCATTGAACACTCTACAAATCAATGAGACTGCTGGTGCTGTTTGCCATGAAGAAGTATTTCCATGTCTGGCTCGATGGTTGAGGTAGACAACAGAAGAATGTCATTGAGGTGGCGGTCCGAGAGTTGGGAGCGAAGGTGAGACTTCGTGTACTTCATTTTCGAGAAGAGCTGTTCACAGCAGTAGGTGCTGCCGAACATGGCCACAATGCGTTGGACATGGGCAATGTATTTTTGAAAATTGTTAGAAGGGAGAACGGTGTCGCGGAAGAAGGACAATGGAGAAGAGGTGCGGAACTTCGCCTTCATTTCATCGTTGCACTGCAGCTCCACCAACTCCATCTGTAAGGAGGCAGGGGCGTCTTCCACGGGGAAGTCAAAGGGAGCAGTGAAAAGCTTGAAGTCCGCAGCCAGCACCCTGACTCCTGCAAAACGGGAAGCAAATTCCTCACGTAGAGAGTTGACGACACTAACGCAAGTGCCCAGGTCCACATCGTCAGGGGCACATGCAGCAAGGCGAGGAAAATGCACAAACTGACCAGAAGCCAATTGAGCCTCCCACAAGCGCAGTTTAACCTCGAAGGCAGTGATGTGCGCGTACATGTCTGTCACGAGAATGTCTTTGCCTTGCAGCTTTATGTTGAGGGTGTTCAGGTGCGCCGTGATGTCCGTGAGCAGGGCCAGGCGAGCTAGCCACCGCGGATCAGAGAATTGATCAGCGTGGGGAAGGTTCTTCTGACGTAGAAAGGTGGCAATCTCCTGCTGTAGGTCGCACACCCGAGACAGCATGGCCCCACGACTCAGCCAGCGTACCTCACAGAAGTAGAGCAGGTCGTTATAGTGCACGTTCACCTCGTCCATCAGTGCCTGGAACTGACGATGGTTAAGGCTGCGGGAGAGGATGGAGTTGACGACCTTCACCACGACAGACATGACACCAACGAGGTTGGCAGACTTAGCGCACAGGGACTCTTGGTGGATGATGCAGTGCATCTTGTTAATGGGCTGAGTGTATCCGGCGGCTGCACAGTGACGCACTAGCAGCGAAGCGGCGCCCTTCTTCTCACCAACCATCGCCGGGGCACCGTCGGTCATCACACACACAAGACGGGAGAGGTCCAGGGAGTGCTGATCAACACACAGAAGCACGGCGTCGCAGATGTCTTTCCCAGTGGTGGTGTCGCGCAGCGGGACAAGCTGGAGGAATTCCTCATACACTTGAAAGTCAGCGGTGACGCCACGGATGAAAACGGACAGCTGGGCCGTGTCCTTTGTGTCGGTGCTCTCATCCAGAGCGAGGGAAAAGGCGACGAAATTTGAGCTGCGTGTTTTGAGTGAGTCGTGCACGTTTTCCGACATATCCTCGATGCGGCGACGAATGGTGCGGGACGAAAGGCTCACGTTCTCAAAGGCGGAACGCTGCTCTGGACAGACGGAGTCCACTACAGCGAGGAGGCATTCCTTGATGAAGTCCCCATCCGCGAATGGCTTCATTCGGCGAGCAAGGATGCGGGAGACTTCATAACTGGCGCGCGTCACCTTTTTGGCCTCAGTATTCTGCTTGCGGAAGAGTGAAGTTTGTTTCTCCAAGTTGCCTGATAGTCTAACCATGGCGTCCTTCCTTTCGGTGGCAGACACCGACGCGAAGTTTGACGAGCGGTGCTCTGTCTCCCAGTGGCGGCGCACGTTGTACTCTTTTAGGACAGCCAAAGTCTTCAAGCATATGAGGCACTGGGCCTGTCCAAAGCGCTCGATGAAGAAGTACTTCTCCCACTCAGGGTTGAAGATCCGACGCTCGAGGTCCACTTTCCTCTTCTTAACACGCTGGGTCGCAGACATGATGAGCTGAAAAGGAAGAAAATTAGGTATATCAGCAATGAATAAATGATGTAACAGCAAGCAATCTGGGGCACAAAAAATCTCGGAAGACGAATTGTACAGATGAATGTATTTATTTTGCGCGCACGTGGCCAACGCTGAATATGACACAGTTTCACCGTAAAACTGAAATACAGGAAATGAATCAGTCTGCATACTTTTTTTTTTAAAGAGTTCGTTTTCCTTTTAAACAAAAGTTCGTCAATTTCGTTTTCCTTTTAAACAAAAGTTCGTCAATTTCTTTTTTCTTTTACAAACAGAAAGTTCGTTATATATATTTTTTCTTTACAAATAGAAAGTTCGTTATATTTTTATTTTTACAAATAAAAAGGGAGAATAAAATTATTTAAACGCAGCAAATGAAAGATAATAACATGTTCTAACAAACAAAACAAAGCAAATTGAAAGAAAGTGAAAATTGAAATAGGTTTAGAGAACTCTGCGTCGCTTACCTCTTTGTTGCAAGTTATTTGTCCCAGACACCAACGTTTGTCGCAAGCTGACTGAATCGGAAGGACGTCCGTATCACATGCCGGCTGATTTGAAAAGACCGCCTATCAGCAAGCAGGCGGTGTCTAGGCAAGACAGTTCCCCGTGCGCATGTCTTCCGGAAGAGGACGGTGCTGAAGACAAAATGTCCCTTTCTTGAATTCAGACCGGCTAAATATAAACTCTTACATTTACAAATGATATGAGTTTTACTGGGAGGTCCGCGGGCCGGATTGCAATAATAAAGCCTAGCAGGGTGGCGGGCCGGACGCTAAGCCTTCGCGGGCCGGATGTGGCCCGCGGGCCGGGGGTTGCCCGCCCCTGGTCTAGACTCTAGAGGTATGTTTTTGCTTCGGGTGTGATAGGTCCTGGGTTAAAATCCCAGAGGTGCCCTGATGATTCGTCTTTTAAACATTGTTTGTTGGAGGGTTTGAGAATCAGTGGAAGGATCTGAGGATGCGTTATGTTAAATTTGGGGTAGTTTGTTTCGTTCATTGATGGGTTTTTGGAAAAGGAAAACTCTTCATGCAAGGCCTCGTAGCATGGAAGACCTACAACACAGAACAGAACAGACCCTAATAAACCAACAATGTATTGGCTCGTTGGTCCAGAGTTATGATTCTTCCTTTGGGTGTGAGAGATGGCGGCCTCATCATCCTGGATGAGTCCTCAAAATTAATCTTTTATACTTCTTTGTTTGTTTGTTGGAGAGCTTGAGAAGCAGTGGAAGGATGTGAGGGTGACTTATGTTGTGTTTGAGGTCAGCGTGTTTAGATGATTGACCGGCTTTTGCAAAAGCAAAAACTCTTTGTCCAAATTTCATGCTCCTGAAAGAGCTGTGACACAGAAGAGAACAGAGCCTAACATATATAATAAGGTTGGTTCGTTGGTCTAGACTCTAGAGGTATGATTCTCACTTAGGGTGCAAGAGGTCACGGGTTCAAATCCCAAACAAGCCCTTTTATTGAACTTTTATATCTTCTTGGATTGGTGGAGACCTGCCAAAGCCTTGGAATGATCTGAAGAGAAATTGCATTAGGTTGAGGAAGAAGTGTTCAGTGAATTTTTGGGCTTATGCAAAAGCAAAAACTTTTTTTCCAAAGTCTCGGCTTGTGGGAGAGCTATAACACAGAACAGAACAGACCCTAATAAACCAACAACGTATTGGCTCATTGGTCTAGAGGTATGTATTTTACTTCGGGTGTGATAGGTCCTGGGTTAAAATCCCAGAGGTGCCCTGATGATTCGTCTTTTAAACATTGTTTGTTGGAGGGTTTGAGAATCAGGGGAAGGATCTGAGGATGCATTATGTTGAATTTGGGGTAGTTTGTTTCGTTCATTGATGGGTTTTTGAAAAGGAAAACTCTTTATGCAAGGCCTCGTAGCGTGGAAGACCTACAACACAGAACAGAACAGACCCTAATAAACCATCAATGTATTGACTCGTTGGTCCAGAATTATGATTCTTCCTTTGGGTCCTGGATGAGTCCACAAAATTAATCTTTCATACTTCTTTGTTTGTTTGATGGAGAGCTTGAAAAGCAGTGGAAGGATCTGAGGGTGACTTATGTTGTGTTTGAGGTCAGCGTGTTTTGATCATTGATGGGCTTTTGCAAAAACATGAACTCTTTGTCCAAATTTCATGCTCCTGAAAGAGCTGTGACAGAAGAGAACAGAGCCTAACACATATAATCAGGTTGGTTTGTTGGTCTAGAGGTATGATTCTCGCTTAGGGTGCAAGAGGTCCTGGGTTCAAATCCCGGACAAGCCCTTTGATTGAACTTCTATATCTTCTTGATTTGGTGGAGACCTGCCAAACCCTTGGAATGATCTGAACGAGAAATTGCATGAGGTTGAGGCAGAAGTGTTCAGTGAATCTTTGGGCTTATGCAAAAGCAAAAACTTTTTGTCCAAAGTCTCGGCTTGTGGGAGAGCTATAACACAGAACAGAACAGACCCTAATAAACCAACAACGTATTGGCTCGTTGGTCTAGAGGTATGTTTTTTGCTTCGGGTGTGATAGGTCCTGGGTTAAAATCCCAGAGGTGCCCTGATGATTCGTCTTTTAAACATTGTTTGTTGGAGGGTTTGAGAATCAGTGGAAGGATCTGAGGATGCGTTATGTTGAATTTGAGGTAGTTTGTTTCATTCATTGATGTGTTTTTGGAAAAGGAAAACTCTTTATGCAAGGCCTCGTAGCATGGAAGACCTACAACACAGAACAGAACAGACCCTAATAAACCATCAATGTATTGACTCGTTGGTCCAGAGTTATGATTCTTCCTTTGGGTGTGAGAGATCGCGGCCTCATTATCCTGGATGAGTCCTCAAAATTAATCTTTTATACTTCTTTGTTTGTTTGTTGGAGAGCTTGAGAATCAGTGGAAGGATCTGAGGATGCGTTATGTTGAATTTGAGGTAGTTTGTTTCATTCATTGATGTGTTTTTGGAAAAGGAAAACTCTTTATGCAAGGCCTCGGAGCGTGGAAGACCGACAACACAGAACAGAACAGATCCTAATTAAACCAACAATGTATTGGCTCGTTGGACCAGAGTTATGATTCTTGCTTTGGGTGGAGAGGTCGCGGCTTCATCACCCTGGATGAGTCCTCAAAATTAATCTTTTGAACTTCCTTTCTTTGTTTGATGGAGAGCTTGAGAAGCAGTGGAAGGATTTGAGGGTGACTTCTGTTGTGTTTGAGGTCGTCGTGTTTTGATCATTGATGGGCTTTTGCAAAAGCATGAACTCTTTGTCCAAATTTCATGCTCCTGAAAGAGCTGTGACACAGAAGAGAACAGAGCCTAACACATATAATAAGATTGGTTCGTTGGTCTAGAGGTATGATTCTCACTTAGGGTGCGAGAGGTCCTGGGTTAAATCCTGGACGAGGCCTTTGATTGAACCTCTATATCTTCTTGATTTGGTGTAGATCTGCCAAAGCCTTGGAATGATGTGAAGAGAAATTGCATTAGGTTGAGGCAGAAGTGTTCAGTGAATTTTGGGCTTATGCAAAAGCAAAAACTTTTTGTCCAAAGTCTCAGCTTGTGGGAGAGCTATAACACAGAACAAAACAGACCCTAATAAACCAACAACGTATTGGCTCGTTGGTCTGGAGGTATGTTTTTTGCTTCGGGTGTGATAGGTCCTGGGTTAAAATCCCAGAGGTGCCCTGATGATTCGTCTTTTAAACATTGTTTGTTGGAGGGTTTGAGAATCAGTGGAAGGATCTGAGGATGCGTTATGTTGAATTTGAGGTTGTTTGTTTCGTTCATTGATGGGTTTTTGGAAAAGGAAAACTCTTTATGCAAGGCCTCGTAGCGTGGAAGACCTACAACACATAACAGAACAGACCCTAATAAACCATCAATGTATTGACTCGTTGGTCCAGTGTTATGATTCTTCCTTTGGGTGTGAGAGATCGCGGCCTCATTATCCTGGTTGAGTCCTCATAATTCATCTTTTATACTTCTTCTTTGTTTGTTGGAGAGCTTGAGAAGCAGTGGAAGGATCTGAGGGTGACTTCTGTTGTGTTTGAGGTCAGCGTGTTTAGATGATTGACCGGCTTTTGCAAAAGCAAAAACTCTTTATCCAAAGTCTCGGCTTGTGGAAGAGCTATAACACAGAACAGAACAGACCCTAATAAACCAACAAAGTATTGGCTCGTTGGTCTAGAGGTATGTTTTTGCTTCGGGTGTGATAGGTCCTGGGTTAAAATCTCAGAGGTGCCCTGATGATTCGTCTTTTAAACATTGTTTGTTGGAGGGTTTGAGAATCAGTGGAAGGATCTGAGGATGCGTTATGTTAAATTTGGGGTAGTTTGTTTCGTTCATTGATGGGTTTTTGGAAAAGGAAAACTCTTCATGCAAGGCCTCGTAGCGTGGAAGACCTACAACACAGAACAGAACAGACCCTAATAAACCAACAATGTATTGGCTCGTTGGTCCAGCGTTATGATTCTTCCTTTGGGTGTGAGAGATCACGGCCTCATTATCCTGGTTGAGTCCTCATAATTCATCTTTTATACTTCTTCTTTGTTTGTTGGAGAGCTTGAGAAGCAGTGGAAGGATCTGAGGGTGACTTCTGTTGTGTTTGAGGTCAGCGTGTTTAGATGATTGACCGGCTTTTGCAAAAGCAAAAACTCTTTATCCAAAGTCTCGGCTTGTGGGAGAGCTATAACACAGAACAGAACAGACCCTAATAAACCAACAAAGTATTGGCTCGTTGGTCTAGACCAGGGGCGGGCAACCTTTTCAGAGTGAGGGCCAGATGAGACTTTTGGAAGGAGATCGCGGGCCGGAGTGAAAAACGAAATCTCAGAATTACTATATTTTGTTTACATGAATAGATTGTACAAAAATTGCATTGAACACTCTACAAATCAATGAGACTGCTGGTGCTGTTTGCCATGAAGAAGTATTTCCATGTCTGGCTCGATGGTTGAGGTAGACAACAGAAGAATGTCATTGAGGTGGCGGTCCGAGAGTTGGGAGCGAAGGTGAGACTTCGTGTACTTCATTTTCGAGAAGAGCTGTTCACAGCAGTAGGTGCTGCCGAACATGGCCACAATGCGTTGGACATGGGCAATGTATTTTTGAAAATTGTTAGAAGGGAGAACGGTGTCGCGGAAGAAGGACAATGGAGAAGAGGTGCGGAACTTCGCCTTCATTTCATCGTTGCACTGCAGCTCCACCAACTCCATCTGTAAGGAGGCAGGGGCGTCTTCCACGGGGAAGTCAAAGGGAGCAGTGAAAAGCTTGAAGTCCGCAGCCAGCACCCTGACTCCTGCAAAACGGGAAGCAAATTCCTCACGTAGAGAGTTGACGACACTAACGCAAGTGCCCAGGTCCACATCGTCAGGGGCACATGCAGCAAGGCGAGGAAAATGCACAAACTGACCAGAAGCCAATTGAGCCTCCCACAAGCGCAGTTTAACCTCGAAGGCAGTGATGTGCGCGTACATGTCTGTCACGAGAATGTCTTTGCCTTGCAGCTTTATGTTGAGGGTGTTCAGGTGCGCCGTGATGTCCGTGAGCAGGGCCAGGCGAGCTAGCCACCGCGGATCAGAGAATTGATCAGCGTGGGGAAGGTTCTTCTGACGTAGAAAGGTGGCAATCTCCTGCTGTAGGTCGCACACCCGAGACAGCATGGCCCCACGACTCAGCCAGCGTACCTCACAGAAGTAGAGCAGGTCGTTATAGTGCACGTTCACCTCGTCCATCAGTGCCTGGAACTGACGATGGTTAAGGCTGCGGGAGAGGATGGAGTTGACGACCTTCACCACGACAGACATGACACCAACGAGGTTGGCAGACTTAGCGCACAGGGACTCTTGGTGGATGATGCAGTGCATCTTGTTAATGGGCTGAGTGTATCCGGCGGCTGCACAGTGACGCACTAGCAGCGAAGCGGCGCCCTTCTTCTCACCAACCATCGCCGGGGCACCGTCGGTCATCACACACACAAGACGGGAGAGGTCCAGGGAGTGCTGATCAACACACAGAAGCACGGCGTCGCAGATGTCTTTCCCAGTGGTGGTGTCGCGCAGCGGGACAAGCTGGAGGAATTCCTCATACACTTGAAAGTCAGCGGTGACGCCACGGATGAAAACGGACAGCTGGGCCGTGTCCTTTGTGTCGGTGCTCTCATCCAGAGCGAGGGAAAAGGCGACGAAATTTGAGCTGCGTGTTTTGAGTGAGTCGTGCACGTTTTCCGACATATCCTCGATGCGGCGACGAATGGTGCGGGACGAAAGGCTCACGTTCTCAAAGGCGGAACGCTGCTCTGGACAGACGGAGTCCACTACAGCGAGGAGGCATTCCTTGATGAAGTCCCCATCCGCGAATGGCTTCATTCGGCGAGCAAGGATGCGGGAGACTTCATAACTGGCGCGCGTCACCTTTTTGGCCTCAGTATTCTGCTTGCGGAAGAGTGAAGTTTGTTTCTCCAAGTTGCCTGATAGTCTAACCATGGCGTCCTTCCTTTCGGTGGCAGACACCGACGCGAAGTTTGACGAGCGGTGCTCTGTCTCCCAGTGGCGGCGCACGTTGTACTCTTTTAGGACAGCCAAAGTCTTCAAGCATATGAGGCACTGGGCCTGTCCAAAGCGCTCGATGAAGAAGTACTTCTCCCACTCAGGGTTGAAGATCCGACGCTCGAGGTCCACTTTCCTCTTCTTAACACGCTGGGTCGCAGACATGATGAGCTGAAAAGGAAGAAAATTAGGTATATCAGCAATGAATAAATGATGTAACAGCAAGCAATCTGGGGCACAAAAAATCTCGGAAGACGAATTGTACAGATGAATGTATTTATTTTGCGCGCACGTGGCCAACGCTGAATATGACACAGTTTCACCGTAAAACTGAAATACAGGAAATGAATCAGTCTGCATACTTTTTTTTTTAAAGAGTTCGTTTTCCTTTTAAACAAAAGTTCGTCAATTTCGTTTTCCTTTTAAACAAAAGTTCGTCAATTTCTTTTTTCTTTTACAAACAGAAAGTTCGTTATATATATTTTTTCTTTACAAATAGAAAGTTCGTTATATTTTTATTTTTACAAATAAAAAGGGAGAATAAAATTATTTAAATGCAGCAAATGAAAGATAATAACATGTTCTAACAAACAAAACAAAGCAAATTGAAAGAAAGTGAAAATTGAAATAGGTTTAGAGAACTCTGCGTCGCTTACCTCTTTGTTGCAAGTTATTTGTCCCAGACACCAACGTTTGTCGCAAGCTGACTGAATCGGAAGGACGTCCGTATCACATGCCGGCTGATTTGAAAAGACCGCCTATCAGCAAGCAGGCGGTGTCTAGGCAAGACAGTTCCCCGTGCGCATGTCTTCCGGAAGAGGACGGTGCTGAAGACAAAATGTCCCTTTCTTGAATTCAGACCGGCTAAATATAAACTCTTACATTTACAAATGATATGAGTTTTACTGGGAGGTCCGCGGGCCGGATTGCAATAATAAAGCCTAGCAGGGTGGCGGGCCGGACGCTAAGCCTTCGCGGGCCGGATGTGGCCCGCGGGCCGGGGGTTGCCCGCCCCTGGTCTAGACTCTAGAGGTATGTTTTTGCTTCGGGTGTGATAGGTCCTGGGTTAAAATCCCAGAGGTGCCCTGATGATTCGTCTTTTAAACATTGTTTGTTGGAGGGATTGAGAATCAGTGGAAGGATCTGAGGATGCGTTATGTTAAATTTGGGGTAGTTTGTTTCGTTCATTGATGGGTTTTTGGAAAAGGAAAACTCTTCATGCAAGGCCTCGTAGCATGGAAGACCTACAACACAGAACAGAACAGACCCTAATAAACCAACAATGTATTGGCTCGTTGGTCCAGAGTTATGATTCTTCCTTTGGGTGTGAGAGATGGCGGCCTCATCATCCTGGATGAGTCCTCAAAATTAATCTTTTATACTTCTTTGTTTGTTTGTTGGAGAGCTTGAGAAGCAGTGGAAGGATGTGAGGGTGACTTATGTTGTGTTTGAGGTCAGCGTGTTTAGATGATTGACCGGCTTTTGCAAAAGCAAAAACTCTTTGTCCAAATTTCATGCTCCTGAAAGAGCTGTGACACAGAAGAGAACAGAGCCTAACATATATAATAAGGTTGGTTCGTTGGTCTAGACTCTAGAGGTATGATTCTCACTTAGGGTGCAAGAGGTCACGGGTTCAAATCCCAAACAAGCCCTTTTATTGAACTTTTATATCTTCTTGGATTGGTGGAGACCTGCCAAAGCCTTGGAATGATCTGAAGAGAAATTGCATTAGGTTGAGGAAGAAGTGTTCAGTGAATTTTTGGGCTTATGCAAAAGCAAAAACTTTTTTTCCAAAGTCTCGGCTTGTGGGAGAGCTATAACACAGAACAGAACAGACCCTAATAAACCAACAACGTATTGGCTCATTGGTCTAGAGGTATGTATTTTACTTCGGGTGTGATAGGTCCTGGGTTAAAATCCCAGAGGTGCCCTGATGATTCGTCTTTTAAACATTGTTTGTTGGAGGGTTTGAGAATCAGGGGAAGGATCTGAGGATGCATTATGTTGAATTTGGGGTAGTTTGTTTCGTTCATTGATGGGTTTTTGAAAAGGAAAACTCTTTATGCAAGGCCTCGTAGCGTGGAAGACCTACAACACAGAACAGAACAGACCCTAATAAACCATCAATGTATTGACTCGTTGGTCCAGAATTATGATTCTTCCTTTGGGTCCTGGATGAGTCCACAAAATTAATCTTTCATACTTCTTTGTTTGTTTGATGGAGAGCTTGAAAAGCAGTGGAAGGATCTGAGGGTGACTTATGTTGTGTTTGAGGTCAGCGTGTTTTGATCATTGATGGGCTTTTGCAAAAACATGAACTCTTTGTCCAAATTTCATGCTCCTGAAAGAGCTGTGACAGAAGAGAACAGAGCCTAACACATATAATCAGGTTGGTTTGTTGGTCTAGAGGTATGATTCTCGCTTAGGGTGCAAGAGGTCCTGGGTTCAAATCCCAGACAAGCCCTTTGATTGAACTTCTATATCTTCTTGATTTGGTGGAGACCTGCCAAACCCTTGGAATGATCTGAAGAGAAATTGCATGAGGTTGAGGCAGAAGTGTTCAGTGAATCTTTGGGCTTATGCAAAAGCAAAAACTTTTTGTCCAAAGTCTCGGCTTGTGGGAGAGCTATAACACAGAACAGAACAGACCCTAATAAACCAACAACGTATTGGCTCGTTGGTCTAGAGGTATGTTTTTTGCTTCGGGTGTGATAGGTCCTGGGTTAAAATCCCAGAGGTGCCCTGATGATTCGTCTTTTAAACATTGTTTGTTGGAGGGTTTGAGAATCAGTGGAAGGATCTGAGGATGCGTTATGTTGAATTTGAGGTAGTTTGTTTCATTCATTGATGTGTTTTTGGAAAAGGAAAACTCTTTATGCAAGGCCTCGTAGCATGGAAGACCTACAACACAGAACAGAACAGACCCTAATAAACCATCAATGTATTGACTCGTTGGTCCAGAGTTATGATTCTTCCTTTGGGTGTGAGAGATCGCGGCCTCATTATCCTGGATGAGTCCTCAAAATTAATCTTTTATACTTCTTTGTTTGTTTGTTGGAGAGCTTGAGAATCAGTGGAAGGATCTGAGGATGCGTTATGTTGAATTTGAGGTAGTTTGTTTCGTTCATTGATGGGTTTTTGGAAAAGGAAAACTCTTTATGCAAGGCCTCGGAGCGTGGAAGACCTACAACACAGAACAGAACAGACCCTAATAAACCAACAATGTATTGGCTCGTTGGTCCAGAGTTATGATTCTTCCTTTGGGTGTGAGAGATCGCGGCCTCATCATCCTGGATGAGTCCTCAAAATTAATCTTTTATACTTCTTTCTTTGTTTGTTGGAGAGCTTGAGAAGCAGTGGAAGGATCTGAGGGTGAATCATGGTGGTTTGAGGCAGTCAAGTTCAGTGTATTGATGGGCTGCTGCAAAGCCAAAAACTCTTGGTCCTATTTTGATGGTCCTGGAAATGATATAGCACAGAAGAGAACAGAGCCTAACACCAACAACAAGGATGGTTCGTTGGTCTGGAGGTATGATTCTAGCTTCGGGTGCGAGAGGTCTTGGGTTAAAATCCCAGACGAGCCCTGATGATTAATCTTTGAAACGTTGTTTGTTGAAGGGTTTGAGAATCAGTGGAAGGATCTGAGGATGTGTTATGTTGAATTTGAGGTAGTTTGTTTCGTTCATTGATGGGTTTTTGGAAAAGGAAAACTCTTTATGCAAGGCCTCGGAGCGTGGAAGACCGACAACACAGAACAGAACAGATCCTAATTAAACCAACAATGTATTGGCTCGTTGGACCAGAGTTATGATTCTTGCTTTGGGTGGAGAGGTCGCGGCTTCATCACCCTGGATGAGTCCTCAAAATTAATCTTTTGAACTTCCTTTCTTTGTTTGATGGAGAGCTTGAGAAGCAGTGGAAGGATTTGAGGGTGACTTCTGTTGTGTTTGAGGTCGTCGTGTTTTGATCATTGATGGGCTTTTGCAAAAGCATGAACTCTTTGTCCAAATTTCATGCTCCTGAAAGAGCTGTGACACAGAAGAGAACAGAGCCTAACACATATAATAAGATTGGTTCGTTGGTCTAGAGGTATGATTCTCACTTAGGGTGCGAGAGGTCCTGGGTTAAATCCTGGACGAGGCCTTTGATTGAACCTCTATATCTTCTTGATTTGGTGTAGATCTGCCAAAGCCTTGGAATGATGTGAAGAGAAATTGCATTAGGTTGAGGCAGAAGTGTTCAGTGAATTTTGGGCTTATGCAAAAGCAAAAACTTTTTGTCCAAAGTCTCAGCTTGTGGGAGAGCTATAACACAGAACAAAACAGACCCTAATAAACCAACAACGTATTGGCTCGTTGGTCTGGAGGTATGTTTTTTGCTTCGGGTGTGATAGGTCCTGGGTTAAAATCCCAGAGGTGCCCTGATGATTCGTCTTTTAAACATTGTTTGTTGGAGGGTTTGAGAATCAGTGGAAGGATCTGAGGATGCGTTATGTTGAATTTGAGGTTGTTTGTTTCGTTCATTGATGGGTTTTTGGAAAAGGAAAACTCTTTATGCAAGGCCTCGTAGCGTGGAAGACCTACAACACATAACAGAACAGACCCTAATAAACCATCAATGTATTGACTCGTTGGTCCAGTGTTATGATTCTTCCTTTGGGTGTGAGAGATCGCGGCCTCATTATCCTGGTTGAGTCCTCATAATTCATCTTTTATACTTCTTCTTTGTTTGTTGGAGAGCTTGAGAAGCAGTGGAAGGATCTGAGGGTGACTTCTGTTGTGTTTGAGGTCAGCGTGTTTAGATGATTGACCGGCTTTTGCAAAAGCAAAAACTCTTTATCCAAAGTCTCGGCTTGTGGAAGAGCTATAACACAGAACAGAACAGACCCTAATAAACCAACAAAGTATTGGCTCGTTGGTCTAGAGGTATGTTTTTGCTTCGGGTGTGATAGGTCCTGGGTTAAAATCTCAGAGGTGCCCTGATGATTCGTCTTTTAAACATTGTTTGTTGGAGGGTTTGAGAATCAGTGGAAGGATCTGAGGATGCGTTATGTTAAATTTGGGGTAGTTTGTTTCGTTCATTGATGGGTTTTTGGAAAAGGAAAACTCTTCATGCAAGGCCTCGTAGCGTGGAAGACCTACAACACAGAACAGAACAGACCCTAATAAACCAACAATGTATTGGCTCGTTGGTCCAGCGTTATGATTCTTCCTTTGGGTGTGAGAGATCGCGGCCTCATCATCCTGGATGAGTCCTCAAAATTAATCTTTTATACTTCTTTGTTTGTTTGTTGGAGAGCTTGAGAAGCAGTGGAAGGATGTGAGGGTGACTTATGTTGTGTTTGAGGTCAGCGTGTTTAGATGATTGACCGGCTTTTGCAAAAGCAAAAACTCTTTGTCCAAATTTCATGCTCCTGAAAGAGCTGTGACACAGAAGAGAACAGAGCCTAACATATATAATAAGGTTGGTTTGTTGGTCTAGAGGTATGATTCTCGCTTAGGGTGCAAGAGGTCCTGGGTTCAAATCCTGGCACAAGCCCTTTGATTGAACTTCTATATCCTCTTGATTTGGTGGAGACCTGACAAACCCTTGGAATGATCTGAAGAGAAATTGCATTAGGTTGAGGCAGAAGTGTTCAGTGAATCTTTGGGCTTATGCAAAAGCAAAAACTTTTTGTCCAAAGTCTCGGCTTGTGGGAGAGCTATAACACAGAACAGAACAGACCCTAATAAACCAACAACGTATTGGCTCGTTGGTCTAGAGGTATGTTTTTTGCTTCGGGTGTGATAGGTCCTGGGTTAAAATCCCAGAGGTGCCCTGATGATTCGTCTTTTAAACATTGTTTGTTGGAGGGTTTGAGAATCAGTGGAAGGATCTGAGGATGCGTTATGTTGAATTTGAGGTAGTTTGTTTCATTCATTGATGTGTTTTTGGAAAAGGAAAACTCTTTATGCAAGGCCTCGTAGCATGGAAGACCTACAACACAGAACAGAACAGACCCTAATAAACCATCAATGTATTGACTCGTTGGTCCAGAGTTATGATTCTTCCTTTGGGTGTGAGAGATCGCGGCCTCATTATCCTGGATGAGTCCTCAAAATTAATCTTTTATACTTCTTTGTTTGTTTGTTGGAGAGCTTGAGAATCAGTGGAAGTATCTGAGGATGCGTTATGTTGAATTTGAGGTAGTTTGTTTCGTTCATTGATGGGTTTTTGGAAAAGGAAAACTCTTTATGCAAGAGGCCTCGGAGCGTGGAAGACCTACAACACAGAACAGAACAGACCCTAATAAACCAACAATGTATTGGCTCGTTGGTCCAGAGTTATGATTCTTCCTTTGGGTGTGAGAGATCGCGGCCTCATCATCCTGGATGAGTCCTCAAAATTAATCTTTTATACTTCTTTCTTTGTTTGTTGGAGAGCTTGAGAAGCAGTGGAAGGATCTGAGGGTGAATCATGGTGGTTTGAGGCAGTCAAGTTCAGTGTATTGATGGGCTGCTGCAAAGCCAAAAACTCTTGGTCCTATTTTGATGGTCCTGGAAATGATATAGCACAGAAGAGAACAGAGCCTAACACCAACAACAAGGATGGTTCGTTGGTCTGGAGGTATGATTCTAGCTTCGGGTGCGAGAGGTCTTGGGTTAAAATCCCAGACGAGCCCTGATGATTAATCTTTGAAACGTTGTTTGTTGAAGGGTTTGAGAATCAGTGGAAGGATCTGAGGATGTGTTATGTTGAATTTGAGGTAGTTTGTTTCGTTCATTGATGGGTTTTTGGAAAAGGAAAACTCTTTATGCAAGGCCTCGGAGTGTGGAAGACCGACAACACAGAACAGAACAGATCCTAATTAAACCAACAATGTATTGGCTCGTTGGACCAGAGTTATGATTCTTGCTTTGGGTGGAGAGGTCGCGGCTTCATCACCCTGGATGAGTCCTCAAAATTAATCTTTTGAACTTCCTTTCTTTGTTTGATGGAGAGCTTGAGAAGCAGTGGAAGGATTTGAGGGTGACTTCTGTTGTGTTTGAGGTCGTCGTGTTTTGATCATTGATGGGCTTTTGCAAAAGCATGAACTCTTTGTCCAAATTTCATGCTCCTGAAAGAGCTGTGACAGAAGAGAACAGAGCCTAACACATATAATCAGGTTGGTTCGTTGGTCTAGAGGTATGATTCTCACTTAGGGTGCAAGAGGTCCCGGGTTCAAATCCCAGACGAGCCCTTTGATTGAACTTTTATACCTTCTTGATTTGGTGGAGACCTGCCAAACCCTTGAATGATCTGAAGAGAAATTGCATTAGGTTGAGGCAGAAGTGTTCAGTGAATTTTTGGGCTTATGCAAAAGCAAAAACTTTTTATCCAAAGTCTCGGCTTGTGGGAGAGCTATAACACAGAACAGAACAGACCCTAATAAACCAACAATGTATTGGCTCGTTTGTCCAGAGTTATGATTCTTCCTTTGGGTCCTGGATGAGTCCACAAAATTAATCTTTCATACTTCTTTGTTTGTTTGTTGGAGAGCTTGAAAAGCAGTGGAAGGATCTGAGGGTGACTTATGTTGTGTTTGAGGGCAGCGTGTTTAGATGATTGACCGGCTTTTGCAAAAGCAAAAAAGTCTTTGTCCAAATTTCATGCTCCTGAAACAGCTCAAACACAGAAGAAACAGAGTTTCAAAACTACAATACAATAAGGTTGGTTCGTTGGTCTGGAGTCTAGACCAGGGGTCGGCAACCTTAGGCACGCGTGCCACCATTGGCACGCGGCAGCGTAATAATTGCCACACTGGCGAAAGCAGTGCCCTCTCCGCTGCATGCCAAATCACCTCTTGAACAGCCATTGGCTGTTGCACGTGTTGCACTATAACAGTATTCCAGTGTGATTGTGCAGGGTGATGAGGTAGATGGATCAGAGCAGAGTCAACATTCCAATTCCAAATTGTTTTAGTGGAATAATAATCAAAGATGAACAACATGAGATGCCGGCCTGGCGCATTCAAACACAATATTCGCGGCAACCGGATGTGCTGTAAGAACAGTGGTGTTGTTCACAGCAGATGGTCCGAGGCTGCATCTCCACTCATTATTATTCGGACTGGTTTCTGAGTTTTAATATTATTAATCATCATTATTCCGAATTGTATAATAATCGCAGATATAAAACAGGAGATGCAGGCTTGGTGCCTCCCGATACGCCGTTCGCGGCAACCTGAGGTGCTGTAAGAGCGACTGTGCGTTAACACCCGGTGGTCAGCGGCTGCATCTCCACTCTTTGTTATCATTCAGGCTGCCTTCTGCGTTTTAATATTAATCTCGTCATTATTTTGAGTTTTTTTATTGGGTAGTCATAATGAAAATGGGGGTAGTAGTTTTTCTCGTAACAGGCGGCCTGTCTTATTTAGTTTGATTGACGGTACGGCCTCCCGCTCACATTTCCCACAGGAATTGCAGTGAAGCGGTTCAGGTTCGGTAGATGTTCGGTAAATGTTTCTTTAAAAGGTTGTTGCTATGCATGTAGCCTATATGGATGGAATAAAATTCCATGTCTGTTGGAAATATTTTATTGATGTGGTGTCATAATTAAACTTAATGTTAAACTTAATGTTGATATGAAACACTAATTAAGAAGAACATTTCAAACTGGCACTTCATGTCAAAAAGGTTGCCGACCCCTGGTCTAGACTCTATTTTTGTTTCGGATGCGAGAGGTCCCGGGTTCAAATCCGGGACGAGCCCTTTGATTGAACTTTTATACCTTCTTGATTTCATGGACACCTGCCAAAGCATCCTTCATGATTTCGTGGAGACCTGCCAAAGCCTTGGAATGATCTGAAGGGAAATTGCATTAGGTTGAGGCAGAAGTGTTCAGTGAATTGTTGGGCTTTTGCGAAAGCAAAAACTTTTTATCCAAAGTCTCGGCTTGTGGGAGAGCTATAACACAGAACAGAACAGACCCTAATAAACCAACAACCTATTGGCTTGTTGGTCTCGAGGTATGTTTTTTGCTTCGGGTGTGATAGGTCCTCGGTTAAAATCCCAGAGGTGCCCTGATGATTCGTCTTTTAAACATTGTTTGTTGGAGGGTTTGAGAATCAGTGGAAGGATCTGAGGATGCGTTATGTTGAATTTGAGGTAGTTTGTTTTATTCATTGATGTGTTTTTGGAAAAGGAAAACTCTTTATGCAAGGCCTCGTAGCATGGAAGACCTACAACACAGAACAGAACAGACCCTAATAAACCATCAATGTATTGACTCGTTGGTCCAGAGTTATGATTCTTCCTTTGGGTGTGAGAGATCGCGGCCTCATTATCCTGGATGAGTCCTCAAAATTAATCTTTTATACTTCTTTGTTTGTTTGTTGGAGAGCTTGAGAATCAGTGGAAGGATCTGAGGATGCGTTATGTTGAATTTGAGGTAGTTTGTTTCGTTCATTGATGGGTTTTTGGAAAAGGAAAACTCTTTATGCAAGGCCTCGGAGCGTGGAAGACCTACAACACAGAACAGAACAGACCCTAATAAACCAACAATGTATTGGCTCGTTGGTCCAGAGTTATGATTCTTCCTTTGGGTGTGAGAGATCGCGGCCTCATCATCCTGGATGAGTCCTCAAAATTAATCTTTTATACTTCTTTCTTTGTTTGTTGGAGAGCTTGAGAAGCAGTGGAAGGATCTGAGGGTGAATCATGGTGGTTTGAGGCAGTCAAGTTCAGTGTATTGATGGGCTGCTGCAAAGCCAAAAACTCTTGGTCCTATTTTGATGGTCCTGGAAATGATATAGCACAGAAGAGAACAGAGCCTAACACCAACAACAAGGATGGTTCGTTGGTCTGGAGGTATGATTCTAGCTTCGGGTGCGAGAGGTCTTGGGTTAAAATCCCAGACGAGCCCTGATGATTAATCTTTGAAACGTTGTTTGTTGAAGGGTTTGAGAATCAGTGGAAGGATCTGAGGATGTGTTATGTTGAATTTGAGGTAGTTTGTTTCGTTCATTGATGGGTTTTTGGAAAAGGAAAACTCTTTATGCAAGGCCTCGTAGCGTGGAAGACCTACAACACAGAACAGAACAGACCCTAATAAACCAACAATGTATTGGCTCGTTGGTCCAGAGTTATGATTCTTCCTTTGGGTCCTGGATGAGTCCACAAAATTAATCTTTCATACTTCTTTGTTTGTTTGTTGGAGAGCTTGAAAAGCAGTGGAAGGATCTGAGGGTGACTTATGTTGTGTTTGAGGTCAGCGTGTTTCGATGATTGACCGGCTTTTGCAAAAGCAAAAAGGTCTTTGTCCAAATTTCATGCTCCTGAAACAGCTCAAACACAGAAGAAACAGAGTTTCAAAACTACAATACAATAAGGTTGGTTCGTTGGTCTAGAGTCTAGACTCTAGACTCTATTTTTGTTTCGGATGCGAGAGGTCCCGGGTTGAAATCCGGGACGAGCCCTTTGATTGAACTTTTATACCTTCTTGATTTGGTCGAGACCTGCCAAACCCTTGGAATGATCTGAAGAGAAATTGCATTAGGTTGAGGCAGAAGTGTTCAGTGAATTTTTGGGCTTATGCAAAAGCAAAAACTTTTTGTCCAAAGTCTCGGCTTGTGGGAGAGCTATAACACAGAACAGAACAGACCCTAATAAACCAACAACGTATTGGCTCGTTGGTCTAGAGGTATGTTTTTTGCTTCGGGTGTGATAGGTCCTGGGTTAAAATCCCAGAGGTGCCCTGATGATTCGTCTTTTAAACATTGTTTGTTGGAGGGTTTGAGAATCAGTGGAAGGATCTGAGGATGCGTTATGTTGAATTTGAGGTAGTTTGTTTCGTTCATTGATGGGTTTTTGGAAAAGGAAAACTCTGAATGCAAGGCCTCGGAGCGTGGAAGACCTACAACACAGAACAGAACAGACCCTAATAAACCAACAATGTATTGGCTCGTTGGTCCAGAGTTATGATTCTTCCTTTGGGTGTGAGAGATTGCGGCCTCATCATCCTGGATGAGTCCTCAAAATTAATCTTTTATACTTCTTTCTTTGTTTGTTGGAGAGCTTGAGAAGCAGTGGAAGGATCTGAGGGTGAATCGTGGTGGTTTGAGGCAGTCAAGTTCAGTGTATTGATGGGCTGCTGCAAAGCCAAAAACTCTTGGTCCTATTTTGATGGTCCTGGAAATGATATAGCACAGAAGAGAACAGAGCCTAACACCAACAACAAGGATGGTTCGTTGGTCTGGAGGTATGATTCTATGCTTCGGGTGCGAGAGGTCCTGGGTTAAAATCCCAGACGAGTCCTGGTGATTCATCTTTGAAACGTTGTTTGTTGAAGGGATTGAGAATCAGTGGAAGTATCAGTGGAGGAATCAGTGGAAGTAATAAGTGGAAGGATCTGAGGATGCGTTATGTTGAATTTGAGGTAGTTTGTTTCATTCATTGATGGGTTTTTGGAAAAGGAAAACTCTTTATGCAAGGCCTTGGAGCGCGGAAGACCGACAACACAGAACAGAACAGATCCTAATAAACCAACAATGTATTGGCTCGTTGGAACAGAGTTATGATTCTTGCTTTGGATGGAGAGGTCGTGGCTTCATCACCCTGGAATGAGTCCTCAAAATTAATCTTTTGAACTTCCCTTCTTTGTTTGATGGAGAGCTTGAGAAGCAGTGGAAGGATTTGAGGGTGACTTCTGTTGTGTTTGAGGTCGTCGTGTTTTGATCATTGATGGGCTTTTGCAAAAGCATGAACTCTTTGTCCAAATTTCATGCTCCTGAAAGAGCTGTGACACAGAAGAGAACAGAGCCTAACACATATAATAAGGTTGGTTTGTTGGTCTAGAGGTATGATTCTCACTTAGGGTGTGAGAGGTCCCGGGTTCAAATGCTGGTACAAGCCCTTTGATTGAACCTCTATACCCTCTTGATTTCATGGTACACCTGCCAAAGCATCCTTCATGATTTCGTGGCGACCTGCCAAAGCCTTGGAATTATCTGAAGGGATATTGCATTAAGTTGAGGCAGAAGTGTTCAGCGAATTTTTGGGCTTATGCAAAAGCAAAAAATTTTGTCCAAAGTCTCGGCTTGTGAGAGAGCTATAACACAGAACAGAACAGACCCTAATAAACCAACAACGTATTGGCTCGTTGGTCTAGAGGTATGGTTTTTGCTTCGGGTGTGATAGGTCCTGGGTTAAAATCCCAGAGGTGCCCTGATGATTCGACTTTTAAACATTGTTTGTTTGAGGGTTTGAGAATCAGTGGAAGGATCTGAGGATGCGTTATGTTGAAGTTGAGGTGGTTTGTTTCGTTCATTGATGGGTTTTTGGAAAAGGAAAACTCTTTATGCAAGGCCTCGTAGCGTGGAAGACCTACAACACAGAACAGAACAGACCCTAATAAACCATCAATGTATTGACTCGTTGGTCCAGAGTTATGATTCTTCCTTTGGGTGTGAGAGATCGCGGCCTCATTATCCTGGATGAGTCCTCATAATTCATCTTTTATACTTCTTTCTTTGTTTGTTGGAGAGCTTGAGAAGCAGTGGAAGGATCTGAGGGTGAATCATGGTGGTTTGAGGCAGTCAAGTTCAGTGTATTGATGGGCTGCTGCAAAGCCAAAAACTCTTGGTCCTATTTTGATGGTCCTGGAAATGATATAGCACAGAAGAGAACAGAGCCTAACACCAACAACAAGGATGGTTCGTTGGTCTGGAGGTATGATTCTAGCTTCGGGTGCGAGAGGTCCTGGGTTAAAATCCCAGGCGAGCCCTGATGATTAATCTTTGAAACGTTGTTTGTTGAAGGGTTTGAGAATCAGTGGAAGGATCTGAGGATGTGTTATGTTGAATTTGAGGTAGTTTGTTTCGTTCATTGATGGGTTTTTGGAAAAGGAAAACTCTTCATGCAAGGCCTCGGAGCGCGGAAGACCGACAACACAGAACAGAACAGATCCTAATTAAACCAACAATGTATTGGCTCGTTGGACCAGAGTTATGATTCTTGCTTTGGGTGGAGAGGTCGCGGCTTCATCACCCTGGATGAGTCCTCAAAATTAATCTTTTGAACTTCCTTTCTTTGTTTGATGGAGAGCTTGAGAAGCAGTGGAAGGATTTGAGGGTGACTTCTGTTGTGTTTGAGGTCGTCGTGTTTTGATCATTGATGGGCTTTTGCAAAAGCATGAACTCTTTGTCCAAATTTCATGCTCCTGAAAGAGCTGTGACACTGAAGAGAACAGAGCCTAACACATATAATCAGGTTGTTTCGTTGGTCTAGAGGTACGATTCTCGCTTAGGGTGCGAGAGGTCCTGGGTTCAAATCCCGGTACAAGCCCTTTGATTGAACTTTTATACCTTCTTGATTTGGTGGAGACCTGCCAAACCCTTGGAATGATCTGAAGAGAAATTGCATTAGGTTGAGGCAGAAGTGTTCAGTGAATTTTTGGGCTTATGCAAAAGCAAAAACTTTTTGTCCAAAGTCTCGGCTTGTGGGAGAGCTATAACACAGAACAGAACAGATCCTAATAAACCAACAACGTATTGGCTCGTTGGTCTAGAGCAGGGGCGGGCAACCTTTTCAGAGTGAGGGCCAGATGAGACTTTTGGAAGGAGATCGCGGGCCGGAGTGAAAAACGAAATCTCAGAATTACTATATTTTGTTTACATGAATAGATTGTACAAAAATTGCATTGAACACTCTACAAATCAATGAGACTGCTGGTGCTGTTTGCCATGAAGAAGTATTTCCATGTCTGGCTCGATGGTTGAGGTAGACAACAGAAGAATGTCATTGAGGTGGCGGTCCGAGAGTTGGGAGCGAAGGTGAGACTTCGTGTACTTCATTTTCGAGAAGAGCTGTTCACAGCAGTAGGTGCTGCCGAACATGGCCACAATGCGTTGGACATGGGCAATGTATTTTTGAAAATTGTTAGAAGGGAGAACGGTGTCGCGGAAGAAGGACAATGCAGAAGAGGTGCGGAACTTCGCCTTCATTTCATCGTTGCACTGCAGCTCCACCAACTCCATCTGTAAGGAGGCAGGGGCGTCTTCCACGGGGAAGTCAAAGGGAGCAGTGAAAAGCTTGAAGTCCGCAGCCAGCACCCTGACTCCTGCAAAACGGGAAGCAAATTCCTCACGTAGAGAGTTGACGACACTAACGCAAGTGCCCAGGTCCACATCGTCAGGGGCACATGCAGCAAGGCGAGGAAAATGCACAAACTGACCAGAAGCCAATTGAGCCTCCCACAAGCGCAGTTTAACCTCGAAGGCAGTGATGTGCGCATACATGTCTGTCACGAGAATGTCTTTGCCTTGCAGCTTTATGTTGAGGGTGTTCAGGTGCGCCGTGATGTCCGTGAGCAGGGCCAGGCGAGCTAGCCACCGCGGATCAGAGAATTGATCAGCGTGGGGAAGGTTCTTCTGACGTAGAAAGGTGGCAATCTCCTGCTGTAGGTCGCACACCCGAGACAGCATGGCCCCACGACTCAGCCAGCGTACCTCACAGAAGTAGAGCAGGTCGTTGTAGTGCACGTTCACCTCGTCCATCAGTGCCTGGAACTGACGATGGTTAGGGCTGCGGGAGAGGATGGAGTTGACGACCTTCACCACGACAGACATGACACCAACGAGGTTGGCAGACTTAGCGCACAGGGACTCTTGGTGGATGATGCAGTGCATCTTGTTAATGGGCTGAGTGTATCCGGCGGCTGCACAGTGACGCACTAGCAGCGAAGCGGCGCCCTTCTTCTCACCAACCATCGCCGGGGCACCGTCGGTCGTCACACACACAAGACGGGAGAGGTCCAGGGAGTGCTGATCAACACACAGAAGCACGGCGTCGCAGATGTCTTTCCCAGTGGTGGTGTCGCGCAGCGGGACAAGCTGGAGGAATTCCTCACACACTTGAAAGTCAGCGGTGACGCCACGGATGAAAACGGACAGCTGGGCCGTGTCCTTTGTGTCGGTGCTCTCATCCAGAGCGAGGGAAAAGGCGACGAAATTTGAGCTGCGTGTTTTGAGTTAGTCGTGCACGTTTTCCGACATATCCTCGATGCGGCGACGAACGGTGCGGGACGAAAGGCTCACGTTCTCAAAGGCGGAACGCTGCTCTGGACAGACGGAGTCCACTACAGCGAGGAGGCATTCCTTGATGAAGTCCCCATCCGCGAATGGCTTCATTCGGCGAGCAAGGATGCGGGAGACTTCATAACTGGCGCGCGTCACCTTTTCGGCCTCAGTATTCTGCTTGCGGAAGAGTGAAGTTTGTTTCTCCAAGTTGCCTGATAGTCTAACCATGGCGTCCTTCCTTTCGGTGGCAGACACCGACGCGAAGTTTGACGAGCGGTGCTCTGTCTCCCAGTGGCGGCGCACGTTGTACTCTTTTAGGACAGCCAAAGTCTTCAAGCATATGAGGCACTGGGCCTGTCCAAAGCGCTCGATGAAGAAGTACTTCTCCCACTCAGGGTTGAAGATCCGACGCTCGAGGTCCACTTTCCTCTTCTTAACACGCTGGGTCGCAGACATGATGAGCTGAAAAGGAAGAAAATTAGGTATATCAGCAATGAATAAATGATGTAACAGCAAGCAATCTGTGGCACAAAAAATCTCGGAAGACGAATTGTACAGATGAATGTATTTATTTTGCGCGCACGTGGCCAACGCTGAATATGACACAGTTTCACCGTAAAACTGAAATACAGGAAATGAATCAGTCTGCATACTTTTTTTTTTAAAGAGTTCGTTTTCCTTTTAAACAAAAGTTCGTCAATTTCGTTTTCCTTTTAAACAAAAGTTCGTCAATTTCTTTTTTCTTTTACAAACAGAAAGTTCGTTATATATTTTTTTTCTTTACAAATAGAAAGTTCGTTATATTTTTATTTTTACAAATAAAAAGGGAGAATAAAATTATTTAAACGCAGCAAATGAAAGATAATAACATGTTCTAACAAACAAAACAAAGCAAATTGAAAGAAAGTGAAAATTGAAATAGGTTTAGAGAACTCTGCGTCGCTTACCTCTTTGTTGCAAGTTATTTGTCCCAGACACCAACGTTTGTCGCAAGCTGACTGAATCGGAAGGACGTCCGTATCACATGCCGGCTGATTTGAAAAGACCGCCTATCAGCAAGCAGGCGGTGTCTAGGCAAGACAGTTCCCCGTGCGCATGTCTTCCGGAAGAGGACGGTGCTGAAGACAAAATGTCCCTTTCTTGAATTCAGACCGGCTAAATATAAACTCTTACATTTACAAATGATATGAGTTTTACTGGGAGGTCCGTGGGCCGGATTGCAATAATAAAGCCTAGCAGGGTGGCGGGCCGGACGCTAAGCCTTCGCGGGCCGGATGTGGCCCGCGGGCCGGGGGTTGCCCGCCCCTGGTCTAGAGGTATGTTTTTTGCTTCGGGTGTGATAGGTCCTGGGTTAAAATCCCAGAGGTGCCCTGATGATTCGTCTTTTAAACATTGTTTGTTGGAGGTTTGAGAATCAGTGGAAGGATCTGAGGATGCGTTATGTTGAATTTGAGGTAGTTTGTTTCATTCATTGATGGGTTTTTGGAAAAGGAAAACTCTTTATGCAAGGCCTCGTAGCATGGAAGACCTACAACACAGAACAGAACAGACCCTAATAAACCATCAATGTATTGACTCGTTGGTCCAGAGTTATGATTCTTCCTTTGGGTGTGAGAAATCGCGGCCTCATTATCCTGGATGAGTCCTCAAAATTAATGTTTTATACTTCTTTGTTTGTTTGTTGGAGAGCTTGAGAATCAGTGGAAGGATCTGAGGATGCGTTATGTTGAATTTGAGGTAGTTTGTTTCGTTCATTGATGGGTTTTTGGAAAAGGAAAACTCTTTATGCAAGGCCTCGGAGCGTGGAAGACCTACAACACAGAACAGAACAGACCCTAATAAACCAACAATGTATTGGCTCGTTGGTCCAGAGTTATGATTCTTCCTTTGGGTGTGAGAGATCGTGGCCTCATCATCCTGGATGAGTCCTCAAAATTAATCTTTTATACTTCTTTCTTTGTTTGTTGGAGAGCTTGAGAAGCAGTGGAAGGATCTGAGGGTGAATCATGGTGGTTTGAGGCAGTCAAGTTCAGTGTATTGATGGGCTGCTGCAAAGCCAAAAACTCTTGGTCCTATTTTGATGGTCCTGGAAATGATATAGCACAGAAGAGAACAGAGCCTAACACCAACAACAAGGATGGTTCGTTGGTCTGGAGGTATGATTCTAGCTTCGGGTGCGAGAGGTCCTGGGTTAAAATCCCAGATGAGCCCTGATGATTCATCTTTGAAACGTTGTTTGTTGAAGGGTTTGAGAATCAGTGGAAGGATCTGAGGATGTGTTATGTTGAATTTGAGGTAGTTTGTTTCGTTCATTGATGGGTTTTTGGAAAAGGAAAACTCTTTATGCAAGGCCTCGGAGCGTGGAAGACCGACAACACAGAACAGAACAGATCCTAATTAAACCAACAATGTATTGGCTCGTTGGACTAGAGTTATGATTCTTGCTTTGGGTGGAGAGGTCGCGGCTTCATCACCCTGGATGAGTCCTCAAAATTAATCTTTTGAACTTCCTTTCTTTGTTTGATGGAGTGTTTGAGAAGCAGTGGAAGGATCTGAGGATGTGTTATGTTGAATTTGAGGTAGTTTGTTTCGTTCATTGATGGGTTTTTGGAAAAGGAAAACTCTTCATGCAAGGCCTCGGAGCGCGGAAGACCGACAACACAGAACAGAACAGATCCTAATTAAACCAACAATGTATTGGCTCGTTGGACCAGAGTTATGATTCTTGCTTTGGGTGGAGAGGTCGCGGCTTCATCACCCTGGATGAGTCCTCAAAATTAATCTTTTGAACTTCCTTTCTTTGTTTGATGGAGAGCTTGAGAAGCAGTGGAAGGATTTGAGGGTGACTTCTGTTGTGTTTGAGGTCGTCGTGTTTTGATCATTGATGGGCTTTTGCAAAAGCATGAACTCTTTGTCCAAATTTCATGCTCCTGAAAGAGCTGTGACACTGAAGAGAACAGAGCCTAACACATATAATCAGGTTGTTTCGTTGGTCTAGAGGTACGATTCTCGCTTAGGGTGCGAGAGGTCCCGGGTTCAAATCCCGGACAAGCCCTTTGATTGAACTTTTATACCTTCTTGATTTGGTGGAGACCTGCCAAACCCTTGGAATGATCTGAAGAGAAATTGCATTAGGTTGAGGCAGAAGTGTTCAGTGAATTTTTGGGCTTATGCAAAAGCAAAAACTTTTTGTCCAAAGTCTCGGCTTGTGGGAGAGCTATAACACAGAACAGAACAGATCCTAATAAACCAACAACGTATTGGCTCGTTGGTCTAGACCAGGGGCGGGCAACCTTTTCAGAGTGAGGGCCAGATGAGACTTTTGGAAGGAGATCGCGGGCCGGAGTGAAAAACGAAATCTCAGAATTACTATATTTTGTTTACATGAATAGATTGTACAAAAATTGCATTGAACACTCTACAAATCAATGAGACTGCTGGTGCTGTTTGCCATGAAGAAGTATTTCCATGTCTGGCTCGATGGTTGAGGTAGACAACAGAAGAATGTCATTGAGGTGGCGGTCCGAGAGTTGGGAGCGAAGGTGAGACTTCGTGTACTTCATTTTCGAGAAGAGCTGTTCACAGCAGTAGGTGCTGCCGAACATGGCCACAATGCGTTGGACATGGGCAATGTATTTTTGAAAATTGTTAGAAGGGAGAACGGTGTCGCGGAAGAAGGACAATGGAGAAGAGGTGCGGAACTTCGCCTTCATTTCATCGTTGCACTGCAGCTCCACCAACTCCATCTGTAAGGAGGCAGGGGCGTCTTCCACGGGGAAGTCAAAGGGAGCAGTGAAAAGCTTGAAGTCCGCAGCCAGCACCCTGACTCCTGCAAAACGGGAAGCAAATTCCTCACGTAGAGAGTTGACGACACTAACGCAAGTGCCCAGGTCCACATCGTCAGGGGCACATGCAGCAAGGCGAGGAAAATGCACAAACTGACCAGAAGCCAATTGAGCCTCCCACAAGCGCAGTTTAACCTCGAAAGCAGTGATGTGCGCGTACATGTCTGTCACGAGAATGTCTTTGCCTTGCAGCTTTATGTTGAGGGTGTTCAGGTGCACCGTGATGTCCGTGAGCAGGGCCAGGTGAGCTAGCCACCGCGGATCAGAGAATTGATCAGCGTGGGGAAGGTTCTTCTGACGTAGAAAGGTGGCAATCTCCTGCTGTAGGTCGCACACCCGAGACAGCATGGCCCCACGACTCAGCCAGCGTACCTCACAGAAGTAGAGCAGGTCGTTGTAGTGCACGTTCACCTCGTCCATCAGTGCCTGGAACTGACGATGGTTAAGGCTGCGGGAGAGGATGGAGTTGACGACCTTCACCACGACAGACATGACACCAACGAGGTTGGCAGACTTAGCGCACAGGGACTCTTGGTGGATGATGCAGTGCATCTTGTTAATGGGCTGAGTGTATCCGGCGGCTGCACAGTGACGCACTAGCAGCGAAGCGGCGCCCTTCTTCTCACCAACCATCACCGGGGCACCGTCGGTCGTCACACACACAAGACGGGAGAGGTCCAGGGAGTGCTGATCAACACACAGAAGCACGGCGTCGCAGATGTCTTTCCCAGTGGTGGTGTCGCGCAGCGGGACAAGCTGGAGGAATTCCTCACACACTTGAAAGTCAGCGGTGACGCCACGGATGAAAACGGACAGCTGGGCCGTGTCCTTTGTGTCGGTGCTCTCATCCAGAGCGAGGGAAAAGGCGACGAAATTTGAGCTGCGTGTTTTGAGTGAGTCGTGCACGTTTTCCGACATATCCTCGATGCGGCGACGAACGGTGCGGGACAAAAGGCTCACGTTCTCAAAGGCGGAACGCTGCTCTGGACAGACGGAGTCCACTACAGCGAGGAGGCATTCCTTGATGAAGTCCCCATCCGCGAATGGCTTCATTCGGCGATCAAGGATGCGGGAGACTTCATAACTGGCGCGCGTCACCTTTTCGGCCTCAGTATTCTGCTTGCGGAAGAGTGAAGTTTGTTTCTCCAAGTTGCCTGATAGTCTAACCATGGCGTCCTTCCTTTCGGTGGCAGACACCGACGCGAAGTTTGACGAGCGGTGCTCTGTTTCCCAGTGGCGGCGCACGTTGTACTCTTTTAGGACAGCCAAAGTCTTCAAGCATATGAGGCACTGGGCCTGTCCAAAGCGCTCGATGAAGAAGTACTTCTCCCACTCAGGGTTGAAGATCCGACGCTCGAGGTCCACTTTCCTCTTCTTAACACGCTGGGTCGCAGACATGATGAGCTGAAAAGGAAGAAAATTAGGTATATCAGCAATGAATAAATGATGTAACAGCAAGCAATCTGGGGCACAAAAAATCTCGGAAGACGAATTGTACAGATGAATGTATTTATTTTGCGCGCACGTGGCCAACGCTGAATATGACACAGTTTCACCGTAAAACTGAAATACAGGAAATGAATCAGTCTGCATACTTTTTTTTTTAAAGAGTTCGTTTTCCTTTTAAACAAAAGTTCGTCAATTTCGTTTTCCTTTACAACAAAAGTTCGTCAATTTCTTTTTTCTTTTACAAACAGAAAGTTCGTTATATTTTTTTTTTCTTTACAAATAGAAAGTTCGTTATATTTTTATTTTTACAAATAAAAAGGGAGAATAAAATTATTTAAACGCAGCAAATGAAAGATAATAACATGTTCTAACAAACAAAACAAAGCAAATTGAAAGAAAGTGAAAATTGAAATAGGTTTAGAGAACTCTGCGTCGCTTACCTCTTTGTTGCAAGTTATTTGTCCCAGACACCAACGTTTGTCGCAAGCTGACTGAATCGGAAGGACGTCCGTATCACATGCCGGCTGATTTGAAAAGACCGCCTATCAGCAAGCAGGCGGTGTCTAGGCAAGACAGTTCCCCGTGCGCATGTCTTCCGGAAGAGGACGGTGCTGAAGACAAAATGTCCCTTTCTTGAATTCAGACCGGCTAAATATAAACTCTTACATTTACAAATGATATGAGTTTTACTGGGAGGTCCGTGGGCCGGATTGCAATAATAAAGCCTAGCAGGGTGGCGGGCCGGACGCTAAGCCTTCGCGGGCCGGACGTGGCCCGCGGGCCGGGGTTTGCCCGCCCCTGGTCTAGAGGTATGTTTTTTGCTTCGGGTGTGATAGGTCCTGGGTTAAAATCCCAGAGGTGCCCTGATGATTCGTCTTTTAAACATTGTTTGTTGGAGGGTTTGAGAATCAGTGGAAGGATCTGAGGATGCGTTATGTTGAATTTGAGGTAGTTTGTTTCATTCATTGATGGGTTTTTGGAAAAGGAAAACTCTTTATGCAAGGCCTCGTAGCATGGAAGACCTACAACACAGAACAGAACAGACCCTAATAAACCATCAATGTATTGACTCGTTGGTCCAGAGTTATGATTCTTCCTTTGGGTGTGAGAGATCGCGGCCTCATTATCCTGGATGAGTCCTCAAAATTAATGTTTTATACTTCTTTGTTTGTTTGTTGGAGAGCTTGAGAATCAGTGGAAGGATCTGAGGATGCGTTATGTTGAATTTGAGGTAGTTTGTTTCGTTCATTGATGGGTTTTTGGAAAAGGAAAACTCTTTATGCAAGGCCTCGGAGCGTGGAAGACCTACAACACAGAACAGAACAGACCCTAATAAACCAACAATGTATTGGCTCGTTGGTCCAGAGTTATGATTCTTCCTTTGGGTGTGAGAGATCGTGGCCTCATCATCCTGGATGAGTCCTCAAAATTAATCTTTTATACTTCTTTCTTTGTTTGTTGGAGAGCTTGAGAAGCAGTGGAAGGATCTGAGGGTGAATCATGGTGGTTTGAGGCAGTCAAGTTCAGTGTATTGATGGGCTGCTGCAAAGCCAAAAACTCTTGGTCCTATTTTGATGGTCCTGGAAATGATATAGCACAGAAGAGAACAGAGCCTAACACCAACAACAAGGATGGTTCGTTGGTCTGGAGGTATGATTCTAGCTTCGGGTGCGAGAGGTCCTGGGTTAAAATCCCAGACGAGCCCTGATGATTCATCTTTGAAACGTTGTTTGTTGAAGGGTTTGAGAATCAGTGGAAGGATCTGAGGATGTGTTATGTTGAATTTGAGGTAGTTTGTTTCGTTCATTGATGGGTTTTTGGAAAAGGAAAACTCTTTATCCAAGGCCTCGGAGCGTGGAAGACCGACAACACAGAACAGAACAGATCCTAATTAAACCAACAATGTATTGGCTCGTTGGACCAGAGTTATGATTCTTGCTTTGGGTGGAGAGGTCGCGGCTTCATCACCCTGGATGAGTCCTCAAAATTAATCTTTTGAACTTCCTTTCTTTGTTTGATGGAGTGTTTGAGAAGCAGTGGAAGGATTTGAGGGTGACTTCTGTTGTGTTTGAGGTCGTCGTGTTTTGATCATTGATGGGCTTTTGCAAAAGCATGAACTCTTTGTCCAAATTTCATGCTCCTGAAAGAGCTGTGACACAGAAGAGAACAGAGCCTAACTCATATAATAAGGTTGGTTCGTTGGTCTAGAGGTATGATTCTCACTTAGGGTGCGAGAGGTCCCGGGTTCAAACCCAGACAAGCCCTTTGATTGAACTTTTATACCTTCTTGATTTGGTGGAGATCTGCCAAACCCTTGGAATGATCTGAAGAGAAATTGCATTAGGTTGAGGCAGAAGTGTTCAGTGAATTTTTGGGCTTATGCAAAAGCAAAAACTTTTTGTCCAAAGTCTCGGCTTGTGGAAGACCTACAACACAAAACAGAACAGACCCTAATAAACCATCAATGTATTGACTCATTGGTCCAGAGTTATGATTCTTCCTTTGGGTGTGAGGGATCGCGGCCTCATTATCCTGGATGAGTCCTCAAAATTAATCTTTTATACTTCTTTGTTTGTTTGTTGGAGAGCTTGAGAATCAGTGGAAGGATCTGAGGATGCGTTATGTTGAATTTGAGGTAGTTTGTTTCGTTCATTGATGGGTTTTTGGAAAAGGAAAACTCTTTATGCAAGGCCTCGGAGCGTGGAAGACCTACAACACAGAACAGAACAGACCCTAATAAACCAACAATGTATTGACTCATTGGTCCAGAGTTATGATTCTTCCTTTGGGTGTGAGAGATCGCGGCCTCATCATCCTGGATGAGTCCTCAAAATTAATCTTTTATACTTCTTTCTTTGTTTGTTGGAGAGCTTGAGAAGCAGTGGAAGGATTTGAGGGTGACTTCTGTTGTGTTTGAGGTCGTCGTGTTTTGATCATTGATGGGCTTTTGCAAAAGCATGAACTCTTTGTCCAAATTTCATGCTCCTGAAAGAGCTGTGACACAGAAGATAACAGAGCCTAACACATATAATAAGATTGGTTCGTTGGTCTAGAGGTATGATTCTCACTTAGGGTGCGAGAGGTCCTGGGTTAAATCCTGGACGAGGCCTTTGATTGAACCTCTATATCTTCTTGATTTGGTGTAGATCTGCCAAAGCCTTGGAATGATCTGAAGAGAAATTGCATTAGGTTGAGGCAGAAGTGTTCAGTGAATTTTTGGGCTTATGCAAAAGCAAAAACTTTTTGTCCAAAGTCTCAGCTTGTGGGAGAGCTATAACACAGAACAGAACAGACCCTAATAAACCAACAAAGTATTGGCTCGTTGGTCGAGAGGTATGTTTTTGCTTTGGGTGTGATAGGTCCTGGGTTAAAATCCCAGAGGTGCCCTGATGATTCGTCTTTTAAACATTGTTTGTTGGAGGGTTTGAGAATCAGTGGAAGGATCTGAGGATGCGTTATGTTAAATTTGGGGTAGTTTGTTTCGTTCATTGATGGGTTTTTGGAAAAGGAAAACTCTTCATGCAAGGCCTCGTAGCGTGGAAGACCTACAACACAGAACAGAACAGACCCTAATAAACCAACAATGTATTGGCTCGTTGGTCCAGAGTTATGATTCTTCCTTTGGGTGTGAGAGATCGCGGCCTCATCATCCTGGATGAGTCCTCAAAATTAATCTTTTATACTTCTTTCTTTGTTTGTTGGAGAGCTTGAGAAGCAGTGGAAGGATGTGAGGGTGACTTATGTTGTGTTTGAGGTCAGCGTGTTTAGATGATTGACCGGCTTTTGCAAAAGCAAAAACTCTTTGTCCAAATTTCATGCTCCTGAAAGAGCTGTGACACAGAAGAGAACAGAGCCTAACATATACAATAAGGTTGGTTCGTTGGTCTAGAGGTATGATTCTCACTTAGGTTGCAAGAGGTCACGGGTTCAAATCCCAAACAAGCCCTTTTATTGAACTTTTATATCTTCTTGAATTGGTGGAGACCTGCCAAAGCCTTGGAATGATCTGAAGAGAAATTGCATTAGGTTGAGGAAGAAGTGTTCAGTGAATTTTTGGGCTTATGCAAAAGCAAAAACTTTTTGTCCAAAGTCTCGGCTTGTGGGAGAGCTATAACACAGAACAGAACAGACCCTAATAAACCAAAAACGTATTGGCTCGTTGGTCTAGAGGTATGTATTTTACTTCGGGTGTGATAGGTCCTGGGTTAAAATCCCAGAGGTGCCCTGATGATTCGTCTTTTAAACATTGTTTGTTGGAGGGTTTGAGAATCAGTGGAAGGATCTGAGGATGCGTTATGTTGAATTTGGGGTAGTTTGTTTCATTCATTGATGGGTTTTTGAAAAGGAAATCTCTTTATGCAAGGCCTCGTAGCGTGGAAGACCTACAACACAGAACAGAACAGACCCTAATAAACCAACAATGTATTGGCTCGTTGGTCCAGAGTTATGATTCTTCCTTTGGGTCCTGGATGAGTCCACAAAATTAATCTTTCATACTTCTTTGTTTGTTTGTTGGAGAGCTTGAAAAGCAGTGGAAGGATCTGAGGGTGACTTATGTTGTGTTTGAGGTCAGCGTGTTTAGATGATTGACCGGCTTTTGCAAAAGCAAAAAAGTCTTTGTCCAAATTTCATGCTCCTGAAACAGCTCAAACACAGAAGAAACAGAGCTTCAAAACTACAATACAATAAGGTTGGTTCGTTGGTCTAGAGTCGAGACTCTATTTTTGTTTCGGATGCGAGAGGTCCCGGGTTCAAATCCGGGACGAGCCCTTTGATTGAACTTTTATACCTTCTTGATTTCATGGACACCTGCCAAAGCATCCTTCATGATTTCGTGGAGACCTGCCAAAGCCTTGGAATGATCTGAAGGGAAATTGCATTAGGTTGAGGCAGAAGTGTTCAGTGAATTGTTGGGCTTTTGCAAAAGCAAAAACTTTTTATCCAAAGTCTCGGCTTGTGGGAGAGCTATAACACAGAACAGAACAGACCCTAATAAACCAACAACCTATTGGCTTGTTGGTCTCGAGGTATGTTTTTTGCTTCGGGTGTGATAGGTCCTGGGTTAAAATCCCAGAGGTGCCCTGATGAATCGTTTTTTAAACATTGTTTGTTGGAGGGTTTGAGAATCAGTGGAAGGATCTGAGGATGCGTTATGTTGAATTTGAGGTAGTTTGTTTCGTTCATTGATGGGTATTTGGAAAAGGAAAACTCTTTATGCAAAGCCTCGGAGCGTGGAAGACCTACAACACAGAACAGAACAGACCCTAATAAACCAACAATGTATTGGCTCGTTGGTCCAGAGTTATGATTCTTCCTTTGGGTGTGAGAGATCGCGGCCTCATCATCCTGGATGAGTCCTCAAAATTAATCTTTTATACTTCTTTCTTTGTTTGTTGGAGAGCTTGAGAAGCAGTGGAAGGATCTGAGGGTGAATCATGGTGGTTTGAGGCAGTCAAGTTCAGTGTATTGATGGGCTGCTGCAAAGCCAAAAACTCTTGGTCCTATTTTGATGGTCCTGGAAATGATATAGCACAGAAGAGAACAGAGCCTAACACCAACAACAAGGATGGTTCGTTGGTCTGGAGGTATGATTCTAGCTTCGGGTGCGAGAGGTCCTGGGTTAAAATCCCAGACGAGCCCTGATGATTCATCTTTGAAACGTTGTTTGTTGAAGGGTTGAAGGATCTGAGGATGTGTTATGTTGAATTTGAGGTAGTTTGTTTCGTTCATTGATGGGTTTTTGGAAAAGGAAAACTCTTTATGCAAGGCCTCGGAGCACGGAAGACCGACAACACAGAACAGAACAGATCCTAATTAAACCAACAATGTATTGGCTCATTGGACCAGAGTTATGATTCTTGCTTTGGGTGGAGAGGTCGCGGCTTCATCACCCTGGATGAGTCCTCAAAATTAATCTTTTGAACTTCCTTTCTTTGTTTGATGGAGAGCTTGAGAAGCAGTGAAAGGATTTGAGGGTGACTTCTGTTGTGTTTGAGGTCGTCGTGTTTTGATCATTGATGGGCTTTTGCAAAAGCATGAACTCTTTGTCCAAATTTCATGCTCCTGAAAGAGCTGTGACACAGAAGAGAACAGAGCCTAACACATATGATAAGGTTGGTTCGTTGGTTTAGAGGTATGATTCTCGCTTTGGGTGCGAGAGGTCCCGGGCTCAAATCCTGGATGAGCCCTTTGATTTAACTTTTATACCTTCTTGATTTGGTCGAGACCTGCCAAACCCTTGGAATGATCTGAAGAGAAATTGCATTAGGCTGAGGCAGAAGTGTTCAGTGAATTTTTGGGCTTATGCAAAAGCAAAAACTTTTTGTCCAAAGTCTCGGCTTGTGGGAGAGCTATAACACAGAACAGAACAGACCCTAATAAACCAACAACGTATTGGCTCGTTGGTCTAGAGGTATGTTTTTTGCTTCGGGTGTGATAGGTCCTGGGTTAAAATCCCAGAGGTGCCCTGATGATTCGTCTTTTAAACATTGTTTGTTGGAGGGTTTGAGAATCAGTGGAAGGATCTGAGGATGCGTTATGTTGAATTTGAGGTAGTTTGTTTCATTCATTGATGGGTTTTTGGAAAAGGAAAACTCTTTATGCAAGGCCTCGTAGCATGGAAGACCTACAACACAGAACAGAACAGACCCTAATAAACCATCAATGTATTGACTCGTTGGTCCAGAGTTATGATTCTTCCTTTGGGTGTGAGAGATCGCGGCCTCATTATCCTGGATGAGTCCTCAAAATTAATCTTTTATACTTCTTTGTTTGTTTGTTGGAGAGCTTGAGAATCAGTGGAAGGATCTGAGGATGCGTTATGTTGAATTTGAGGTAGTTTGTTTCGTTCATTGATGGGTTTTTGGAAAAGGAAAACTCTTTATGCAAGTCCTTGGAGCGCGGAAGACCGACAACACAGAACAGAACAGATCCTAATAAACCAACAATGTATTGGCTCGTTGGACCAGAGTTATGATTCTTGCTTTGGATGGAGAGGTCGCGGCTTCATCACCCTGGATGAGTCCTCAAAATTAATCTTTTGAACTTCCCTTCGTTGTTTGATGGAGAGCTTGAGAAGCAGTGGAAGGATTTGAGGGTGACTTCTGTTGTGTTTGAGGTCGTCGTGTTTTGATCATTGATGGGCTTTTGCAAAAGCATGAACTCTTTGTCCAAATTTCATGCTCCTGAAAGAGCTATAACACAGAACAGAACAGACCCTAATAAACCAAAAACGTATTGGCTCGTTGGTCTAGAGATATGTTTTTTGCTTCGGGTGTGATAGTTCCTGTGTTAAAATCCCAGAGGTGCCCTGATGATTCATCTTTGAGACGTTGTTTGTTGGAGGGTTTGAGAATCAGTGGAAGGATCTGAGGATGCGTTATGTTGAATTTGAGGTAGTTTGTTTGGTTCATTGATGGGTTTTTGGAAAAGGAAAACTCTTTATGCAAGGCCTCGTAGCGTGGAAGACCGACAACACAGAACAGAACAGACCCTAATAAACATCAATGTATTGACTCGTTGGTCCAGAGTTATGATTCTTCCTTTGGGTGTGAGAGATCGCGGCCTCATTATCCTGGATTAAGTCCTCATAATTCATCTTTTATACTTCTTTCTTTGTTTGTTGGAGAGCTTGAGAAGCAGTGGAAGGATCTGAGGGTGACTTCTGTTGTGTTTGAGGTCAGCGTGTTTAGATGATTGACCGGCTTTTGCAGAAGCAAAAACTCTTTATCCAAAGTCTCGGCTTGTGGGAGAGCTATAACACAGAACAGAACAGACCCTAATAAACCAACAACGTATTGGCTCGTTGGTCGAGAGGTATGTTTTTGCGTCGGGTGTGATGGGTCCTGGGTTAAAATCCCAGAGGTGTCCTGATGATTCGTCTTTTAAACATTGTTTGTTGGAGGGTTTGAGAATCAGTGGAAGGATCTGAGGATGCGTTATGTTGAATTTGGGGTAGTTTGTTTCGTTCATTGATGGGTTTTTGAAAAGGAAAACTCTTTATGCAAGGCCGCGTAGCGTGGAAGACCTACAACACAGAACAGAACAGACCCTAATAAACCAACAATGTATTGGCTCGTTGGTCCAGAGTTATGATTCTTCCTTTGGGTGTGAGAGATCGCGGCCTCATCATCCTGGATGAGTCCACAAAATTAATCTTTCATACTTCTTTGTTTGCTTGTTGGAGAGCTTGAGAAGCAGTGGAAGGATCTGAGGGTGACTTATGTTGTGTTTGAGGTCAGCGTGTTTCGATGATTGACCGGCTTTTGCAAAAGCAAAAACTCTTTGTCCAAATTTCATGCTCCTGAAACAGCTCAAACACAGAAGAAACAGAGATTCTAAACTACAATACAATAAGGTTGGTTCGTTGGTCTAGAGTCTAGACTCTATTTTTGTTTCGGATGCGAGAAGTCCCGGGTTCAAATCCGGGACGAGCCCTTTGATTGAACTTTTATACCTTCTTGATTTCATGGACACCTGCCAAAGCATCCTTCATGATTTCGTGGCGACCTGCCAAAGCCTTGGAATGATCTGAAGGGAAATTGCATTAGGTTGAGGCAGAAGTGTTCAGTGAATTGTTGGGCTTTTGCAAAAGCAAAAACTTTTTATCCAAAGTCTCAGTTTGTGGGAGAGCTATAACACAGAACAGAACAGACCCTAATAAACCAACAACGTATTGGCTCGTTGGTCTCGAGGTATGTTTTTTGCTTCGGGTGTGATAGGTCCTGGGTTAAAATCCCAGAGGTGCCCTGATGAATCGTTTTTTAAACATTGTTTGTTGGAGGGTTTGAGAATCAGTGGAAGGATCTGAGGATGCGTTATGTTGAATTTGAGGTAGTTTGTTTCGTTCATTGATGGGTTTTTGGAAAAGGAAAACTCTTTATGCAAGGCCTCAGAGCGTGGAAGACCTACAACACAGAACAGAACAGACCCTAATAAACCAACAATGTATTGGCTCGTTGGTCCAGATTTATGATTCTTCCTTTGGGTGTGAGAGATCGCGGCCTCATCATCCTGGATGAGTCCTCAAAATTAATCTTTTATACTTCTTTCTTTGTTTGTTGGAGAGCTTGAGAAGCAGTGGAAGGATCTGAGGGTGAATCATGGTGGTTTGAGGCAGTCAAGTTCAGTGTATTGATGGGCTGCTGCAAAGCCAAAAACTCTTGGTCCTATTTTGATGGTCCTGGAAATGATATAGCACAGAAGAGAACAGAGCCTAACACCAACAACAAGGATGGTTCGTTGGTCTGGAGGTATGATTCTAGCTTCGGGTGCGAGAGGTCTTGGGTTAAAATCCCAGACGAGCCCTGATGATTAATCTTTGATACGTTGTTTGTTGAAGGGTTTGAGAATCAGTGGAAGGATCTGAGGATGTGTTATGTTGAATTTGAGGTAGTTTGTTTCGTTCATTGATGGGTTTTTGGAAAAGGAAAACTCTTTATGCAAGGCCTCGGAGCGCGGAAGACCGACAACACAGAACAGAACAGATCCTAATAAACCAACAATGTATTGGCTCGTTGGACCAGAGTTATGATTCTTGCTTTGGATGGAGAGGTCGCGGCTTCATCACCCTGGATGAGTCCTCAAAATTAATCTTTTGAACTTCCCTTCGTTGTTTGATGGAGAGCTTGAGAAGCAGTGGAAGGATTTGAGGGTGACTTCTGTTGTGTTTGAGGTCGTCGTGTTTTGATCATTGATGGGCTTTTGCAAAAGCATGAACTCTTTGTCCAAATTTCATGCTCCTGAAAGAGCTGTGACACAGAAGAGAACAGAGCCTAACACATATAATAAGGTTGGTTCGTTGGTCTAGAGCAGGGGCGGGCAACCTTTTCAGAGTGAGGGCCAGATGAGACTTTTGGAAGGAGATCGCGGGCCGGAGTGAAAAACGAAATCTCAGAATTACTATATTTTGTTTACATGAATAGATTGTACAAAAATTGCATTGAACACTCTACAAATCAATGAGACTGCTGGTGCTGTTTGCCATGAAGAAGTATTTCCATGTCTGGCTCGATGGTTGAGGTAGACAACAGAAGAATGTCATTGAGGTGGCGGTCCGAGAGTTGGGAGCGAAGGTGAGACTTCATGTACTTCATTTTCGAGAAGAGCTGTTCACAGCAGTAGGTGCTGCCGAACATGGCCACAATGCGTTGGACATGGGCAATGTATTTTTGAAAATTGTTAGAAGGGAGAACGGTGTCGCGGAAGAAGGACAATGGAGAAGAGGTGCGGAACTTCGCCTTCATTTCATCGTTGCACTGCAGCTCCACCAACTCCATCTGTAAGGAGGCAGGGGCGTCTTCCACGGGGAAGTCAAAGGGAGCAGTGAAAAGGTTGAAGTCCGCAGCCAGCACCCTGACTCCTGCAAAACGGGAAGCAAATTCCTCACGTAGAGAGTTGACGACACTAACGCAAGTGCCCAGGTCCACATCGTCAGGGGCACATGCAGCAAGGCGAGGAAAATGCACAAACTGACCAGAAGCCAATTGAGCCTCCCACAAGCGCAGTTTAACCTCGAAGGCAGTGATGTGCGCGTACATGTCTGTCACGAGAATGTCTTTGCCTTGCAGCTTTATGTTGAGGGTGTTCAGGTGCGCCGTGATGTCCGTGAGCAGGGCCAGGCGAGCTAGCCACCGCGGATCAGAGAATTGATCAGCGTGGGGAAGGTTCTTCTGACGTAGAAAGGTGGCAATCTCCTGCTGTAGGTCGCACACCCGAGACAGCATGGCCCCACGACTCAGCCAGCGTACCTCACAGAAGTAGAGCAGGTCGTTGTAGTGCACGTTCACCTCGTCCATCAGTGCCTGGAACTGACGATGGTTAAGGCTGCGGGAGAGGATGGAGTTGACGACCTTCACCACGACAGACATGACACCAACGAGGTTGGCAGACTTAGCGCACAGGGACTCTTGGTGGATGATGCAGTGCATCTTGTTAATGGGCTGAGTGTATCCGGCGGCTGCACAGTGACGCACTAGCAGCGAAGCGGCGCCCTTCTTCTCACCAACCATCGCCGGGGCACCGTCGGTCGTCACACACACAAGACGGGAGAGGTCCAGGGAGTGCTGATCAACACACAGAAGCACGGCGTCGCAGATGTCTTTCCCAGTGGTGGTGTCGCGCAGCGGGACAAGCTGGAGGAATTCCTCACACACTTGAAAGTCAGCGGTGACGCCACGGATGAAAACGGACAGCTGGGCCGTGTCCTTTGTGTCGGTGCTCTCATCCAGAGCGAGGGAAAAGGCGACGAAATTTGAGCTGCGTGTTTTGAGTGAGTCGTGCACGTTTTCCGACATATCCTCGATGCGGCGACGAACGGTGCGGGACGAAAGGCTCACGTTCTCAAAGGCGGAACGCTGCTCTGGACAGACGAAGTCCACTACAGCGAGGAGGCTTTCCTTGATGAAGTCCCCATCCACGAATGGCTTCATTCGGCGAGCAAGGATGCGGGAGACTTCATAACTGGCGCGCGTCACCTTTTCGGCCTCAGTATTCTGCTTGCGGAAGAGTGAAGTTTGTTTCTCCAAGTTGCCTGATAGTCTAACCATGGCGTCCTTCCTTTCGGTGGCAGACACCGACGCGAAGTTTGACGAGCGGTGCTCTGTCTCCCAGTGGCGGCGCACGTTGTACTCTTTTAGGACAGCCAAAGTCTTCAAGCATATGAGGCACTGGGCCTGTCCAAAGCGCTCGATGAAGAAGTACTTCTCCCACTCAGGGTTGAAGATCCGACGCTCGAGGTCCACTTTCCTCTTCTTAACACGCTGGGTCGCAGACATGATGAGCTGAAAAGGAAGAAAATTAGGTATATCAGCAATGAATAAATGATGTAACAGCAAGCAATCTGGGGCACAAAAAATCTCGGAAGACGAATTGTACAGATGAATGTATTTATTTTGCGCGCACGTGGCCAACGCTGAATATGACACAGTTTCACCGTAAAACTGAAATACAGGAAATGAATCAGTCTGCATACTTTTTTTTTTAAAGAGTTCGTTTTCCTTTTAAACAAAAGTTCGTCAATTTCGTTTACCTTTTAAACAAAAGTTCGTCAATTTCTTTTTTCTTTTACAAACAGAAAGTTCGTTATATATATTTTTTCTTTACAAATAGAAAGTTCGTTATATTTTTATTTTTACAAATAAAAAGGGAGAATAAAATTATTTAAACGCAGCAAATGAAAGATAATAACATGTTCTAACAAACAAAACAAAGCAAATTGAAAGAAAGTGAAAATTGAAATAGGTTTAGAGAACTCTGCGTCGCTTACCTCTTTGTTGCAAGTTATTTGTCCCAGACACCAACGTTTGTCGCAAGCTGACTGAATCGGAAGGACGTCCGTATCACATGCCGGCTGATTTGAAAAGACCGCCTATCAGCAAGCAGGCGGTGTCTAGGCAAGACAGTTCCCCGTGCGCATGTCTTCCGGAAGAGGACGGTGCTGAAGACAAAATGTCCCTTTCTTGAATTCAGACCGGCTAAATATAAACTCTTACATTTACAAATGATATGAGTTTTACTGGGAGGTCCGCAGGCCGGATTGCAATAATAAAGCCTAGCAGGGTGGCGGGCCGGACGCTAAGCCTTCTCGGGCCGGATGTGGGCCGCGGGCCGGGGGTTGCCCGCCCCTGGTCTAGAGGTATGATTCTCGCTTAGGGTGCGAGAGGTCCCGGGTTCAAATCCCGGACGAGCCCTTTGATTGAACTTTTATACCTTCTTGATTTGGTCGAGACCTGCCAAACCCTTGGAATGATCTGAAGAGAAATTGCATTAGGTTGAGGCAGAAGTGTTCAGTGAATTTTTGGGCTTATGCAAAAGCAAAAACTTTTTGTCCAAAGTCTCGGCTTGTGGGAGAGCTATAACACAGAACAGAACAGACCCTAATCAGACCCTAATAAACGACCCTAATAAACGACCAACGAGCCAGAACAGACCCTAATAAACCAAAAACGTATTGGCTCGTTGGTCTAGAGGTATGTTTTTTGCTTCGGGTGTGATAGTTCCTGGGTTAAAATCCCAGAGGTGCCCTGATGATTCATCTTTGAGACGTTGTTTATTGGAGGGTTTGAGAATCAGTGGAAGGATCTGAGGATGCGTTATGTTGAATTTGAGGTAGTTTGTTTGGTTCATTGATGGGTTTTTGGAAAAGGAAAACTCTTTATGCAAGGCCTCGTAGCGTGGAAGACCTACAGCACAGAACAGAACAGACCCTAATAAACCATCAATGTATTGACTCGTTGGTCCAGAGTTATGATTCTTCCTTTGGGTGTGAGAGATCGCGGCCGCATTATCCTGGATTAAGTCCTCATAATTCATCTTTTATACTTCTTTCTTTGTTTGTTGGAGAGCTTGAGAAGCAGTGGAAGGATTTGAGGGTGACTTCTGTTGTGTTTGAAGTCGTCGTGTTTTGATCATTGATGGGCTTTTGCAAAAGCATGAACTCTTTGTCCAAATTTCATGCTCCTGAAAGAGCTGTGACACAGAAGTGAACAGAGCCTAACACATATAATAAGGTTGGTTCGTTGGTCTAGAGGTATGATTCTCGCTTAGGGTGCGAGAGGTCCCGGGTTCAAATCCCGGACGAGCCCTTTGATTGAACTTTTATACCTTCTTGATTTGGTGGAGACCTGCCAAAGCCTTGGAATGATCTGAAGAGAAATTGCATTAGGTAGAGGCAGAACTGTTCAGTGAATTTTTGGGCTTATGCAAAAGCAAAAACTTTTTGTCCAAAGTCTCGGCTTGTGGGAGAGCTATATCACAGAACAGAACAGACCCTAATAAACCAACAACCTATTGGCCCGTTGGTCTAGAGGTATGTTTTTGCTTCGGGTGTGATGGGTCCTGGGTTAAAATCCCAGAGGTGACCTGATGATTCGTCTTTTAAACATTGTTTGTTGGAGGGTTTGAGAATCAGTGGAAGGATCTGAGGATGCGTTATGTTGAATTTGGGGTAGTTTGTTTCGTTCATTGATGGGTTTTTGAAAAGGAAAACTCTTTATGCAAGGCCTCGTAGCGTGGAAGACCTACAACACAGAACAGAACAGACCCTAATAAACCAACAATGTATTGGCTCATTGGTCCAGAGTTATGATTCTTCCTTTGGGTGTGAGAGATCGCGGCCTCATCATCCTGGATGAGTCCACAAAATTAATCTTTCATACTTGTTTGTTTGTTTGTTGGAGAGCTTGAGAAGCAGTGGAAGGATGTGAGGGTGACTTATGTTGTGTTTGAGGTCAGCGTGTTTAGATGATTGACCGGCTTTTGCAAAAGCAAAAACTCTTTGTCCAAATTTCATGCTCCTGAAACAGCTCAAACACCGAAGAAACAGAGTTTCAAAACTACATTGCAATAAGGTTGGTTTGTTGGTCTAGAGTCTCGACTCTATTTTTGTTTCGGATGCGAGAGGTCCCGGGTTCAAATCCGGGACGAGCCCTTTGATTGAACTTTTATATCTCCTTGAATTGGTGGAGACCTGCCAAAGCCTTGGAATGATCTGAAGGGAAATTGCATTAGGTTGAGGCAGAAGTGTTCAGTGAATTGTTGGGCTTTTGCAAAAGCAAAAACTTTTTATCCAAAGTCTTGGCTTGTGGGAGAGCTATAACACAGAACAGAACAGACCCTAATAAACCAACAACCTATTGGCTCGTTGGTCTAGAGGTATGTTTTGTGCTTCGGGTGTGATATATCCTGGGTAAAAATCCCAGAGGTGCCCTGATGAATCGTTTTTTAAACATTGTTTGTTGGAGGGTTTGAGAATCAGTGGAAGGATCTGAGGATGCGTTATGTTGAATTTGAGGTAGTTTGTTTCGTTCATTGATGGGTTTTTGGAAAAGGAAAACTCTTTATGCAAGGCCTCGGAGCGTGGAAGACCTACAACACAGAACAGAACAGACCCTAATAAACCAACAATGTATTGGCTCGTTGGTCCAGAGTTATGATTCTTCCTTTGGGTGTGAGAGATCGCGGCCTCATCATCCTGGATGAGTCCTCAAAATTAATCTTTTGAACTTCCTTTCTTTGTTTGATGGAGAGCTTGAGAAGCAGTGGAAGGATTTGAGGGTGACTTCTGTTGTGTTTGAGGTCGTCGTGTTTTGATCATTGATGGGCTTTTGCAAAAGCATGAACTCTTTGTCCAAATTTCATGCTCCTGAAAGAGCTGTGACACTGAAGAGAACAGAGCCTAACACATATCATCAGGTTGGTTCGTTGGTCTAGAGGTATGATTCTCACTTAATGATTCTCACTTAGGGTGCGAGAGGTACTGGGTTCAAGTCCCGGACGAGCCCCTTGATTGAACTTCTATACCTTCTTGATTTGGTGGAGATCTGCCAAAGCATCCTTCATGATTTCGTGGAGACCTGCCAAAGCCTTGGAATGATCTGAAGAGAAATTGCATTAGGTTGAGGCAGAAGTGTTCAGTGAATTTTTGGGCTTTTGCAAAAGCAAAAACTTTTTGTCCAAAGTCTCGGCTTGTGGGAGAGCTATAACACAGAACAGAACAGACCCTAATAAACCAACAATGTATTGGCTCGTTGGTCCAGAATTATGATTCTTCCTTTGGGTGTGAGAGATCACGGCCTCATCATCCTGGATGAGTCCTCAAAATTAATCTTTTATTCTTCTTTCTTTGTTTGTTGGAGAGCTTGAGAAGCAGTGGAAGGATCTGAGGGTGAATCATGGTGGTTTGAGGCAGTCAAGTTCAGTGTATTGATGGGCTGCTGCAAAGCCAAAAACTCTTGGTCCTATTTTGATGGTCCTGGAAATGATATAGCACAGAAGAGAACAGAGCCTAACACCAACAACAAGGATGGTTCGTTGGTCTGGAGGTATGATTCTAGCTTCGGGTGCGAGAGGTCCTGGGTTAAAATCCCAGATGAGCCCTGATGATTCATCTTTGAAACGTTGTTTGTTGAAGGGTTTGAGAATCAGTGGAAGGATCTGGGGATGTGTTATGTTGAATTAGAGGTAGCTTGTTTCGTTCATTGATGGGTTTTTGGAAAAGGAAAACTCTTTATGCAAGGCCTCGGAGCGTGGAAGACCAACAACACAGAACAGAACAGATCGTAATAAACCAACAATGTTTTGGCTCGTTGGACCAGAGTTATGATTCTTGCTTTGGGTGGAGAGGTCGCGGCTTCATCACCCTGGATGAGTCCTCAAAATTAATCTTTTGAACTTCCTTTCTTTGTTTGATGGAGAGCTTGAGAAGCAGTGGAAGGATGTGAGGGTGACTTATGTTGTGTTTGAGGTCAGCGTGTTTAGATGATTGACCGGCTTTTGCAAAAGCAAAAACTCTTTGTCCAAATTTCATGCTCCTGAAAGAGCTGTGACACAGAAGAGAACAGAGCCTAACACATGTAATAAGGTTGGTTCGTTGGTTTAGAGATATGATTCTCGCCTAGGGTGTGAGAGGTCATGGGTTCAAATCCCAGACAAGCCCTTTGATTGAACTTTTATATCTCCTTGAATTGGTGGAGACCTGCCAAAGCCTTGGAATGATCTGAAGGGAAATTGCATTAGGTTGAGGCAGAAGTGTTCAGTGAATTGTTGGGCTTTTGCAAAAGCAAAAACTTTTTATCCAAAGTCTCGGCTTGTGGGAGAGCTATAACACAGAACAGAACAGACCCTAATAAACCAACAACCTATTGGCTCGTTGGTCTAGAGGTATGTTTTGTGCTTCGGGTGTGATAGGTCCTGGGTTAAAATCCCAGAGGTGCCCTGATGAATCGTTTTTTAAACATTGTTTGTTGGAGGGTTTGAGAATCAGTGGAAGGATCTGAGGATGCGTTATGTTGAATTTGAGGTAGTTTGTTTCGTTCATTGATGGGTTTTTGGAAAAGGAAAACTCTTTATGCAAGGCCTCGGAGCGTGGAAGACCTACAACACAGAACAGAACAGACCCTAATAAACCAACAATGTATTGGCTCGTTGGTCCAGAGTTATGATTCTTCCTTTGGGTGTGAGAGATCGCAGCCTCATCATCCTGGATGAGTCCTCAAAATTAATCTTTTGAACTTCCTTTCTTTGTTTGATGGAGAGCTTGAGAAGCAGTGGAAGGATTTGAGGGTGACTTCTGTTGTGTTTGAGGTCGTCGTGTTTTGATCATTGATGGGCTTTTGCAAAAGCATGAACTCTTTGTCCAAATTTCATGCTCCTGAAAGAGCTGTGACACTGAAGAGAACAGAGCCTAACACATATCATCAGGTTGGTTCGTTGGTCTAGAGGTATGATTCTCGCTTAGGGTGCGAGAGGTCCTGGGTTCAAATCCTGGACGAGCCCCTTGATTGAACCTTTATACCTTCTTGATTTGGTGGAGACCTGCCAAACCCTTGGAATGATCTGAAGAGAAATTGCATTAGGTTGAGGCAGAAGTGTTCAGTGAATTTTTGGGCTTATGCAAAAGCAAAAACTTTTTGTCCAAAGTCTCGGCTTGTGGGAGAGCTATAACACAAAACAGAACAGACCCTAATAAACCAACAACGCATTGGCTCGTTGGTCTAGAGGTATGTTTTTTGCTTCGGGTGTGATAGGTCCTGGGTTAAAATCCCAGAGGTGCCCTGATGATTCGTCTTTTAAACGTTGTTTGTTGGAGGGTTTGAGAATCAGTGGAAGGATCTGAGGATGCGTTATGTTGAATTTGAGGTAGTTTGTTTCATTCATTGATGGGTTTTTGGAAAAGGAAAACTCTTTATGCAAGGCCTCGTAGCATGGAAGACCTACAACACAGAACAGAACAGACCCTAATAAACCATCAATGTATTGACTCGTTGGTCCAGAGTTATGATTCTTCCTTTGGGTGTGAGAGATCGCGGCCTCATTATCCTGGATGAGTCCTCAAAATTAATCTTTTATACTTCTTTGTTTGTTTGTTGGAGAGCTTGAGAATCAGTGGAAGGATCTGAGGATGCGTTATGTTGAATTTGAGGTAGTTTGTTTCGTTCATTGATGGGTTTTTGGAAAAGGAAAACTCTTTATGCAAGGCCTCGGAGCGTGGAAGACCTACAACACAGAACAGAACAGATCCTAATTAAACCAACAATGTTTTGGCTCGTTGGACCAGAGTTATGATTCTTGCTTTGGGTGGAGAGGTCGCGGCTTCATCACCCTGGATGAGTCCTCAAAATTAATCTTTTGAACTTCCTTTCTTTGTTTGATGGAGTGCTTGAGAAGCAGTGGAAGGATTTGAGGGTGACTTCTGTTGTGTTTGAGGTCGTCGTGTTTTGATCATTGATGGGCTTTTGCAAAAGCATGAACTCTTTGTCCAAATTTCATGCTCCTGAAAGAGCTGTGACACAGAAGAGAACAGAGCCTAACTCATATAATAAGGTTGGTTCGTTGGTCTAGAGGTATGATTCTCACTTAGGGTGTGAGAGGTCCTGGGTTCAAATCCCAGACAAGCCCTTTGATTGAACTTTTATACCTTCTTGATTTGGTGGAGATCTGCCAAACCCTTGGACTGATCTGAAGAGAAATTGCATTAGGTTGAGGCAGAAGTGTTCAGTGAATTTTTGGGCTTGTGCAAAAGCAAAAACTTTTTGTCCAAAGTCTCGGCTTGTGGAAGACCTACAACACAGAACAGAACAGACCCTAATAAACCATCAATGTATTGACTCATTGGTCCAGAGTTATGATTCTTCCTTTGGGTGTGAGAGATCGCGGCCTCATTATCCTGGATGAGTCCTCAAAATTAATCTTTTATACTTCTTTGTTTGTTTGTTGGAGAGCTTGAGAATCAGTGGAAGGACCTGAGGATGCGTTATGTTGAATTTGAGGTAGTTTGTTTCGTTCATTGATGGGTTTTTGGAAAAGGAACACTCTTTATGCAAGGCCTCAGAGCGTGGAAGACCTACAACACAGAACAGAACAGACCCTAATAAACCAACAATGTATTGGCTCGTTCGTCCAGATTTATGATTCTTCCTTTGGGTGTGAGAGATCGCGACCTCATCATCCTGGATGAGTCCTCAAAATTAATCTTTTATACTTCTTTGTTTGTTTGTTGGAGAGCTTGAGAAGCAGTGGAAGGATCTGAGGGTGAATCATGGTGGTTTGAGGCAGTCAAGTTCAGTGTATTGATGGGCTGCTGCAAAGCCAAAAACTCTTGGTCCTATTTTGATGGTCCTGGAAATGATATAGCACAGAAGAGAACAGAGCCTAACACCAACAACAAGGATGGTTCGTTGGTCTGGAGGTATGATTCTAGCTTCGGGTGCGAGAGGTCTTGGGTTAAAATCCCAGACGAGCCCTGATGATTAATCTTTCATACGTTGTTTGTTGAAGGGTTTGAGAATCAGTGGAAGGATCTGAGGATGTGTTATGTTGAATTTGAGGTAGTTTGTTTCGTTCATTGATGGGTTTTTGGAAAAGGAAAACTCTTTCTGCAAGGCCTCGGAGCGCGGAAGACCGACAACACAGAACAGAACAGATCCTAAATAAACCAACAATGTATTGGCTCGTTGGACCAGAGTTATGATTCTTGCTTTGGATGGAGAGGTCGCGGCTTCATCACCCTGGATGAGTCCTCAAAATTAATCTTTTGAACTTCCTTTCTTTGTTTGATGGAGAGCTTGAGAAGCAGTGGAAGGATTTGAGGGTGACTTCTGTTGTGTTTGAGGTCGTCGTGTTTTGATCATTGATGGGCTTTTGCAAAAGCATGAACTCTTTGTCCAAATTTCATGCTCCTGAAAGAGCTGTGACACTGAAGAGAACAGAGCCTAACACATACAATCAGGTTGGTTCGTTGGTCTAGAGGTATGATTCTCGCTTAGGGTGCGAGAGGTCCCGGGTTCAAATCCCGGACGAGCCCTTTGATTGAACTTCTATACCTTCTTGATTTGGTGGAGACCTGCTAAACCCTTGGAATGATCTGAAGAGAAATTGCATTAGGTTGAGGCAGAAGTGTTCAGTGAATTTTTGGGCTTATGCAAAAGCAAAAACTTTTTGTCCAAAGTCTCGGCTTGTGGGAGAGCTATAACACAGAACAGAACAGACCCTAATAAACCGACAACGTATTGGCTCGTTGGTCTCGCTCTCGAGGTATGTTTTTTGCTTCGGGTGTGATAGGTCCTGGGTTAAAATCCCAGAGGTGCCCTGATGATTCGTCTTTTAAACATTGTTTGTTGGAGGGTTTGAGAATCAGTGGAAGGATCTGAGGATGCGTTATGTTGAATTTGAGGTAGTTTGTTTCATTCATTGATGGGTTTTTGGAAAAGGAAAACTCTTTATGCAAGGCCTCGTAGCATGGAAGACCTACAACACAGAACAGAACAGACCCTAATAAACCATCAATGTATTGACTCGTTGGTCCAGAGTTATGATTCTTCCTTTGGGTGTGAGAGATCGCGGCCTCATTATCCTGGATGAGTCCTCAAAATTAATCTTTTATACTTCTTTGTTTGTTTGTTGGAGAGCTTGAGAATCAGTGGAAGGATCTGAGGATGCGTTATGTTGAATTTGAGGTAGTTTGTTTCGTTCATTGATGGGTTTTTGGAAAAGGAAAACTCTTTATGCAAGGCCTCGGAGCGTGGAAGACCTACAACACAGAACAGAACAGACCCTAATAAACCAACAATGTATTGGCTCGTTGGTCCAGAGTTATGATTCTTCCTTTGGGTGTGAGAGATCGCGGCCTCATCATCCTGGATGAGTCCTCAAAATTAATCTTTTATACTTCTTTCTTTGTTTGTTGGAGAGCTTGAGAATCAGTGGAAGGATCTGAGGATGCGTTATGTTGAATTTGAGGTAGTTTGTTTCGTTCATTGATGGGTTTTTGGAAAAGGAAAACTCTTTATGCAAGGCCTCAGAGCGTGGAAGACCTACAACACAGAACAGAACAGACCCTAATAAACCAACAATGTATTGGCTCGTTGGTCCAGATTTATGATTCTTCCTTTGGGTGTGAGAGATCGCGGCCTCATCATCCTGGATGAGTCCTCAAAATTAATCTTTTATACTTCTTTCTTTGTTTGTTGGAGAGCTTGAGAAGCAGTGGAAGGATCTGAGGGTGAATCATGGTGGTTTGAGGCAGTCAAGTTCAGTGTATTGATGGGCTGCTGCAAAGCCAAAAACTCTTGGTCCTATTTTGATGGTCCTGGAAATGATATAGCACAGAAGAGAACAGAGCCTAACACCAACAACAAGGATGGTTCGTTGGTCTGGAGGTATGATTCTAGCTTCGGGTGCGAGAGGTCTTGGGTTAAAATCCCAGACGAGCCCTGATGATTAATCTTTGATACGTTGTTTGTTGAAGGGTTTGAGAATCAGAGGAAGGATCTGAGGATGTGTTATGTTGAATTTGAGGTAGTTTGTTTCGTTCATTGATGGGTTTTTGGAAAAGGAAAACTCTTTATGCAAGGCCTCGGAGCGCGGAAGACCGACAACACAGAACAGAACAGATCCTAATTAAACCAACAATGTATTGGCTCGTTGGACCAGAGTTATGATTCTTGCTTTGGGTGGAGAGGTCGCGGCTTCATCACCCTGGATGAGTCCTCAAAATTAATCTTTTGAACTTCCTTTCTTTGTTTGATGGAGAGCTTGAGAAGCAGTGGAAGGATTTGAGGGTGACTTCTGTTGTGTTTGAGGTCGTCGTGTTTTGATCATTGATGGGCTTTTGCAAAAGCATGAACTCTTTGTCCAAATTTCATGCTCCTGAAAGAGCTGTGACACTGAAGAGAACAGAGCCTAACACATATTATCAGGTTGGTTCGTTGGTCTAGAGGTATGATTCTCGCTTAGGGTGCGAGAGGTCCCGGGTTCAAATCCCGGACGAGCCCTTTGATTGAACTTTTATACCTTCTTGATTTGGTGGAGACCTCCCAAACCCTTGGAATGATCTGAAGAGAAATTGCATTAGGTTGAGGCAGAAGTGTTCAGTGAATTTTTGGGCTTATGCAAAAGCAAAAACTTTTTGTCCAAAGTCTCGGCTTGTGGGAGAGCTATAACACAGAACAGAACAGACCCTAATAAACCGACAACGTATTGGCTCGTTGGTCTGGAGGTATGTTTTTTGCTTCGGGTGTGATAGGTCCTGGGTTAAAATCCCAGAGGTGCCCTGATGATTCGTCTTTTAAACATTGTTTGTTGGAGGGTTTGAGAATCAGTGGAAGGATCTGAGGATGCGTTATGTTGAATTTGAGGTAGTTTGTTTCGTTCATTGATGGGTTTTTGGAAAAGGAAAACTCTTTATGCAAGGCCTCGGAGCGTGGAAGACCAACAACACAGAACAGAACAGATCCTAATAAACCAACAATGTTTTGGCTCGTTGGACCAGAGTTATGATTCTTGCTTTGGGTGGAGAGGTCGCGGCTTCATCACCCTGGATGAGTCCTCAAAATTAATCTTTTGAACTTCCTTTCTTTGTTTGATGGAGAGCTTGAGAAGCAGTGGAAGGATGTGAGGGTGACTTATGTTGTGTTTGAGGTCAGCGTGTTTAGATGATTGACCGGCTTTTGCAAAAGCAAAAACTCTTTGTCCAAATTTCATGCTCCTGAAAGAGCTGTGACACAGAAGAGAACAGAGCCTAACACATGTAATAAGGTTGGTTCGTTGGTTTAGAGATATGATTCTCGCCTAGGGTGTGAGAGGTCATGGGTTCAAATCCCAGACAAGCCCTTTGATTGAACTTTTATATCTCCTTGAATTGGTGGAGACCTGCCAAAGCCTTGGAATGATCTGAAGAGAAATTGCATTAGGTTGAGGCAGAAGTGTTCAGTGAATTTTTGGGCTTATGCAAAAGCAAAAACTTTTTGTCCAAAGTCTCGGCTTGTGGGAGAGCTATAACACAAAACAGAACAGACCCTAATAAACCAACAACGCATTGGCTCGTTGGTCTAGAGGTATGTTTTTTGCTTCGGGTGTGATAGGTCCTGGGTTAAAATCCCAGAGGTGCCCTGATGATTCGTCTTTTAAACGTTGTTTGTTGGAGGGTTTGAGAATCAGTGGAAGGATCTGAGGATGCGTTATGTTGAATTTGAGGTAGTTTGTTTCATTCATTGATGGGTTTTTGGAAAAGGAAAACTCTTTATGCAAGGCCTCGTAGCATGGAAGACCTACAACACAGAACAGAACAGACCCTAATAAACCATCAATGTATTGACTCGTTGGTCCAGAGTTATGATTCTTCCTTTGGGTGTGAGAGATCGCGGCCTCATTATCCTGGATGAGTCCTCAAAATTAATCTTTTATACTTCTTTGTTTGTTTGTTGGAGAGCTTGAGAATCAGTGGAAGGATCTGAGGATGCGTTATGTTGAATTTGAGGTAGTTTGTTTCGTTCATTGATGGGTTTTTGGAAAAGGAAAACTCTTTATGCAAGGCCTCGGAGCGTGGAAGACCTACAACACAGAACAGAACAGATCCTAATTAAACCAACAATGTTTTGGCTCGTTGGACCAGAGTTATGATTCTTGCTTTGGGTGGAGAGGTCGCGGCTTCATCACCCTGGATGAGTCCTCAAAATTAATCTTTTGAACTTCCTTTCTTTGTTTGATGGAGTGCTTGAGAAGCAGTGGAAGGATTTGAGGGTGACTTCTGTTGTGTTTGAGGTCGTCGTGTTTTGATCATTGATGGGCTTTTGCAAAAGCATGAACTCTTTGTCCAAATTTCATGCTCCTGAAAGAGCTGTGACACAGAAGAGAACAGAGCCTAACTCATATAATAAGGTTGGTTCGTTGGTCTAGAGGTATGATTCTCACTTAGGGTGTGAGAGGTCCTGGGTTCAAATCCCAGACAAGCCCTTTGATTGAACTTTTATACCTTCTTGATTTGGTGGAGATCTGCCAAACCCTTGGACTGATCTGAAGAGAAATTGCATTAGGTTGAGGCAGAAGTGTTCAGTGAATTTTTGGGCTTGTGCAAAAGCAAAAACTTTTTGTCCAAAGTCTCGGCTTGTGGAAGACCTACAACACAGAACAGAACAGACCCTAATAAACCATCAATGTATTGACTCATTGGTCCAGAGTTATGATTCTTCCTTTGGGTGTGAGAGATCGCGGCCTCATTATCCTGGATGAGTCCTCAAAATTAATCTTTTATACTTCTTTGTTTGTTTGTTGGAGAGCTTGAGAATCAGTGGAAGGACCTGAGGATGCGTTATGTTGAATTTGAGGTAGTTTGTTTCGTTCATTGATGGGTTTTTGGAAAAGGAACACTCTTTATGCAAGGCCTCAGAGCGTGGAAGACCTACAACACAGAACAGAACAGACCCTAATAAACCAACAATGTATTGGCTCGTTCGTCCAGATTTATGATTCTTCCTTTGGGTGTGAGAGATCGCGACCTCATCATCCTGGATGAGTCCTCAAAATTAATCTTTTATACTTCTTTGTTTGTTTGTTGGAGAGCTTGAGAAGCAGTGGAAGGATCTGAGGGTGAATCATGGTGGTTTGAGGCAGTCAAGTTCAGTGTATTGATGGGCTGCTGCAAAGCCAAAAACTCTTGGTCCTATTTTGATGGTCCTGGAAATGATATAGCACAGAAGAGAACAGAGCCTAACACCAACAACAAGGATGGTTCGTTGGTCTGGAGGTATGATTCTAGCTTCGGGTGCGAGAGGTCTTGGGTTAAAATCCCAGACGAGCCCTGATGATTAATCTTTCATACGTTGTTTGTTGAAGGGTTTGAGAATCAGTGGAAGGATCTGAGGATGTGTTATGTTGAATTTGAGGTAGTTTGTTTCGTTCATTGATGGGTTTTTGGAAAAGGAAAACTCTTTCTGCAAGGCCTCGGAGCGCGGAAGACCGACAACACAGAACAGAACAGATCCTAAATAAACCAACAATGTATTGGCTCGTTGGACCAGAGTTATGATTCTTGCTTTGGATGGAGAGGTCGCGGCTTCATCACCCTGGATGAGTCCTCAAAATTAATCTTTTGAACTTCCTTTCTTTGTTTGATGGAGAGCTTGAGAAGCAGTGGAAGGATTTGAGGGTGACTTCTGTTGTGTTTGAGGTCGTCGTGTTTTGATCATTGATGGGCTTTTGCAAAAGCATGAACTCTTTGTCCAAATTTCATGCTCCTGAAAGAGCTGTGACACTGAAGAGAACAGAGCCTAACACATACAATCAGGTTGGTTCGTTGGTCTAGAGGTATGATTCTCGCTTAGGGTGCGAGAGGTCCCGGGTTCAAATCCCGGATGAGCCCTTTGATTGAACTTCTATACCTTCTTGATTTGGTGGAGACCTGCTAAACCCTTGGAATGATCTGAAGAGAAATTGCATTAGGTTGAGGCAGAAGTGTTCAGTGAATTTTTGGGCTTATGCAAAAGCAAAAACTTTTTGTCCAAAGTCTCGGCTTGTGGGAGAGCTATAACACAGAACAGAACAGACCCTAATAAACCGACAACGTATTGGCTCGTTGGTCTCGCTCTAGAGGTATGTTTTTTGCTTCGGGTGTGATAGGTCCTGGGTTAAAATCCCAGAGGTGCCCTGATGATTCGTCTTTTAAACATTGTTTGTTGGAGGGTTTGAGAATCAGTGGAAGGATCTGAGGATGCGTTATGTTGAATTTGAGGTAGTTTGTTTCATTCATTGATGGGTTTTTGGAAAAGGAAAACTCTTTATGCAAGGCCTCGTAGCATGGAAGACCTACAACACAGAACAGAACAGACCCTAATAAACCATCAATGTATTGACTCGTTGGTCCAGAGTTATGATTCTTCCTTTGGGTGTGAGAGATCGCGGCCTCATTATCCTGGATGAGTCCTCAAAATTAATCTTTTATACTTCTTTGTTTGTTTGTTGGAGAGCTTGAGAATCAGTGGAAGGATCTGAGGATGCGTTATGTTGAATTTGAGGTAGTTTGTTTCGTTCATTGATGGGTTTTTGGAAAAGGAAAACTCTTTATGCAAGGCCTCGGAGCGTGGAAGACCTACAACACAGAACAGAACAGACCCTAATAAACCAACAATGTATTGGCTCGTTGGTCCAGAGTTATGATTCTTCCTTTGGGTGTGAGAGATCGCGGCCTCATCATCCTGGATGAGTCCTCAAAATTAATCTTTTATACTTCTTTCTTTGTTTGTTGGAGAGCTTGAGAATCAGTGGAAGGATCTGAGGATGCGTTATGTTGAATTTGAGGTAGTTTGTTTCGTTCATTGATGGGTTTTTGGAAAAGGAAAACTCTTTATGCAAGGCCTCAGAGCGTGGAAGACCTACAACACAGAACAGAACAGACCCTAATAAACCAACAATGTATTGGCTCGTTGGTCCAGATTTATGATTCTTCCTTTGGGTGTGAGAGATCGCGGCCTCATCATCCTGGATGAGTCCTCAAAATTAATCTTTTATACTTCTTTCTTTGTTTGTTGGAGAGCTTGAGAAGCAGTGGAAGGATCTGAGGGTGAATCATGGTGGTTTGAGGCAGTCAAGTTCAGTGTATTGATGGGCTGCTGCAAAGCCAAAAACTCTTGGTCCTATTTTGATGGTCCTGGAAATGATATAGCACAGAAGAGAACAGAGCCTAACACCAACAACAAGGATGGTTCGTTGGTCTGGAGGTATGATTCTAGCTTCGGGTGCGAGAGGTCTTGGGTTAAAATCCCAGACGAGCCCTGATGATTAATCTTTGATACGTTGTTTGTTGAAGGGTTTGAGAATCAGTGGAAGGATCTGAGGATGTGTTATGTTGAATTTGAGGTAGTTTGTTTCGTTCATTGATGGGTTTTTGGAAAAGGAAAACTCTTTATGCAAGGCCTCGGAGCGCGGAAGACCGACAACACAGAACAGAACAGATCCTAATTAAACCAACAATGTATTGGCTCGTTGGACCAGAGTTATGATTCTTGCTTTGGGTGGAGAGGTCGCGGCTTCATCACCCTGGATGAGTCCTCAAAATTAATCTTTTGAACTTCCTTTCTTTGTTTGATGGAGAGCTTGAGAAGCAGTGGAAGGATTTGAGGGTGACTTCTGTTGTGTTTGAGGTCGTCGTGTTTTGATCATTGATGGGCTTTTGCAAAAGCATGAACTCTTTGTCCAAATTTCATGCTCCTGAAAGCGCTGTGACACTGAAGAGAACAGAGCCTAACACATATAATCAGGTTGGTTCGTTGGTCTAGAGGTATGATTCTCGCTTAGGGTGCGAGAGGTCCCGGGTTCAAATCCCGGACGAGCCCTTTGATTGAACTTTTATACCTTCTTGATTTGGTGGAGACCTCCCAAACCCTTGGAATGATCTGAAGAGAAATTGCATTAGGTTGAGGCAGAAGTGTTCAGTGAATTTTTGGGCTTATGCAAAAGCAAAAACTTTTTGTCCAAAGTCTCGGCTTGTGGGAGAGCTATAACACAGAACAGAACAGACCCTAATAAACCGACAACGTATTGGCTCGTTGGTCTGGAGGTATGTTTTTTGCTTCGGGTGTGATAGGTCCTGGGTTAAAATCCCAGAGGTGCCCTGATGATTCGTCTTTTAAACATTGTTTGTTGGAGGGTTTGAGAATCAGTGGAAGGATCTGAGGATGCGTTATGTTGAATTTGAGGTAGTTTGTTTCATTCATTGATGGGTTTTTGGAAAAGGAAAACTCTTTATGCAAGGCCTCGTAGCATGGAAGACCTACAACACAGAACAGAACAGACCCTAATAAACCATCAATGTATTGACTCATTGGTCCAGAGTTATGATTCTTCCTTTGGGTGTGAGAGATCGCGGCCTCATTATCCTGGATGAGTCCTCAAAATTAATCTTTTATACTTCTTTATTTGTTTGTTGGAGAGCTTGAGAATCAGTGGAAGGATCTGAGGATGCGTTATGTTGAATTTGAGGTAGTTTGTTTCGTTCATTGATGGGTTTTTGGAAAAGGAAAACTCTTTATGCAAGGCCTCGGAGCGTGGAAGACCTACAACACAGAACAGAACAGACCCTAATAAACCAACAATGTATTGGCTCGTTGGTCCAGAGTTATGTTTCTTCCTTTGGGTGTGAGAGATCGCGGCCTCATCATCCTGGATGAGTCCTCAAAATTAATCTTTTATACTTCTTTCTTTGTTTGTTGGAGAGCTTGAGAAGCAGTGGAAGGATCTGAGGGTGAATCATGGTGGTTTGAGGCAGTCAAGTTCAGTGTATTGATGGGCTGCTGCAAAGCCAAAAACTCTTGGTCCTATTTTGATGGTCCTGGAAATGATATAGCACAGAAGAGAACAGAGCCTAACACCAACAACAAGGATGGTTCGTTGGTCTGGAGGTATGATTCTAGCTTCGGGTGCGAGAGGTCCTGGGTTAAAATCCCAGACGAGCCCTGATGATTCATCTTTGAAACGTTGTTTGTTGAAGGGTTTGAGAATCAGTGGAAGGATCTGAGGATGTGTTATGTTGAATTTGAGGTAGTTTGTTTCGTTCATTGATGGGTTTTTGGAAAAGAAAAACTCTTTATGCAAGGCCTCGGAGCACGGAAGACCGACAACACAAAACAGAACAGATCCTAATTAAACCAACAATGTATTGGCTCGTTGGACCAGAGTTATGATTCTTGCTATGGGTGGAGAGGTCGCGGCTTCATCACCCTGGATGAGTCCTCAAAGTTAATCTTTTGAACTTCCTTTCTTTGTTTGATGGAGAGCTTGAGAAGCAGTGGAAGGATTTGAGGGTGACTTCTGTTGTGTTTGAGGTCGTCGTGTCTTGATCATTGATGGGCTTTTGGAAAAGCATGAACTCTTTGTCCAAATTTCATGCTCCTGAAAGAGCTGTGACACAGAAGAGAACAGAGCCTAACACATATAATAAGATTGGTTCGTTGGTCTAGAGGTATGATTCTCACTTAGGGTGTGTTGGAGAATTTGTAGCTGCGAGACTCACAGGACTCCAATGACCGGACACAGGTTTCCAAAAGGTCTGGTTTATTAACTGGTTATTCACTTCATTCCATTTACCAAATAATACCGCATAATATAATGGATCAGGTTAACTCTTTTCGCATGGTCCTTCTCGTTCGGCTGATGTTCCTCCGACACTCCCGTTGGTCAGAGCTCCTCGCAGCAGCTTCTCGCAGCAGCTTCTGTCGACTCCACGTTTGCTCTCGTTTATATGGACAAACTGGATTTTAATCCCCTCTCCGCTAATGCCCCGAGGTCATGCATGTACCAAGTCCTGGTATCAGCTCGCTCCCCTCCTGTTGTGAGTTCCGTTTACCAAACGATAGGGGGGTGCTTCAGCCAGGGGCTGTGACCAGGTGGACAAGAGATTTATCATGTTCGGGCGCATTCCTGACTCATTTACAAACTCGTCTTTCACAGAGTTTGCATGTAAAATATATCTGCTTTGTTACCAGGTTAATTAATAAGTTACCAGTGCCAATTAATAAGTTACACTGAGTTACACTTCCACAATTCCCTCATCTTTTTGTTTTTTGTTTATATTAACCATTAATCTAAACATCAATTTTAGTAAACAATCAATCACTACAAGTAAACATCATTACAAGTATAAGTAAATAATCAATCACTTTGGTAATCAAATTCCCTTGGGCATACACCGTCATCCTGCAAGAATCACAAAACATTTCGTTGGTCATTGACTCCTTCCATATCGTTCAATCTATTGCATTTGCATCACAAATATATTTTCAAAACAACACTTCACCATCACCAAGATACAACAATTTCACTTCATTTTCAAGTTTTGTAAAGCATCTGCACCATCTGGTAAAAAAACGTTTGCCTCCACACAAATGTTGACTTTGTTTGAAAGGAAGGGCTGATCACTTGTGTTTGAATCCTGGTATGAAACATTTTCTCCTAATGTCTTCATAGCTCCTGCACTACTTCGTGTAGGATTTCGCTGTTGTGGTAACATTGCGGAGTCATAGACTGACCCTGCTCTCCTTGTAGCATTCTTGCCACTTTTTGCTGTAAACCATAGTAATTCCTGAACACGGCCTTCACCCAGTTGTAGTCGACTTGCCTCCACCCTCATTGTGAGTGGGCAGCAAGTATTGGTGTGGCGTTGATTGGCCAGCAAGATGTGGAACAGGGATGCCGGATGCATCCACAATGATGTTGGGACCATGGTGTTCAGGTCATTCATGGTCCTTACCAGGAGCAACCAGCAGAATCGTGCACAGCTGTTGTGACAAGGGCACAGCCGTTTTTTGCAGCTCCATGCTGGTTCCCCGGACGTTGGTGAAGTAATAACATATGTCCCCGCATTTCACAGAGGTTGCCGGTAAAATGTCGTTGTCCTGCAACTTCTGATGTGGTGAATGTTCGAAGCCTTCGAACAAGAGTAAGTGATCGCCTTTCTTTCATATGTTGCAGTGTGATCCAGGCAAATGGTCACATAAATTTCCTTGGTGAAGGTAAGCATTCATCTCCAAGTTACACGGGAGAATGTCTTCATCATTCTTTGAGAAAGAGGGTGTATGCCACGATTAACTTCATTTTTTAGCCACAAATTTTCTTTCTCGAACTTCTTCCCAATTCCGTTAGCAATCCCTCCAAAATGTGATCTCGTCTTATCTTTATGCTCAGTCACATCTGAATCTGCTTTCCGCACACACTGAATCAGATAGGGTACATCTTACCATGAAATCAGCATAATCATGTATATCTTCCGACAGTTTCACATTCAACAATTTGTTGTTTTTCCTTAACACAAAAAGTTATATTCATTTATATGCGTCACACAAATAATATTCAATCAGGTATGTATTTTATTACTAAACTAAGAATAGCATTGTATATGATTACAATCACAAACGGGAATACCTAATTCCCAACAACAATTTTTTTTTCCCAAACCAACAAATTAAGCATAATGTATTATTACCATAATTCCTCTCCACTTTTTCTTTTCCCTCTTTTTCCTAACAGTGTGTCACTCGTGGTGATATGAGTTCACTGATATTGTAATTGGCACAACTCATAACATTGTCGTTATGCCATTATCTTAATTCTACTGTTTCATTTGCAACATCACTTGATTTAATCTTTTAATCTCAGTATTTATGTCGCCATAAAAGTCTTCCTTTTCTGGTTCCACATTTCTTTCCTCATTTGTCACTTCATGCATTATCATCGTGTTGTTGGTTACCTTATTCAAACACACCGTCACTAAGGCTTTCAAGCAAGCCACCACTAAAACAATTGCCAATATAACTACTAAACCAACAAACAAGTCTGCTACTCCTTGTATATATTCATACCTATGACATAGTTATATGTCGATGACATTTAACATTATATACCAAACTAACAAGCTTCCTAAAAGGTAAATAAAGAAAATCCCTTAATATGTAACATAATCAGATTATTTGTCTTACCCTGATCCCCCTATCTCCCGGGGTTGAACTCAATCCCCTGATCATGAGTGTAGTTGTGATACATTTTTCACTCATGTTGTATTAATATCAGCAGGTAATTGTATGTCATGTAGGCAAATAAATGTCACTATTCCAAGTAGGAATATCACATGTTGAAAATGTAATGTTTATCAATGCAAGGGGTGTTAAAATGTATTTCAAATGACTGTAAATCACGACTGTCATTTATCTACCACTGAATGTTCTGCTGGGCTGCTAGGTGCAGCCTCATTTTCTGTGGGATCGTCCACCTTAGCCCCATGTGCTTGTTTGCAATGAGGGGCATGAATCCAACTTTCTATTTTGGGTCCATATTTTTTCTATTCTTATCAATCTCCTATGGTTTATCATTTCGTTCCAAGATACCGCAACCAAAGGTTTTAACCAAAGCTCTACCAAACTATTTCCAATTTGAACAAAAAATGCCAGTGAAACAATGATTCGAAGAATTAACTTCAAGGGGTCAATAAATTTATTCTATAGCCAGATCTAATTTTCCCATCCAATAGTTTGCCTTGCCACATGTCATATTATAACACCTTAATAAACCTTCGAAAAATGTTTCCCATCTCAACAAATTTCCTTTTTTTTTTTCCCAAATAGCCATGTGTAACTTACGTATTTAACTACAATTTCCTCTCAATTTGTTTGGCCTAACTGGCCGCAAAAGTGGCTGCCAGCATGCAGTACCGTTTTTTATCTACCAAGGAAGTGCTCGTCCACACAAGACCTCTACCAAAATGTTGTTTGTAAAAAACAAATCTGGGATTTCTGATTACATGGATGCACACTCTCAGGACATTTTCAGGCTGCTGTTAACAATCCACTACGATAACTTAATTCCTTTACCCACAATCAAATAATTAGTACAAATTGAGGATATTATCCCTATCACATTCTTTTATAGATTCATTATGTTGGATCTAATTTTTTCCCAATAATTTTCCACTGCTGTAAGGCGGAACAATAGCTCTCATAAGTCTTAGTAATATCGTACTTAATTTGCCCAGCAGCGAATAATTTATTTACTATCCTTTCTCATCTGTTAACCAGTGACTTTGTTTAAACTCCAGAACTGAAAACCCACAATAGTTCAAACCAGCAAAATTTTCTTTACTATTTTCCCATATCATCTATGCCTAAAACACATCCATACATACAGCACAATTTATATGCTGATAAAATTCAAGTTTATATATATAAAAATCCGTGAGCAGAGTACTCTGGGAAGTCAGTGTAAGACCTCTCCCAAATTTGGCTAATTTTGTACTCCCACATTTTTGTACTCCCACATTGTGTACTCCCACATTGGAACTATCTATTTTCAGACAAGGCACACTGTCGGTGTCAACAATCTTGTAAGATTGATACACAAAAACACACACACACATGCATTATGCATATTTGTTTGCGTTGGAACCATTATTTACAGATCAGATGGGTGTCAATTTTATTTCAATTTCATAAAATTTGTCAATCAAATTAAAAATGCTTATACACAAATAAACTAAAAGTCTATTCTTAGAAAACCCCTATGATGTCACATTGAAATTACCCTTTCAGTTCCCACCATAATTTATCCAAATTTGACTACACACCCATTTGCATGTCAGTCGACCACTGACCTATCAATCATGCGGAACACTAGTCCGACATTCCCACCTGATCATCATGTGACCCTTGTCCCTTGGTTTCAAAAATTTGCAAAGCAATTGTTCCAACTTTGTAAATTTAAAATTGTGTGCCCAACATAAAAGATCCAATTTCGGCATGTGATCAATTAATTACTAATTTGCTTACAAGCAAAAGAAAAAATGAATAATTCTTGCTCCGAAAACTTTTCAGACCCAAGAATCATCGACAGTTATTCATGTTTGTCCAGTAATCGAATCTGTTGAGGCCAATCATCATTTGGGATTTCCAGCAATGAAGGCCTAATCATTGTCTGAGGTATCGGTCAGCACTGGTACCCTTGATCTTGGTTTACCCTATTAACTTGTCTTCCTTTTGGTATACGGACATCCTCTTTTCCAATGTCCCATCCGTCCACACTTGAAACACCGGTTTCTGTCGTTGTCTGATCTGTGCACCTGTGCATTTGTATTGCTGGGCTGCATCTCTACATCCCTGAGTTGCCACTGCAATCTCTCGTTGTCTCCTGAAACACGAAAAAATTCTCTGTACCGTCCTTTTTGGGGAGACAACTGGAAATCAGATGGGACAACCGTCACTTTCATTCCTAATTTCGAGGGCAGTTGTGCATTTGTCTACCCCACTGTATCCTGTATCCTTTTTATTTTAAGTTCTAGATTCGTTATCCGTTCTTGCTGTTCCCGTTGTCTGGATTCACCATCCCAAAGATGGAATGCAAGCCAGTCTACCGTTAGATTCTGTCTCTTCCTGGCTTTCAATCTTTGTTCCAATCTTTCCAATCGACTTCGCTCAAATGTACCATCTCTTGGAAACTCCTCATCATGTCCCTTTGTCCACAAATACCAATTCTCGACCTGCCTTATAGCTTCGGCACCATAACGGTCGTACATATGATGTGTACAAGTACCTTTTTGTGAAATCTCTGGTTGTCCTTGTGTATTCTTGCAGGCTCCATTTCCCATTCTGCCTTTTATCAAAGTAGCGTTGGATGTGTTGTAGTTTGTTCCTCTAAAGCTTCACTCGTACCTCCAGGAAGGGTCTCTCCACCTGTTCACACGGTGATTTCCAGAGAATCTCCCTCAGCTGTGGCTTTTGCACAATCCAATCTCACAGATCAGTATTTGCAGATGAGCCGGAGGGTCAGTATGAAATGGGTGAATCCTCAGGTGTCCGCTCTGTTGACGGGGAAATCACACAATGGTAACCGCACATATATATCTGTATATAAACTCACCACCTTGCTCAATTTTCCCAGGTTGTCTCCACATTGTTAATATCTCGCAAAGATATCAAAGCTTCTTTCTTGAGACCGCATTTTCATCAATCAAACAATCAATATATTCAATTCAATTTATTCAGTTCAATTTATTCAGTTAAATTTATTCAATTAAATTCAGTCAATTAGATTCAATCAATTAACAATTCAATCAATTATTCAATTTCAATTAATTCATCAATATTCATCAATAAATCAAATTAATCATTTTGGATGACTCCTTGCATAAGCCCTTTCCCCAATGATGTCAGGACAGGTCCATCCATTGACTGAGATCGAATCTCATCGGTCGTCACCTCTGGTTCGTACCTCATGTTAATTGATGAATCACCGTCCTGTCCTAGGGTCATATCTGACATATTTCCCCATTTTGCCTAGTCTCCACAAATTTTCTTTGCAACCACTAAAGGCAACTCATCCTTCATTCGTGAGACAGCCAAAATGGATGGCAGATATTAAAGTTCTTTGGGAAAAATATCTCATCATTTTTCTTTTAATAGTACCCAAATCTCTTGGCAATATAAATTTCGTATAACTCCTGAAATAAGACTGTAAAATTCCTTCAATCATGCTAAATTTGGAAACTCCATCGCTTGTAACACCCAATTTATCCCATAGGGCTTGAAAGTTCTTTCCCAAGTTCATGCAATCATTCTGCATTTGAACCCTATGATATCATTCATAATAATCATCATGATTTTATCGTCATGGTCCTATCATAATCATCTATTTAAAACGAACATTTCCTTTATCACCACAGCTATGTGGTATAATCAACAATAGAATAAAACTGTACATTGCAACAGGCTACCTCATGGCCACTTAGTATACCTATTGACAATAAGTCATAACAATATCGAATAATCATTGAACAATTCAAAAATCGCTTCCACTGCTCCAGCCGCAGCATTCGTCATTTTGTCTGCTCGTCCGCATGACCAAAACGAAATAAAGGGAGCTCAACCATTACACAGTGCTTTTAATGGCGCATGCCATAGAAACTCAACGCAATTTCGACTCGGCCAGAAAACGAGCAACTTTTGCAGGATGTTAACTGGAATTAGTCGTGAAAATATATCCAAAATACTCAAAAAATAGACACCCAAAAAATAAACAACAAACCCAAACAAACCCAAGGTCGACCCTCTTACACAGTAAATTACATCATTTCAGCATCGTATTGATTGCTGAAATATTCCAGGGTTTATACACACCTTAAAAGAGGTATGCGTGGTGTTGCCCCCTCCCACGTTTATTCCAGGGTTTATACACACCTTAAAAGAGGTATGCGTGGTGTTGCCCCCTCCCACTTTTAATTACTCATTACATCGTTTCCATTTAAAAAACATCGCTTCTACTGCTCCAGCCGCAGCATTTGTCACTTTGTTTGCTCATCCGCATGACCAAAACGAAATAAAGGGAGCTCAACCATTACACAGCGCTTTTAATGGCGCATGCCATAGGACCTCAACGCAATTTCGACTCGGCCAGCAAACGAGCAAATTTTGCAGGATGTTAACTGGAATTAGTCGTGAAAAATATATCAAAAATACACAAAAATACACACCCACACAAATAAACAACATTTATTCCGTTCAACAGAACAAACATTTCCTCTATCATGACATGCATGTCTTCAAAATTATATGACCAAGAGAAAAAAGTAAAACTAATTAACACTGCGGGCAGTGTTGATCCGGGGACCATACCGCTCCATCCTGATTGGACGAGTGCGTGCTAGAGTCGTTAACAACGACAGTCCAGATCCGATTGTTCAAAATTTCAACTCAATCGATCGAAAAATGAACGCAGGGATGCATTTTAAAGGTGCAGTGGCACTAACTGAGTTGCCACGAATATGGCCACGAAATTGCCAATATGGCCATCACAAAATATTTTCCTTAATCAATTGGCTCATAGCATAACCAATCTGCAAGTATTTCATCCGAAGATGTATCTCTGAGGACTTTTAATTAAATAAGTCATTTATAAATCAACGAGTTAATTTATTAAATGATTAATCAATAAATCAATATTTTCCTTGACAGCCACATCACTTGGTCAGTGTCATGTCCAAATATCAGCTTCCTTACTCAAAAGGTGCCTGAGTTAATGTAATGTAATTACTGTAATAAGATTACTGCAATTACTGTAATGATTACTGTAATTACTGTAATTACCGGAACTGTAATTACTGTAATTACCTCAGGTAATTACTGTAATGTAATTACTGTAATTTAATAAGAAATGTAATTAATTATATAAGTACTTCTATAATCGCTCATAATTAAATAACTCGTGAATTCTTATCCGGTTTATTTAACATTTGAGTGTCCCCAAAACGTTGGAGCAAAACGTTGCAACAACGAAAGTAAAACGTTGTAGCGACGTTGTGGAAACGTCAGCAAAACCCAACATTTAAATGTTCACAAAACATTGGAGCAAAACGTTGCAACAACGAAAGTGAAACGTTGTGGCGACGTTGTGGAAACGTCAGCAAAACCCAACATTTAAATGTTCACAAAACGTTGGAGCAAAACGTTGCAACAACGAAAGTGAAACGTTGTGGCGACGTTGTGGAAACGTCAGCAAAACCCAACATTTAAATGTTCACAAAACGTTGGAGCAAAACGTTGCAACAACGAAAGTGAAACGTTGTGGCGACGTTGTGGAAACGTCAGCAAAACCCACCATTTAAATGTTCACAAAACGTTGGAGCAAAACGTTGCAACAACGAAAGTGAAACGTTGTGGCGACGTTGTGGAAACGTCAGCAAAACCCACCATTTAAATGTTCACAAAACGTTGGAGCAAAACGTTGCAACAACGAAAGTGAAACGTTGTGGCGACGTTGTGGAAACGTCAGCAAAACCCAACATTTAAATGTTCACAAAACGTTGGAGCAAAACGTTGCAACAACGAAAGTGAAACGTTGTGGCGACGTTGTGGAAACGTCAGCAAAACCCAACATTTAAATGTTCACAAAACGTTGGAGCAAAACGTTGCAACAACGAAAGTGAAACGTTGTGGCGACGTTGTGGAAACGTCAGCAAAACCCAACATTTAAATGTTCACAAAACGTTGGAGCAAAACGTTGCAACAACGAAAGTGAAACGTTGTGGATTATCCCAATGGATAATCCCAATGAATCACAATGCAATCCCATTAAAATCCCATTAAAATCCCATATCTTGTCACCCTTTGCATTGTTGAAAGCAATTAATTCCATATCTCAATATTACCTCTATTTATATATACTAGAGCGTGCCCGCACGTAGGTGCTTGCCCGTACGTGCTTGCAAAAAAACATGCGTGCAAGCAACAACAAAAACTTTGAAACCACGTGGCAGTAACGACCACAGAACCCCCCTCCTATTTACATCAAATGGTTTGGTCCATTCGCAGAGCCAAAGCGAACGGCTTGCGAGTACGGTGACCATACCTTGGGACCCACTTGTCCGATTAATTTCAAACCTTGACAAATTTTCCATTCCTTCCCTTCCTGATCTTTTGATGTAGGGCTGGGTTCTTTTTTTAGGATCATGTTGCATCGAGCATTATTTTCCAAAACAGTGTGAACATTAACCCACACCAAAACCTCTGACATCCCACCATTAACACCTATTGTAAGCGTGCCGAATCAGTAAGCATCACCCCTTCTATGAGCCTCGACCAGAGGGTGGTTGTTACTCACAAACACCATTTCCTGTAATTATCTCTCATAATCAGGATAAATTTGGAACAGCCCTTAAACTAACACCAAGCAGATCAATTTTTATATTTAGGTTGGGGTTTCACACAAACTGGTTAACTAAATAATACAGAATTATTTTTCGTTAAAAAACAACAGCACTGGTTCCGTGTCACCCATGCTATTTATCTGGCAAATTTCGTCAAAAAAAACAACAGCACTGGTTTTGTTTCACCCATGCTATTTATCTGGCAAATTTCGTCAAAAAAAACAACAGCACTGGTTTTGTTTCACCCATGCTATTTATCTGGCAAATTTCGTCAAAAAAAACAACAGCACTGGTTTTGTTTCACCCATGCTATTTATCTGGCAAATTTCGTCAAAAAAACAACAGCACTGGTTTTGTTTCACCCATGCTATTTATCTGGCAAATTTCGTCAAAAAAAACAACAGCACTGGTTTTGTTTCACCCATGCTATTTATCTGGCAAATTTCGTCAAAAAAAAACAACAGCACTGGTTTTGTTTCACCCATGCTATTTATCTGGCAAATTTCGTCAAAAAAACAACAGCACTGGTTTTGTTTCACCCATGCTATTTATCTGGCAAATTTCGTCAAAAAAAACACAACAGCACTGGTTTTGTTTCACCCATGCTATTTATCTGGCAAATTTCGTCAAAAAAAAACAACAGCACTGGTTTTGTTTCACCCATGCTATTTATCTGGCAAATTTCGTCAAAAAAAAACAACAGCACTGGTTTTGTTTCACCCATGCTATTTATCTGGCAAATTTCGTCAAAAAAACAACAGCACTGGTTTTGTTTCACCCATGCTATTTATCTGGCAAATTTCGTCAAAAAAAACACAACAGCACTGGTTTTGTTTCACCCATGCTATTTATCTGGCAAATTTCGTCAAAAAAAACAACAGCACTGGTTTTGTTTCACCCATGCTATTTATCTGGCAAATTTCGTCAAAAAAAAACAACAGCACTGGTTTTGTTTCACCCATGCTATTTATCTCCTGGAAGCGTCCTGCAAAACGCTTTGCTTCTCGCAAAAACGTCCGCCAATGGGAAGTAAAGGGAGGGAAAAAAACGGGAGCAAGAGACAGGGTGCCGGAATGGACATGAGGGACAATGAGGGACAGTGAGGGAGTGTTGGTATGCAATTTTTATCCAATCGCCATCTTTCATAGTAATTCTGGACCGGCATTAGGTGGGATTGTCTGTCATGAATTTATTTGTTGATCGAACGAGTTTTAATTTGTCTAAATCCGACCAGTCGTTTCCAAAGATATAAGCCTTTTTGTCGCAATACCATAAATTGGAATGAGGTAAAAATATATATATATAAATATAATTCCCTTTCCCGGTTCCCTGTCGCTCGCCGAGCGCCGAGCAAGTCGCTCGCTCGTCGAGCAAGTCGAGTGCTTTGAACAAGTGCAAAAAAAAAGAAGTACTTTATACGTGTACGGGTGGGTAAACGAGTGTACCGGCCTTACACGTCCTGGAAGCAAACGGTCACAAGGTGCACGCTTGCTCCGTTTGCTCGCAGGTCACAGTAAGACCCTTAATGACCAGCGCAAAAATACGTATTTACAGAAATCATTTAGAGAAAAAAAAAAAAAAACACGAATAAATTGCTACAGTCGTTTAACACGTTTCATCCTTGTATTTCCTATGGACAATCGCCAGTCCCACACACCAAATCCTCCATCTTCAGAATTCATATTTCATAATGGACAGATCCCCAAGAGGTCATGCTCACCTTGACCCTTGACGACGTCCACTCGAAATTCCAGCGGTGCCTCCAGATTGTTGGAGAATTTGTAGCTGCGAGACTCACAGGACTCCAATGACCGGACACAGGTTTACAAAAGGTCTGGTTTATTAACTGGTTATTCACTTCATTCCATTTACCAAATAATACCGCATAATATAATGGATCAGGTTAACTCTTTTCACATGGTCCTTCTCGTTCAGCTGATGTTCCTCCGACACTCCCGTTGGTCAGAGCTCCTCGCAGCAGCTTCTCGCAGCAGCTTCTGTCGACTCCACGTTTGCTCTCGTTTATATGGACAAACTGGATTTTAATCCCCTCTCCGCTAATGCCCCGAGGTCATGCATGTACCAAGTCCTGGTATCAGCTCGCTCCCCTCCTGTTGTGAGTTCCGTTTACCAAACGATAGGGGGGTGCTTCAGCCAGGGGCTGTGACTAGGTGGACAAGAGATTTATCATGTTCGGGCGCATTCCTGACTCATTTACAAACTCGTCTTTCACATAGTTTGCATGTAAAATATATCTGCTTTGTTACCAGGTTAATTAATAAGTTACCAGTGCCAATTAATAAGTTACACTGAGTTACACTTCCACAGGTGCGAGAGGTCCTGGGTTAAATCCTGGACGAGGCCTTTGATTGAACCTCTATATCTTCTTGATTTGGTGTAGATCTGCCAAAGCCTTGGAATGATGTGAAGAGAAATTGCATTAGGTTGAGGCAGAAGTGTTCAGTGAATTTTGGGCTTATGCAAAAGCAAAAACTTTTTGTCCAAAGTCTCAGCTTGTGGGAGAGCTATAACACAGAACAGAACAGACCCTAATAAACCAACAACGTATTGGCTCGTTGGTCTGGAGGTATGTTTTTTGCTTCGGGTGTGATAGGTCCTGGGTTAAAATCCCAGAGGTGCCCTGATGATTCGTCTTTTAAACATTGTTTGTTGGAGGGTTTGAGAATCAGTGGAAGGATCTGAGGATGCGTTATGTTGAATTTGAGGTTGTTTGTTTCGTTCATTGATGGGTTTTTGGAAAAGGAAAACTCTTTATGCAAGGCCTCGTAGCGTGGAAGACCTACAACACAGAACAGAACAGACCCTAATAAACCATCAATGTATTGACTCGTTGGTCCAGTGTTATGATTCTTCCTTTGGGTGTGAGAGATCACGGCCTCATTATCCTGGTTGAGTCCTCATAATTCATCTTTTATACTTCTTCTTTGTTTGTTGGAGAGCTTGAGAAGCAGTGGAAGGATCTGAGGGTGACTTCTGTTGTGTTTGAGGTCAGCGTGTTTAGATGATTGACCGGCTTTTGCAAAAGCAAAAACTCTTTATCCAAAGTCTCGGCTTGTGGGAGAGCTATAACACAGAACAGAACAGACCCTAATAAACCAACAAAGTATTGGCTCGTTGGTCTAGACCAGGGGCGGGCAACCTTTTCAGAGTGAGGGCCAGATGAGACTTTTGGAAGGAGATCGCGGGCCGGAGTGAAAAACGAAATCTCAGAATTACTATATTTTGTTTACATGAATAGATTGTACAAAAATTGCATTGAACACTCTACAAATCAATGAGACTGCTGGTGCTGTTTGCCATGAAGAAGTATTTCCATGTCTGGCTCGATGGTTGAGGTAGACAACAGAAGAATGTCATTGAGGTGGCGGTCCGAGAGTTGGGAGCGAAGGTGAGACTTCGTGTACTTCATTTTCGAGAAGAGCTGTTCACAGCAGTAGGTGCTGCCGAACATGGCCACAATGCGTTGGACATGGGCAATGTATTTTTGAAAATTGTTAGAAGGGAGAACGGTGTCGCGGAAGAAGGACAATGGAGAAGAGGTGCGGAACTTCGCCTTCATTTCATCGTTGCACTGCAGCTCCACCAACTCCATCTGTAAGGAGGCAGGGGCGTCTTCCACGGGGAAGTCAAAGGGAGCAGTGAAAAGCTTGAAGTCCGCAGCCAGCACCCTGACTCCTGCAAAACGGGAAGCAAATTCCTCACGTAGAGAGTTGACGACACTAACGCAAGTGCCCAGGTCCACATCGTCAGGGGCACATGCAGCAAGGCGAGGAAAATGCACAAACTGACCAGAAGCCAATTGAGCCTCCCACAAGCGCAGTTTAACCTCGAAGGCAGTGATGTGCGCGTACATGTCTGTCACGAGAATGTCTTTGCCTTGCAGCTTTATGTTGAGGGTGTTCAGGTGCGCCGTGATGTCCGTGAGCAGGGCCAGGCGAGCTAGCCACCGCGGATCAGAGAATTGATCAGCGTGGGGAAGGTTCTTCTGACGTAGAAAGGTGGCAATCTCCTGCTGTAGGTCGCACACCCGAGACAGCATGGCCCCACGACTCAGCCAGCGTACCTCACAGAAGTAGAGCAGGTCGTTGTAGTGCACGTTCACCTCATCCATCAGTGCCTGGAACTGACGATGGTTAAGGCTGCGGGAGAGGATGGAGTTGACGACCTTCACCACGACAGACATGACACCAACGAGGTTGGCAGACTTAGCGCACAGGGACTCTTGGTGGATGATGCAGTGCATCTTGTTAATGGGCTGAGTGCATCCGGCGGCTGCACAGTGACGCACTAGCAGCGAAGCGGCGCCCTTCTTCTCACCAACCATCGCCGGGGCACCGTCGGTCATCACACACACAAGACGGGAGAGGTCCAGGGAGTGCTGATCAACACACAGAAGCACGGCGTCGCAGATGTCTTTCCCAGTGGTGGTGTCGCGCAGCGGGACAAGCTGGAGGAATTCCTCATACACTTGAAAGTCAGCGGTGACGCCACGGATGAAAACGGACAGCTGGGCCGTGTCCTTTGTGTCGGTGCTCTCATCCAGAGCGAGGGAAAAGGCGACGAAATTTGAGCTGCGTGTTTTGAGTGAGTCGTGCACGTTTTCCGGCATATCCTCGATGCGGCGACGAACGGTGCGGGACGAAAGGCTCACGTTCTCAAAGGCGGAACGCTGCTCTGGACAGACGGAGTCCACTACAGCGAGGAGGCATTCCTTGATGAAGTCCCCATCCACGAATGGCTTCATTCGGCGAGCAAGGATGCGGGAGACTTCATAACTGGCGCGCGTCACCTTTTCGGCCTCAGTATTCTGCTTGCGGAAGAGTGAAGTTTGTTTCTCCAAGTTGCCTGATAGTCTAACCATGGCGTCCTTCCTTTCGGTGGCAGACACCGACGCGAAGTTTGACGAGCGGTGCTCTGTCTCCCAGTGGCGGCGCACGTTGTACTCTTTTAGGACAGCCAAAGTCTTCAAGCATATGAGGCACTGGGCCTGTCCAAAGCGCTCGATGAAGAAGTACTTCTCCCACTCAGGGTTGAAGATCCGACGCTCGAGGTCCACTTTCCTCTTCTTAACACGCTGGGTCGCAGACATGATGAGCTGAAAAGGAAGAAAATTAGGTATATCAGCAATGAATAAATGATGTAACAGCAAGCAATCTGGGGCACAAAAAATCTCGGAAGACGAATTGTACAGATGAATGTATTTATTTTGCGCGCACGTGGCCAACGCTGAATATGACACAGTTTCACCGTAAAACTGAAATACAGGAAATGAATCAGTCTGCATACTTTTTTTTTTAAAGAGTTCGTTTTCCTTTTAAACAAAAGTTCGTCAATTTCGTTTTCCTTTCAAACAAAAGTTCGTCAATTTCTTTTTTCTTTTACAAACAGAAAGTTCGTTATATATTTTTTTTCTTTACAAATAGAAAGTTCGTTATATTTTTATTTTTACAAATAAAAAGGGAGAATAAAATTATTTAAACGCAGCAAATGAAAGATAATAACATGTTCTAACAAACAAAACAAAGCAAATTGAAAGAAAGTGAAAATTGAAATAGGTTTAGAGAACTCTGCGTCGCTTACCTCTTTGTTGCAAGTTATTTGTCCCAGACACCAACGTTTGTCGCAAGCTGACTGAATCGGAAGGACGTCCGTATCACATGCCGGCTGATTTGAAAAGACCGCCTATCAGCAAGCAGGCGGTGTCTCGGCAAGACAGTTCCCCGTGCGCATGTCTTCCGGAAGAGGACGGTGCTGAAGACAAAATGTCCCTTTCTTGAATTCAGACCGGCTAAATATAAACTCTTACATTTACAAATGATATGAGTTTTACTGGGAGGTCCGCGGGCCGGATTGCAATAATAAAGCCTAGCAGGGTGGCGGGCCGGACGCTAAGCCTTCGCGGGCCGGATGTGGCCCGCGGGCCGGGGGTTGCCCGCCCCTGGTCTAGACTCTAGAGGTATGTTTTTGCTTCGGGTGTGATAGGTCCTGGGTTAAAATCCCAGAGGTGCCCTGATGATTCGTCTTTTAAACATTGTTTGTTGGAGGGTTTGAGAATCAGTGGAAGGATCTGAGGATGCGTTATGTTAAATTTGGGGTAGTTTGTTTCGTTCATTGATGGGTTTTTGGAAAAGGAAAACTCTTCATGCAAGGCCTCGTAGCGTGGAAGACCTACAACACAGAACAGAACAGACCCTAATAAACCAACAATGTATTGGCTCGTTGGTCCAGAGTTATGATTCTTCCTTTGGGTGTGAGAGATGGCGGCCTCATCATCCTGGATGAGTCCTCAAAATTAATCTTTTATACTTCTTTGTTTGTTTGTTGGAGAGCTTGAGAAGCAGTGGAAGGATGTGAGGGTGACTTATGTTGTGTTTGAGGTCAGCGTGTTTAGATGATTGACCGGCTTTTGCAAAAGCAAAAACTCTTTGTCCAAATTTCATGCTCCTGAAAGAGCTGTGACACAGAAGAGAACAGAGCCTAACATATATAATAAGGTTGGTTCGTTGGTCTAGACTCTAGAGGTATGATTCTCACTTAGGGTGCAAGAGGTCACGGGTTCAAATCCCAAACAAGCCCTTTTATTGAACTTTTATATCTTCTTGAATTGGTGGAGACCTGCCAAAGCCTTGGAATGATCTGAAGAGAAATTGCATTAGGTTGAGGAAGAAGTGTTCAGTGAATTTTTGGGCTTATGCAAAAGCAAAAACTTTTTTTCCAAAGTCTCGGCTTGTGGGAGAGCTATAACACAGAACAGAACAGACCCTAATAAACCAACAACGTATTGGCTCGTTGGTCTAGCGGTATGTATTTTACTTCGGGTGTGATAGGTCCTGGGTTAAAATCCCAGAGGTGCCCTGATGATTCGTCTTTTAAACATTGTTTGTTGGAGGGTTTGAGAATCAGGGGAAGGATCTGAGGATGCATTATGTTGAATTTGGGGTAGTTTGTTTCGTTCATTGATGGGTTTTTGAAAAGGAAAACTCTTTATGCAAGGCCTCGTAGCGTGGAAGACCTACAACACAGAACAGAACAGACCCTAATAAACCATCAATGTATTGACTCGTTGGTCCAGAGTTATGATTCTTCCTTTGGGTCCTGGATGAGTCCGCAAAATTAATCTTTCATACTTCTTTGTTTGTTTGATGGAGAGCTTGAAAAGCAGTGGAAGGATCTGAGGGTGACTTATGTTGTGTTTGAGGTCAGCGTGTTTTGATCATTGATGGTCTTTTGCAAAAACATGAACTCTTTGTCCAAATTTCATGCTCCTGAAAGAGCTGTGACAGAAGAGAACAGAGCCTAACACATATAATCAGGTTGGTTTGTTGGTCTAGAGGTATGATTCTCGCTTAGGGTTGCAAGAGGTCCTGGGTTCAAATCCTGGTACAAGCCCTTTGATTGATACTTCTATATCTTCTTGATTTGGTGGAGACCTGCCAAACCCTTGGAATGATCTGAAGAGAAATTGCATTAGGTTGACGCAGAAGTGTTCAGTGAATCTTTGGGCTTATGCAAAAGCAAAAACTTTTTGTCCAAAGTCTCGGCTTGCGGGAGAGCTATAACACAGAACAGAACAGACCCTAATAAACCAACAACGTATTGGCTCGTTGGTCTAGAGGTATGTTTTTTGCTTCGGGTGTGATAGGTCCTGGGTTAAAATCCCAGAGGTGCCCTGATGATTCGTCTTTTAAACATTGTTTGTTGGAGGGTTTGAGAATCAGTGGAAGGATCTGAGGATGCGTTATGTTGAATTTGAGGTAGTTTGTTTCATTCATTGATGTGTTTTTGGAAAAGGAAAACTCTTTATGCAAGGCCTCGTAGCATGGAAGACCTACAACACAGAACAGAACAGACCCTAATAAACCATCAATGTATTGACTCGTTGGTCCAGAGTTATGATTCTTCCTTTGGGTGTGAGAGATCGCGGCCTCATTATCCTGGATGAGTCCTCAAAATTAATCTTTTATACTTCTTTGTTTGTTTGTTGGAGAGCTTGAGAATCAGTGGAAGGATCTGAGGATGCGTTATGTTGAATTTGAGGTAGTTTGTTTCGTTCATTGATGGGTTTTTGGAAAAGGAAAACTCTTTATGCAAGGCCTCGGAGCGTGGAAGACCTACAACACAGAACAGAACAGACCCTAATAAACCAACAATGTATTGGCTCGTTGGTCCAGAGTTATGATTCTTCCTTTGGGTGTGAGAGATCGCGGCCTCATCATCCTGGATGAGTCCTCAAAATTAATCTTTTATACTTCTTTCTTTGTTTGTTGGAGAGCTTGAGAAGCAGTGGAAGGATCTGAGGGTGAATCATGGTGGTTTGAGGCAGTCAAGTTCAGTGTATTGATGGGCTGCTGCAAAGCCAAAAACTCTTGGTCCTATTTTGATGGTCCTGGAAATGATATAGCACAGAAGAGAACAGAGCCTAACACCAACAACAAGGATGGTTCGTTGGTCTGGAGGTATGATTCTAGCTTCGGGTGCGAGAGGTCTTGGGTTAAAATCCCAGACGAGCCCTGATGATTAATCTTTGAAACGTTGTTTGTTGAAGGGTTTGAGAATCAGTGGAAGGATCTGAGGATGTGTTATGTTGAATTTGAGGTAGTTTGTTTCGTTCATTGATGGGTTTTTGGAAAAGGAAAACTCTTTATGCAAGGCCTCGGAGCGTGGAAGACCGACAACACAGAACAGAACAGATCCTAATTAAACCAACAATGTATTGGCTCGTTGGACCAGAGTTATGATTCTTGCTTTGGGTGGAGAGGTCGCGGCTTCATCACCCTGGATGAGTCCTCAAAATTAATCTTTTGAACTTCCTTTCTTTGTTTGATGGAGAGCTTGAGAAGCAGTGGAAGGATTTGAGGGTGACTTCTGTTGTGTTTGAGGTCGTCGTGTTTTGATCATTGATGGGCTTTTGCAAAAGCATGAACTCTTTGTCCAAATTTCATGCTCCTGAAAGAGCTGTGACACAGAAGAGAACAGAGCCTAACACATATAATAAGATTGGTTCGTTGGTCTAGAGGTATGATTCTCACTTAGGGTGCGAGAGGTCCTGGGTTAAATCCTGGACGAGGCCTTTGATTGAACCTCTATATCTTCTTGATTTGGTGTAGATCTGCCAAAGCCTTGGAATGATGTGAAGAGAAATTGCATTAGGTTGAGGCAGAAGTGTTCAGTGAATTTTGGTCTTATGCAAAAGCAAAAACGTTTTGTCCAAAGTCTCAGCTTGTGGGAGAGCTATAACACAGAACAAAACAGACCCTAATAAACCAACAACGTATTGGCTCGTTGGTCTGGAGGTATGTTTTTTGCTTCGGGTGTGATAGGTCCTGGGTTAAAATCCCAGAGGTGCCCTGATGATTCGTCTTTTAAACATTGTTTGTTGGAGGGTTTGAGAATCAGTGGAAGGATCTGAGGATGCGTTATGTTGAATTTGAGGTTGTTTGTTTCGTTCATTGATGGGTTTTTGGAAAAGGAAAACTCTTTATGCAAGGCCTCGTAGCGTGGAAGACCTACAACACATAACAGAACAGACCCTAATAAACCATCAATGTATTGACTCGTTGGTCCAGTGTTATGATTCTTCCTTTGGGTGTGAGAGATCGCGGCCTCATTATCCTGGTTGAGTCCTCATAATTCATCTTTTATACTTCTTCTTTGTTTGTTGGAGAGCTTGAGAAGCAGTGGAAGGATCTGAGGGTGACTTCTGTTGTGTTTGAGGTCAGCGTGTTTAGATGATTGACCGGCTTTTGCAAAAGCAAAAACTCTTTGTCCAAATTTCATGCTCCTGAAAGAGCTGTGACACAGAAGAGAACAGAGCCTAACATATATAATAAGGTTGGTTCGTTGGTCTAGAGGTATGATTCTCGCCTCGGGTGCAAGAGGTCCTGGGTTCAAATCCTGGCACAAGCCCTTTGATTGAACTTCTATATCTTCTTGATTTGGTGGAGACCTGACAAACCCTTGGAATGATCTGAAGAGAAATTCCATTAGGTTGAGGCAGTAAGTGTTCAGTGAATCTTTGGGCTTATGCAAAAGCAAAAACTTTTTGTCCAAAGTCTCGGCTTGTGGGAGAGCTATAACACAGAACAGAACAGACCCTAATAAACCAACAACGTATTGGCTCGTTGGTCTAGAGGTATGTTTTTTGCTTCGGGTGTGATAGGTCCTGGGTTAAAATCCCAGAGGTGCCCTGATGATTCGTCTTTTAAACATTGTTTGTTGGAGGGTTTGAGAATCAGTGGAAGGATCTGAGGATGCGTTATGTTGAATTTGAGGTAGTTTGTTTCATTCATTGATGTGTTTTTGGAAAAGGAAAACTCTTTATGCAAGGCCTCGTAGCATGGAAGACCTACAACACAGAACAGAACAGACACTAATAAACCATCAATGTATTGACTCGTTGGTCCAGAGTTATGATTCTTCCTTTGGGTGTGAGAGATCGCGGCCTCATTATCCTGGATGAGTCCTCAAAATTAATCTTTTATACTTCTTTGTTTGTTTGTTGGAGAGCTTGAGAATCAGTGGAAGGATCTGAGGATGCGTTATGTTGAATTTGAGGTAGTTTGTTTCGTTCATTGATGGGTTTTTGGAAAAGGAAAACTCTTTATGCAAGAGGCCTCGGAGCGTGGAAGACCTACAACACAGAACAGAACAGACCCTAATAAACCAACAATGTATTGGCTCGTTGGTCCAGAGTTATGATTCTTCCTTTGGGTGTGAGAGATCGCGGCCTCATCATCCTGGATGAGTCCTCAAAATTAATCTTTTATACTTCTTTCTTTGTTTGTTGGAGAGCTTGAGAAGCAGTGGAAGGATCTGAGGGTGAATCATGGTGGTTTGAGGCAGTCAAGTTCAGTGTATTGATGGGCTGCTGCAAAGCCAAAAACTCTTGGTCCTATTTTGATGGTCCTGGAAATGATATAGCACAGAAGAGAACAGAGCCTAACACCAACAACAAGGATGGTTCGTTGGTCTGGAGGTATGATTCTACCTTCGGGTGCGAGAGGTCTTGGGTTAAAATCCCAGACGAGCCCTGATGATTAATCTTTGAAACGTTGTTTGTTGAAGGGTTTGAGAATCAGTGGAAGGATCTGAGGATGTGTTATGTTGAATTTGAGGTAGTTTGTTTCGTTCATTGATGTGTTTTTGGAAAAGGAAAACTCTTTATGCAAGGCCTCGGAGCGTGGAAGACCGACAACACAGAACAGAACAGATCCTAATTAAACCAACAATGTATTGGCTCGTTGGACCAGAGTTATGATTCTTGCTTTGGGTGGAGAGGTCGCGGCTTCATCACCCTGGATGAGTCCTCAAAATTAATCTTTTGAACTTCCTTTCTTTGTTTGATGGAGAGCTTGAGAAGCAGTGGAAGGATTTGAGGGTGACTTCTGTTGTGTTTGAGGTCGTCGTGTTTTGATCATTGATGGGCTTTTGCAAAAGCATGAACTCTTTGTCCAAATTTCATGCTCCTGAAAGAGCTGTGACAGAAGAGAACAGAGCCTAACACATATAATCAGGTTGGTTCGTTGGTCTAGAGGTATGATTCTCGCTTAGGATGCAAGAGGTCCCGGGTTCAAATCCCAGACGAGCCCTTTGATTGAACTTTTATACCTTCTTGATTTGGTGGAGACCTGCCAAACCCTTGGAATGATCTGAAGAGAAATTGCATTAGGTTGAGGCAGAAGTGTTCAGTGAATTTTTGGGCTTATGCAAAAGCAAAAACTTTTTGTCCAAAGTCTCGGCTTGTGGGAGAGCTATAACACAGAACAGAACAGACCCTAATAAACCAACAATGTATTGGCTCGTTTGTCCAGAGTTATGATTCTTCCTTTGGGTCCTGGATGAGTCCACAAAATTAATCTTTCATACTTCTTTGTTTGTTTGTTGGAGAGCTTGAAAAGCAGTGGAAGGATCTGAGGGTGACTTATGTTGTGTTTGAGGTCAGCGTGTTTCGATGATTGACCGGCTTTTGCAAAAGCAAAAAAGTCTTTGTCCAAATTTCATGCTCCTGAAACAGCTCAAACACAGAAGAAACAGAGTTTCAAAACTACAATACAATAAGGTTGGTTCGTTGGTCTAGAGTCTAGACCAGGGGTCGGCAACCTTAGGCACGCGTGCCACCATTGGCACGCGGCAGCGTAATAATTGCCACACTGGCGAAAGCAGTGCCCTCTCCGCTGCATGCCAAATCACCTCTTGAACAGCCATTGGCTGTTGCACGTGTTGCACTATAACAGTATTCCAGTGTGATTGTGCAGGGTGATGAGGTAGATGGATCAGAGCAGAGTCAACATTCCAATTCCAAATTGTTTTAGTGGAATAATAATCAAAGATGAACAACATGAGATGCCGGCCTGGCGCATTCAAACACAATATTCGCGGCAACCGGATGTGCTGTAAGAACAGTGGTGTTGTTCACAGCAGATTGTCCGAGGCTGCATCTCCACTCATTATTATTATTCGGACTGGTTTCTGAGTTTTAATATTATTAATCATCATTATTCCGAATTGTATAATAATCGCAGATATAAAACAGGAGATGCAGGCTTGGTGCCTCCCGATACGCCGTTCGCGGCAACCTGAGGTGCTGTAAGAGCGACTGTGCGTTAACACCCGGTGGTCAGCGGCTGCATCTCCACTCTTTGTTATCATTCAGGCTGCCTTCTGCGTTTTAATATTAATCTCGTCATTATTTTGAGTTTTTTTATTGGGTAGTCATAATGAAAATGGGGGTAGTAGTTTTTCTCGTAACAGGCGGCCTGTCTTATTTAGTTTGATTGACGGTACGGCCTCCCGCTCACATTTCCCACAGGAATTGCAGTGAAGCGGTTCAGGTTCGGTAGATGTTCGGTAAATGTTTCTTTAAAATGTTGTTGCTATGCATGTAGCCTATATGGATGGAATAAAATTCCATGTCTGTTGGAAATATTTTATTGATGTGGTGTCATAATTAAACTTAATGTTAAACTTAATGTTGATATGGCACACTAATTAAGAAGAACATTTCAAACTGGCACTTCATGTCAAAAAGGTTGCCGACCCCTGGTCTAGACTCTAATTTTGTTTCGGATGCGAGAGGTCCCGGGTTCAAATCCGGGACGAGCCCTTTGATTGAACTTTTATACCTTCTTGATTTCATGGACACCTGCCAAAGCATCCTTCATGATTTCGTGGAGACCTGCCAAAGCCTTGGAATGATCTGAAGGGAAATTGCATTAGGTTGAGGCAGAAGTGTTCAGTGAATTGTTGGGCTTTTGCGAAAGCAAAAACTTTTTATCCAAAGTCTCGGCTTGTGGGAGAGCTATAACACAGAACAGAACAGACCCTAATAAACCAACAACCTATTGGCTTGTTGGTCTCGAGGTATGTTTTTTGCTTCGGGTGTGATAGGTCCTCGGTTAAAATCCCAGAGGTGCCCTGATGATTCGTCTTTTAAACATTGTTTGTTGGAGGGTTTGAGAATCAGTGGAAGGATCTGAGGATGCGTTATGTTGAATTTGAGGTAGTTTGTTTTATTCATTGATGTGTTTTTGGAAAAGGAAAACTCTTTATGCAAGGCCTCGTAGCATGGAAGACCTACAACACAGAACAGAACAGACCCTAATAAACCATCAATGTATTGACTCGTTGGTCCAGAGTTATGATTCTTCCTTTGGGTGTGAGAGATCGCGGCCTCATTATCCTGGATGAGTCCTCAAAATTAATCTTTTATACTTCTTTGTTTGTTTGTTGGAGAGCTTGAGAATCAGTGGAAGGACCTGAGGATGCGTTATGTTGAATTTGAGGTAGTTTGTTTCGTTCATTGATGGGTTTTTGGAAAAGGAAAACTCTTTATGCAAGGCCTCGGAGCGTGGAAGACCTACAACACAGAACAGAACAGACCCTAATAAACCAACAATGTATTGGCTCGTTGGTCCAGAGTTATGATTCTTCCTTTGGGTGTGAGAGATCGCGGCCTCATCATCCTGGATGAGTCCTCAAAATTAATCTTTTATACTTCTTTGTTTGTTTGTTGGAGAGCTTGAGAAGCAGTGGAAGGATCTGAGGGTGAATCATGGTGGTTTGAGGCAGTCAAGTTCAGTGTATTGATGGGCTGCTGCAAAGCCAAAAACTCTTGGTCCTATTTTGATGGTCCTGGAAATGATATAGCACAGAAGAGAACAGAGCCTAACACCAACAACAAGGATGGTTCGTTGGTCTGGAGGTATGATTCTAGGTTCGGGTGCGAGAGGTCCTGGGTTAAAATCCCAGACGAGCCCTGATGATTCATCTTTGAAACGTTGTTTGTTGAAGGGTTTGAGAATCAGTGGAAGGATCTGAGGATGTGTTATGTTGAATTTGAGGTAGTTTGTTTCGTTCATTAATGGGTTTTTGGAAAAGGAAAACTCTTTATGCAAGGCCTCGGAGCACGGAAGACCGACAACACAGAACAGAACAGATCCTAATTAAACCAACAATGTATTGGCTCGTTGGACCAGAGTTATGATTCTTGCTTTGGGTGGAGAGGTCGCGGCTTCATCACCCTGGATGAGTCCTCAAAGTTAATCTTTTGAACTTCCTTTCTTTGTTTGATGGAGAGCTTGAGAAGCAGTGGAAGGATTTGAGGGTGACTTCTGTTGTGTTTGAGGTCGTCGTGTCTTGATCATTGATGGGCTTTTGGAAAAGCATGAACTCTTTGTCCAAATTTCATGCTCCTGAAAGAGCTGTGACACAGAAGAGAACAGAGCCTAACACATATAATAAGATTGGTTCGTTGGTCTAGAGCAGGGGCGGGCCAACCTTTTCAGAGTGAGGGCCAGATGAGACTTTTGGAAGGAGATCGCGGGCCGGAGTCAAAAACGAAATCTCAGAATTACTATATTTTGTTTACATGAATAGATTGTACAAAAATTGCATTGAACACTCTACAAATCAATGAGACTGCTGGTGCTGTTTGCCATGAAGAAGTATTTCCATGTCTGGCTCGATGGTTGAGGTAGACAACAGAAGAATGTCATTGAGGTGGCGGTCCGAGAGTTGGGAGCGAAGGTGAGACTTCGTGTACTTCATTTTCGAGAAGAGCTGTTCACAGCAGTAGGTGCTGCCGAACATGGCCACAATGCGTTGGACATGGGCAATGTATTTTTGAAAATTGTTAGAAGGGAGAACGGTGTCGCGGAAGAAGGACAATGGAGAAGAGGTGCGGAACTTCGCCTTCATTTCATCGTTGCACTGCAGCTCCACCAACTCCATCTGTAAGGAGGCAGGGGCGTCTTCCACGGGGAAGTCAAAGGGAGCAGTGAAAAGCTTGAAGCATCAAAAGTCTTTGCCTTGCAGCTTTATGTTGAGGGTGTTCAGGTGCGCCGTGATGTCCGTGAGCAGGGCCAGGCGAGCTAGCCACCGCGGATCAGAGAATTGATCAGCGTGGGGAAGGTTCTTCTGACGTAGAAAGGTGGCAATCTCCTGCTGTAGGTCGCACACCCGAGACAGCATGGCCCCACGACTCAGCCAGCGTACCTCACAGAAGTAGAGCAGGTCGTTGTAGTGCACGTTCACCTCGTCCATCAGTGCCTGGAACTGACGATGGTTAAGGCTGCGGGAGAGGATGGAGTTGACGACCTTCACCACGACAGACATGACACCAACGAGGTTGGCAGACTTAGCGCACAGGGACTCTTGGTGGATGATGCAGTGCATCTTGTTAATGGGCTGAGTGTATCCGGCGGCTGCACAGTGACGCACTAGCAGCGAAGCGGCGCCCTTCTTCTCACCAACCATCGCCGGGGCACCGTCGGTCGTCACACACACAAGACGGGAGAGGTCCAGGGAGTGCTGATCAACACACAGAAGCACGGCGTCGCAGATGTCTTTCCCAGTGGTGGTGTCGCACAGCGGGACAAGCTGGAGGAATTCCTCACACACTTGAAAGTCAGCGGTGACGCCACGGATGAAAACGGACAGCTGGGCCGTGTCCTTTGTGTCGGTGCTCTCATCCAGAGCGAGGGAAAAGGCGACGAAATTTGAGCTGCGTGTTTTGAGTGAGTCGTGCACGTTTTCCGACATATCCTCGATGCGGCGACGAACGGTGCGGGACGAAAGGCTCACGTTCTCAAAGGCGGAACGCTGCTCTGGACAGACGGAGTCCACTACAGCGAGGAGGCATTCCTTGATGAAGTCCCCATCCGCGAATGGCTTCATTCGGCGAGCAAGGATGCGGGAGACTTCATAACTGGCGCGCGTCACCTTTTCGGCCTCAGTATTCTGCTTGCGGAAGAGTGAAGTTTGTTTCTCCAAGTTGCCTGATAGTCTAACCATGGCGTCCTTCCTTTCGGTGGCAGACACCGACGCGAAGTTTGACGAGCGGTGCTCTGTCTCCCAGTGGCGGCGCACGTTGTACTCTTTTAGGACAGCCAAAGTCTTCAAGCATATGAGGCACTGGGCCTGTCCAAAGCGCTCGATGAAGAAGTACTTCTCCCACTCAGGGTTGAAGATCCGACGCTCGAGGTCCACTTTCCTCTTCTTAACACGCTGGGTCGCAGACATGATGAGCTGAAAAGGAAGAAAATTAGGTATATCAGCAATGAATAAATGATGTAACAGCAAGCAATCTGGGGCACAAAAAATCTCGGAAGACGAATTGTACAGATGAATGTATTTATTTTGCGCGCACGTGGCCAACGCTGAATATGACACAGTTTCACCGTAAAACTGAAATACAGGAAATGAATCAGTCTGCATACTTTTTTTTTTAAAGAGTTCGTTTTCCTTTTAAACAAAAGTTCGTCAATTTCGTTTTCCTTTTAAACAAAAGTTCGTCAATTTATTTTTTCTTTTACAAACAGAAAGTTCGTTATATATTTTTTTTCTTTACAAATAAAAAGTTCGTTATATTTTTATTTTTACAAATAAAAAGGGAGAATAAAATTATTTAAACGCAGCAAATGAAAGATAATAACATGTTCTAACAAACAAAACAAAGCAAATTGAAAGAAAGTGAAAATTGAAATAGGTTTAGAGAACTCTGCGTCGCTTACCTCTTTGTTGCAAGTTATTTGTCTCAGACACCAACGTTTGTCGCAAGCTGACTGAATCGGAAGGACGTCCGTATCACATGCCGGCTGATTTGAAAAGACCGCCTATCAGCAAGCAGGCGGTGTCTAGGCAAGACAGTTCCCCGTGCGCATGTCTTCCGGAAGAGGACGGTGCTGAAGACAAAATGTCCCTTTCTTGAATTCAGACCGGCTAAATATAAACTCTTACATTTACAAATGATATGAGTTTTACTGGGAGGTCCGTGGGCCGGATTGCAATAATAAAGCCTAGCAGGGTGGCGGGCCGGACGCTAAGCCTTCGCGGGCCGGATGTGGCCCGCGGGCCGGGGTTTGCCCGCCCCTGGTCTAGAGGTATGTTTTTTGCTTCGGGTGTGATAGGTCCTGGGTTAAAATCCCAGAGGTGCCCTGATGATTCGTCTTTTAAACATTGTTTGTTGGAGGGTTTGAGAATCAGTGGAAGGATCTGAGGATGCGTTATGTTGAATTTGAGGTTGTTTGTTTCGTTCATTGATGGGTTTTTGGAAAAGGAAAACTCTTTATGCAAGGCCACGGAGCACGGAAGACCGACAACACAGAACAGAACAGATCCTAATTAAACCAACAATGTATTGGCTCGTTGGACCAGAGTTATGATTCTTGCTTTGGGTGGAGAGGTCGCGGCTTCATCACCCTGGATGAGTCCTCAAAGTTAATCTTTTGAACTTCCTTTCTTTGTTTGATGGAGAGCTTGAGAAGCAGTGGAAGGATTTGAGGGTGACTTCTGTTGTGTTTGAGGTCGTCGTGTCTTGATCATTGATGGGCTTTTGGAAAAGCATGAACTCTTTGTCCAAATTTCATGCTCCTGAAAGAGCTGTGACACAGAAGAGAACAGAGCCTAACACATATAATAAGATTGGTTCGTTGGTCTAGAGCAGGGGCGGGCCAACCTTTTCAGAGTGAGGGCCAGATGAGACTTTTGGAAGGAGATCGCGGGCCGGAGTCAAAAACGAAATCTCAGAATTACTATATTTTGTTTACATGAATAGATTGTACAAAAATTGCATTGAACACTCTACAAATCAATGAGACTGCTGGTGCTGTTTGCCATGAAGAAGTATTTCCATGTCTGGCTCGATGGTTGAGGTAGACAACAGAAGAATGTCATTGAGGTGGCGGTCCGAGAGTTGGGAGCGAAGGTGAGACTTCGTGTACTTCATTTTCGAGAAGAGCTGTTCACAGCAGTAGGTGCTGCCGAACATGGCCACAATGCGTTGGACATGGGCAATGTATTTTTGAAAATTGTTAGAAGGGAGAACGGTGTCGCGGAAGAAGGACAATGGAGAAGAGGTGCGGAACTTCGCCTTCATTTCATCGTTGCACTGCAGCTCCACCAACTCCATCTGTAAGGAGGCAGGGGCGTCTTCCACGGGGAAGTCAAAGGGAGCAGTGAAAAGCTTGAAGCATCAAAAGTCTTTGCCTTGCAGCTTTATGTTGAGGGTGTTCAGGTGCGCCGTGATGTCCGTGAGCAGGGCCAGGCGAGCTAGCCACCGCGGATCAGAGAATTGATCAGCGTGGGGAAGGTTCTTCTGACGTAGAAAGGTGGCAATCTCCTGCTGTAGGTCGCACACCCGAGACAGCATGGCCCCACGACTCAGCCAGCGTACCTCACAGAAGTAGAGCAGGTCGTTGTAGTGCACGTTCACCTCGTCCATCAGTGCCTGGAACTGACGATGGTTAAGGCTGCGGGAGAGGATGGAGTTGACGACCTTCACCACGACAGACATGACACCAACGAGGTTGGCAGACTTAGCGCACAGGGACTCTTGGTGGATGATGCAGTGCATCTTGTTAATGGGCTGAGTGTATCCGGCGGCTGCACAGTGACGCACTAGCAGCGAAGCGGCGCCCTTCTTCTCACCAACCATCGCCGGGGCACCGTCGGTCGTCACACACACAAGACGGGAGAGGTCCAGGGAGTGCTGATCAACACACAGAAGCACGGCGTCGCAGATGTCTTTCCCAGTGGTGGTGTCGCACAGCGGGACAAGCTGGAGGAATTCCTCACACACTTGAAAGTCAGCGGTGACGCCACGGATGAAAACGGACAGCTGGGCCGTGTCCTTTGTGTCGGTGCTCTCATCCAGAGCGAGGGAAAAGGCGACGAAATTTGAGCTGCGTGTTTTGAGTGAGTCGTGCACGTTTTCCGACATATCCTCGATGCGGCGACGAACGGTGCGGGACGAAAGGCTCACGTTCTCAAAGGCGGAACGCTGCTCTGGACAGACGGAGTCCACTACAGCGAGGAGGCATTCCTTGATGAAGTCCCCATCCGCGAATGGCTTCATTCGGCGAGCAAGGATGCGGGAGACTTCATAACTGGCGCGCGTCACCTTTTCGGCCTCAGTATTCTGCTTGCGGAAGAGTGAAGTTTGTTTCTCCAAGTTGCCTGATAGTCTAACCATGGCGTCCTTCCTTTCGGTGGCAGACACCGACGCGAAGTTTGACGAGCGGTGCTCTGTCTCCCAGTGGCGGCGCACGTTGTACTCTTTTAGGACAGCCAAAGTCTTCAAGCATATGAGGCACTGGGCCTGTCCAAAGCGCTCGATGAAGAAGTACTTCTCCCACTCAGGGTTGAAGATCCGACGCTCGAGGTCCACTTTCCTCTTCTTAACACGCTGGGTCGCAGACATGATGAGCTGAAAAGGAAGAAAATTAGGTATATCAGCAATGAATAAATGATGTAACAGCAAGCAATCTGGGGCACAAAAAATCTCGGAAGACGATTTGTACAGATGAATGTATTTATTTTGCGCGCACGTGGCCAACGCTGAATATGACACAGTTTCACCGTAAAACTGAAATACAGGAAATGAATCAGTCTGCATACTTTTTTTTTTAAAGAGTTCGTTTTCCTTTTAAACAAAAGTTCGTCAATTTCGTTTTCCTTTTAAACAAAAGTTCGTCAATTTATTTTTTCTTTTACAAACAGAAAGTTCGTTATATATTTTTTTTCTTTACAAATAGAAAGTTCGTTATATTTTTATTTTTACAAATAAAAAGGGAGAATAAAATTATTTAAACGCAGCAAATGAAAGATAATAACATGTTCTAACAAACAAAACAAAGCAAATTGAAAGAAAGTGAAAATTGAAATAGGTTTAGAGAACTCTGCGTCGCTTACCTCTTTGTTGCAAGTTATTTGTCTCAGACACCAACGTTTGTCGCAAGCTGACTGAATCGGAAGGACGTCCGTATCACATGCCGGCTGATTTGAAAAGACCGCCTATCAGCAAGCAGGCGGTGTCTAGGCAAGACAGTTCCCCGTGCGCATGTCTTCCGGAAGAGGACGGTGCTGAAGACAAAATGTCCCTTTCTTGAATTCAGACCGGCTAAATATAAACTCTTACATTTACAAATGATATGAGTTTTACTGGGAGGTCCGTGGGCCGGATTGCAATAATAAAGCCTAGCAGGGTGGCGGGCCGGACGCTAAGCCTTCGCTGGCCGGATGTGGCCCGCGGGCCGGGGTTTGCCCGCCCCTGGTCTAGAGGTATGTTTTTTGCTTCGGGTGTGATAGGTCCTGGGTTAAAATCCCAGAGGTGCCCTGATGATTCGTCTTTTAAACATTGTTTGTTGGAGGGTTTGAGAATCAGTGGAAGGATCTGAGGATGCGTTATGTTGAATTTGAGGTTGTTTGTTTCGTTCATTGATGGGTTTTTGGAAAAGGAAAACTCTTTATGCAAGGCCTCGTAGCGTGGAAGACCTACAACACAGAACAGAACAGACCCTAATAAACCATCAATGTATTGACTCGTTGGTCCAGTGTTATGATTCTTCCTTTGGGTGTGAGAGATCGCGGCCTCATTATCCTGGATGAGTCCTCATAATTCATCTTTTATACTTCTTCTTTGTTTGTTGGAGAGCTTGAGAAGCAGTGGAAGGATCTGAGGGTGACTTCTGTTGTGTTTGAGGTCAGCGTGTTTAGATGATTGACCGGCTTTTGCAAAAGCAAAAACTCTTTATCCAAAGTCTCGGCTTGTGGGAGAGCTATAACACAGAACCGAACAGACCCTAATAAACCAACAAAGTATTGGCTCGTTGGTCTCGAGGTATGTTTTTGCTTCGGGTGTGATAGGTCCTGGGTTAAAATCCCAGAGGTGCCCTGATGATTCGTCTTTTAAACATTGTTTGTTGGAGGGTTTGAGAATCAGTGGAAGGATCTGAGGATGCGTTATGTTAAATTTGGGGTAGTTTGTTTCGTTCATTGATGGGTTTTTGGAAAAGGAAAACTCTTCATGCAAGGCCTCGTAGCGTGGAAGACCTACAACACAGAACAGAACAGACCCTAATAAACCAACAATGTATTGGCTCGTTGGTCCAGAGTTATGATTCTTCCTTTGGGTGTGAGAGATCGCGGCCTCATCATCCTGGATGAGTCCTCAAAACTAATCTTTTATACTTCTTTGTTTGTTTGTTGGAGAGCTTGAGAAGCAGTGGAAGGATGTGAGGGTGACTTATGTTGTGTTTGAGGTCAGCGTGTTTAGATGATTGACCGGCTTTTGCAAAAGCAAAAAAGTCTTTGTCCAAATTTCATGCTCCTGAAACAGCTCAAACACAGAAGAAACAGAGTTTCAAAACTACAATACAATAAGGTTGGTTCGTTGGTCTAGAGTCTAGACTCTAGACTCTATTTTTGTTTCGGATGCGAGAGGTCCCGGGTTCAAATCCGGGACGAGCCCTTTGATTGAACTTTTATACCTTCTTGATTTCATGGACACCTGCCAAAGCATCCTTCATGATTTCGTGGAGACCTGCCAAAGCCTTGGAATGATCTGAAGGGAAATTGCATTAGGTTGAGGCAGAAGTGTTCAGTGAATTGTTGGGCTTTTGCGAAAGCAAAAACTTTTTATCCAAAGTCTCGGCTTGTGGGAGAGCTATAACACAGAACAGAACAGACCCTAATAAACCAACAACCTATTGGCTTGTTGGTCTCGAGGTATGTTTTTTGCTTCGGGTGTGATAGGTCCTGGGTTAAAATCCCAGAGGTGCCCTGATGAATCGTTTTTTAAACATTGTTTGTTGGAGGGTTTGAGAATCAGTGGAAGGATCTGAGGATGCGTTATGTTGAATTTGAGGTAGTTTGTTTCGTTCATTGATGGGTATTTGGAAAAGGAAAACTCTTTATGCAAAGCCTCGGAGCGTGGAAGACCTACAACACAGAACAGAACAGACCCTAATAAACCAACAATGTATTGGCTCGTTGGTCCAGACTTATGATTCTTCCTTTGGGTGTGAGAGATCGCGGCCTCATCATCCTGGATGAGTCCTCAAAATTAATCTTTTATACTTCTTTCTTTGTTTGTTGGAGAGCTTGAGAAGCAGTGGAAGGATCTGAGGGTGAATCATGGTGGTTTGAGGCAGTCAAGTTCAGTGTATTGATGGGCTGCTGCAAAGCCAAAAACTCTTGGTCCTATTTTGATGGTCCTGGAAATGATATAGCACAGAAGAGAACAGAGCCGAACACCAACAACAAGGATGGTTCGTTGGTCTGGAGCTATGATTCTAGCTTCGGGTGCGAGAGGTCCTGGGTTAAAATCCCAGACGAGCCCTGATGATTCATCTTTGAAACGTTGTTTGTTGAAGGGTTTGAGAATCAGTGGAAGGATCTGAGGATGTGTTATGTTGAATTTGAGGTAGCTTGTTTCGTTCATTGATGGGTTTTTGGAAAAGCAAAACTCTTTATGCAAGGCCTCGGAGCGCGGAAGACCGACAACACAGAACAGAACAGATCCTAATTAAACCAACAATGTATTGGCTCGTTGGACCAGAGTTATGATTCTTGCTTTGGGTCCTGGATGAGTCCACAAAATTAATCTTTCATACTTCTTTGTTTGTTTGTTGGAGAGCTTGAAAAGCAGTGGAAGGATCTGAGGGTGACTTATGTTGTGTTTGAGGTCAGCGTGTTTAGATGATTGACCGGCTTTTGCAAAAGCAAAAAAGTCTTTGTCCAAATTTCATGCTCCTGAAACAGCTCAAACACAGAAGAAACAGAGTTTCAAAACTACAATACAATAAGGTTGGTTCGTTGGTCTAGAGTCTAGACTCTAGACTCTATTTTTGTTTCGGATGCGAGAGGTCCCGGGTTCAAATCCGGGACGAGCCCTTTGATTGAACTTTTATACCTTCTTGATTTCATGGACACCTGCCAAAGCATCCTTCATGATTTCGTGGAGACCTGCCAAAGCCTTGGAATGATCTGAATGGAAATTGCATTAGGTTGAGGCAGAAGTGTTCAGTGAATTGTTGGGCTTTTGCGAAAGCAAAAACTTTTTATCCAAAGTCTCGGCTTGTGGGAGAGCTATAACACAGAACAGAACAGACCCTAATAAACCAACAACCTATTGGCTTGTTGGTCTCGAGGTATGTTTTTTGCTTCGGGTGTGATAGGTCCTGGGTTAAAATCCCAGAGGTGCCCTGATGAATCGTTTTTTAAACATTGTTTGTTGGAGGGTTTGAGAATCGGTGGAAGGATCTGAGGATGCGTTATGTTGAATTTGAGGTAGTTTGTTTCGTTCATTGATGGGTATTTGGAAAAGGAAAACTCTTTATGCAAAGCCTCGGAGCGTGGAAGACCTACAACACAGAACAGAACAGACCCTAATAAACCAACAATGTATTGGCTCGTTGGTCCAGAGTTATGATTCTTCCTTTGGGTGTGAGAGATCGCGGCCTCATCATCCTGGATGAGTCCTCAAAATTAATCTTTTATACTTCTTTCTTTGTTTGTTGGAGAGCTTGAGAAGCAGTGGAAGGATCTGAGGGTGAATCATGGTGGTTTGAGGCAGTCAAGTTCAGTGTATTGATGGGCTGCTGCAAAGCCAAAAACTCTTGGTCCTATTTTGATGGTCCTGGAAATGATATAGCACAGAAGAGAACAGAGCCGAACACCAACAACAAGGATGGTTCGTTGGTCTGGAGCTATGATTCTAGCTTCGGGTGCGAGAGGTCCTGGGTTAAAATCCCAGACGAGCCCTGATGATTCATCTTTGAAACGTTGTTTGTTGAAGGGTTTGAGAATCAGTGGAAGGATCTGAGGATGTGTTATGTTGAATTTGAGGTAGCTTGTTTCGTTCATTGATGGGTTTTTGGAAAAGCAAAACTCTTTATGCAAGGCCTCGGAGCGCGGAAGACCGACAACACAGAACAGAACAGATCCTAATTAAACCAACAATGTATTGGCTCGTTGGACCAGAGTTATGATTCTTGCTTTGGGTCCTGGATGAGTCCACAAAATTAATCTTTCATACTTCTTTGTTTGTTTGTTGGAGAGCTTGAAAAGCAGTGGAAGGATCTGAGGGTGACTTATGTTGTGTTTGAGGTCAGCGTGTTTAGATGATTGACCGGCTTTTGCAAAAGCAAAAAAGTCTTTGTCCAAATTTCATGCTCCTGAAACAGCTCAAACACAGAAGAAACAGAGTTTCAAAACTACAATACAATAAGGTTGGTTCGTTGGTCTAGAGTCTAGACTCTAGACTCCATTTTTGTTTCGGATGCGAGAGGTCCCGGATTCAAATCCGGGACGAGCCCTTTGATTGAACTTTTATACCTTCTTGATTTCATGGACACCTGCCAAAGCATCCTTCATGATTTCGTGGAGACCTGCCAAAGCCTTGGAATGATCTGAATGGAAATTGCATTAGGTTGAGGCAGAAGTGTTCAGTGAATTGTTGGGCTTTTGCGAAAGCAAAAACTTTTTATCCAAAGTCTCGGCTTGTGGGAGAGCTATAACACAGAACAGAACAGACCCTAATAAACCAACAACCTATTGGCTTGTTGGTCTCGAGGTATGTTTTTTGCTTCGGGTGTGATAGGTCCTGGGTTAAAATCCCAGAGGTGCCCTGATGAATCGTTTTTTAAACATTGTTTGTTGGAGGGTTTGAGAATCAGTGGAAGGATCTGAGGATGCGTTATGTTGAATTTGAGGTAGTTTGTTTCGTTCATTGATGGGTATTTGGAAAAGGAAAACTCTTTATGCAAAGCCTCGGAGCGTGGAAGACCTACAACACAGAACAGAACAGACCCTAATAAACCAACAATGTATTGGCTCGTTGGTCCAGAGTTATGATTCTTCCTTTGGGTGTGAGAGATCGCGGCCTCATCATCCTGGATGAGTCCTCAAAATTAATCTTTTCTACTTCTTTCTTTGTTTGTTGGAGAGCTTGAGAAGCAGTGGAAGGATCTGAGGGTGAATCATGGTGGTTTGAGGCAGTCAAGTTCAGTGTATTGATGGGCTTCTGCAAAGCCAAAAACTCTTGGTCCTATTTTGATGGTCCTGGAAATGATATAGCACAGAAGAGAACAGAGCCTAACACCAACAACAAGGATGGTTCGTTGGTCTGGAGCTATGATTCTAGCTTCGGGTGCGAGAGGTCCTGGGTTAAAATCCCAGACGAGCCCTGATGATTCATCTTTGAAACGTTGTTTGTTGAAGGGTTTGAGAATCAGTGGAAGGATCTGAGGATGTGTTATGTTGAATTTGAGGTAGCTTGTTTCGTTCATTGATGGGTTTTTGGAAAAGCAAAACTCTTTATGCAAGGCCTCGGAGCGCGGAAGACCGACAACACAGAACAGAACAGATCCTAATTAAACCAACAATGTATTGGCTCGTTGGACCAGAGTTATGATTCTTGCTTTGGGTGGAGAGGTCACGGCTTCATCACCCTGGATGAGTCCTCAAAATTAATCTTTTGAACTTCCTTTCTTTGTTTGATGGAGAGCTTGAGAAGCAGTGGAAGGATTTGAGGGTGACTTCTGTTGTGTTTGAGGTCGTCGTGTTTTGATCATTGATGGGCTTTTGCAAAAGCATGAACTCTTTGTCCAAATTTCATGCTCCTGAAAGAGCTGTGACACAGAAGAGAACAGAGCCGAACACATATGATAAGGTTGGTTCGTTGGTCTAGAGGTATGATTATCGCTTTGGGTGCGAGAGGTCCCGGGTTCAAATCCCGGACGAGCCCTTTGATTGAACTTTTATACCTTCTTGATTTGGTCGAGACCTGCCAAACCCTTGGAATGATCTGAAGAGAAATTGCATTAGGTTGAGGCAGAAGTGTTCAGTGAATTTTGGGCTTATGCAAAAGCAAAAACTTTTTGTCCAAAGTCTCAGCTTGTGGGAGAGCTATAACACAGAACAGAACAGACCCTAATAAACCAACAACGTATTGGCTCGTTGGTCTGGAGGTATGTTTTTTGCTTCGGGTGTGATAGGTCCTGGGTTAAAATCCCAGAGGTGCCCTGATGATTCGTCTTTTAAACATTGTTTGTTGGAGGGTTTGAGAATCAGTGGAAGGATCTGAGGATGCGTTATGTTGAATTTGAGGTTGTTTGTTTCGTTCATTGATGGGTTTTTGGAAAAGGAAAACTCTTTATGCAAGGCCTCGTAGCGTGGAAGACCTACAACACAGAACAGAACAGACCCTAATAAACCATCAATGTATTGACTCGTTGGTCCAGTGTTATGATTCTTCCTTTGGGTGTGAGAGATCGCGGCCTCATTATCCTGGATGAGTCCTCATAATTCATCTTTTATACTTCTTGTTTGTTTGTTGGAGAGCTTGAGAAGCAGTGGAAGGATCTGAGGGTGACTTCTGTTGTGTTTGAGGTCAGCGTGTTTAGATGATTGACCGGCTTTTGCAAAAGCAAAAACTCTTTATCCAAAGTCTCGGCTTGTGGGAGAGCTATAACACAGAACCGAACAGACCCTAATAAACCAACAAAGTATTGGCTCGTTGGTCTAGAGGTATGTTTTTGCTTCGGGTGTGATAGGTCCTGGGTTAAAATCCCAGAGGTGCCCTGATGATTCGTCTTTTAAACATTGTTTGTTGGAGGGTTTGAGAATCAGTGGAAGGATCTGAGGATGCGTTATGTTAAATTTGGGGTAGTTTGTTTCGTTCATTGATGGGTTTTTGGAAAAGGAAAACTCTTCATGCAAGGCCTCGTAGCGTGGAAGACCTACAACACAGAACAGAACAGACCCTAATAAACCAACAATGTATTGGCTCGTTGGTCCAGAGTTATGATTCTTCCTTTGGGTGTGAGAGATCGCGGCCTCATCATCCTGGATGAGTCCTCAAAATTAATCTTTTATACTTCTTTGTTTGTTTGTTGGAGAGCTTGAGAAGCAGTGGAAGGATGTGAGGGTGACTTATGTTGTGTTTGAGGTCAGCGTGTTTAGATGATTGACCGGCTTTTGCAAAAGCAAAAACTCTTTGTCCAAATTTCATGCTCCTGAAAGAGCTGTGACACAGAAGAGAACAGAGCCTAACATATATAATAAGGTTGGTTCGTTGGTCTAGAGGTATGATTCTCACTTAGGGTGCGAGAGGTCACGGGTTCAAATCCCAAACAAGCCCTTTTATTGAACTTTTATATCTTCTTGAATTGGTGGAGACCTGCCAAAGCCTTGGAATGATCTGAAGAGAAATTGCATTAGGTTGAGGAAGAAGTATTCAGTGAATTTTTGGGCTTATGCAAAAGCAAAAACTTTTTTTCCAAAGTCTCGGCTTGTGGGAGAGCTATAACACAGAACAGAACAGACCCTAATAAACCAACAACGTATTGGCTCGTTGGTCTAGAGGTATGTATTTTACTTCGGGTGTGATAGGTCCTGGGTTAAAATCCCAGAGGTGCCCTGATGATTCGTCTTTTAAAAATTGTTTGTTGGAGGGTTTGAGAATCAGGGGAAGGATCTGAGGATGCGTTATGTTGAATTTGGGGTAGTTTGTTTCGTTCATTGATGGGTTTTTGAAAAGGAAAACTCTTTATGCAAGGCCTCGTAGCGTGGAAGACCTACAACACAGAACAGAACAGACCCTAATAAACCAACAATGTATTGGCTCGTTGGTCCAGAGTTATGATTCTTGCTTTGGATGGAGAGGTCGTGGCTTCATCACCCTGGAATGAGTCCTCAAAATTAATCTTTTGAACTTCCCTTCTTTGTTTGATGGAGAGCTTGAGAAGCAGTGGAAGGATGTGAGGGTGACTTATGTTGTGTTTGAGGTCAGCGTGTTTAGATGATTGACCGGCTTTTGCAAAAGCAAAAAAGTCTTTGTCCAAATTTCATGCTCCCGAAACAGCTCAAACACAGAAGAAACAGAGTTTCAAAACTACAATACAATAAGGTTGGTTCGTTGGTCTAGAGTCTAGACTCTAGACTCTATTTTTGTTTCGGATGCGAGAGGTCCCGGGTTCAAATCCGGGACGAGCCCTTTGATTGAACTTTTATACCTTCTTGATTTCATGGACACCTGCCAAAGCATCCTTCATGATTTCGTGGAGACCTGCCAAAGCCTTGGAATGATCTGAAGGGAAATTGCATTAGGTTGAGGCAGAAGTGTTCAGTGAATTGTTGGGCTTTTGCGAAAGCAAAAACTTTTTATCCAAAGTCTCGGCTTGTGGGAGAGCTATAACACAGAACAGAACAGACCCTAATAAACCAACACCCTATTGGCTTGTTGGTCTCGAGGTATGTTTTTTGCTTCGGGTGTGATAGGTCCTGGGTTAAAATCCCAGAGGTGCCCTGATGAATCGTTTTTTAAACATTGTTTGTTGGAGGGTTTGAGAATCAGTGGAAGGATCTGAGGATGCGTTATGTTGAATTTGAGGTAGTTTGTTTCGTTCATTGATGGGTATTTGGAAAAGGAAAACTCTTTATGCAAAGCCTCGGAGCGTGGAAGACCTACAACACAGAACAGAACAGACCCTAATAAACCAACAATGTATTGGCTCGTTGGTCCAGAGTTATGATTCTTCCTTTGGGTGTGAGAGATCGCGGCCTCATCATCCTGGATGAGTCCTCAAAATTAATCTTTTATACTTCTTTCTTTGTTTGTTGGAGAGCTTGAGAAGCAGTGGAAGGATCTGAGGGTGAATCATGGTGGTTTGAGGCAGTCAAGTTCAGTGTATTGATGGGCTTCTGCAAAGCCAAAAACTCTTGGTCCTATTTTGATGGTCCTGGAAATGATATAGCACAGAAGAGAACAGAGCCTAACACCAACAACAAGGATGGTTCGTTGGTCTGGAGCTATGATTCTAGCTTCGGGTGCGAGAGGTCCTGGGTTAAAATCCCAGACGAGCCCTGATGATTCATCTTTGAAACGTTGTTTGTTGAAGGGTTTGAGAATCAGTGGAAGGATCTGAGGATGTGTTATGTTGAATTTGAGGTAGCTTGTTTCGTTCATTGATGGGTTTTTGGAAAAGCAAAACTCTTTATGCAAGGCCTCGGAGCGCGGAAGACTGACAACACAGAACAGAACAGATCCTAATTAAACCAACAATGTATTGGCTCGTTGGACCAGAGTTATGATTCTTGCTTTGGGTGGAGAGGTCACGGCTTCATCACCCTGGATGAGTCCTCAAAATTAATCTTTTGAACTTCCTTTCTTTGTTTGATGGAGAGCTTGAGAAGCAGTGGAAGGATTTGAGGGTGACTTCTGTTGTGTTTGAGGTCGTCGTGTTTTGATCATTGATGGGCTTTTGCAAAAGCATGAACTCTTTGTCCAAATTTCATGCTCCTGAAAGAGCTGTGACACAGAAGAGAACAGAGCCTAACACATATGATAAGGTTGGTTCGTTGGTCTAGAGGTATGATTCTCGCTTTGGGTGCGAGAGGTCCCGGGTTCAAATCCCGGACGAGCCCTTTGATTGAACTTTTATACCTTCTTGATTTGGTCAAGACCTGCCAAACCCTTGGAATGATCTGAAGAGAAATTGCATTAGGTTGAGGCAGAAGTGTTCAGTGAATTTTTGGGCTTATGCAAAAGCAAAAACTTTTTGTACAAAGTCTCGGCTTGTGGGAGAGCTATAACACAGAACAGAACAGACCCTAATAAACCAACAACGTATTGGCTCGTTGGTCTAGAGGTATGTTTTTTGCTTCGGGTGTGATAGGTCCTGGGTTAAAATCCCAGAGGTGCCCTGATGATTCGTCTTTTAAACATTGTTTGTTGGAGGGTTTGAGAATCAGTGGAAGGATCTGAGGATGCGTTATGTTGAATTTGAGGTAGTTTGTTTCGTTCATTGATGGGTTTTTGGAAAAGGAAAACTCTTAATGCAAGGCCTCGGAGCGTGGAAGACCTACAACACAGAACAGAACAGACCCTAATAAACCAACAATGTATTGGCTCGTTGGTCCAGAGTTATGATTCTTCCTTTGGGTGTGAGAGATCGCGGCCTCATCATCCTGGATGAGTCCTCAAAATTAATCTTTTATACTTCTTTCTTTGTTTGTTGGAGAGCTTGAGAAGCAGTGGAAGGATCTGAGGGTGAATCGTGGTGGTTTGAGGCAGTCAAGTTCAGTGTATTGATGGGCTGCTGCAAAGCCAAAAACTCTTGGTCCTATTTTGATGGTCCTGGAAATGATATCGCACAGAAGAGAACAGAGCCTAACACCAACAACAAGGATGGTTCGTTGGTCTGGAGGTATGATTCTAGCTTCGGGTGCGAGAGGTCCTGAGTTAAAATCCCAGACGAGCCCTGATGATTCATCTTTGAAACGTTGTTTGTTGAAGGGTTTGAGAATCAGTGGAAGGATCTGAGGATGTGTTATGTTGAATTTGAGGTAGTTTGTTTCGTTCATTGATGGGTTTTTGGAAAAAGAAAACTCTTTATGCAAGGCCTCGGAGCGCGGAAGACCGACAACACAGAACAGAACAGATCCTAATTAAACCAACAATGTATTGGCTCGTTGGACCAGAGTTATGATTCTTGCTTTGGGTGGAGAGGTCGCGGCTTCATCACCCTGGATGAGTCCTCAAAGTTAATCTTTTGAACTTCCTTTCTTTGTTTGATGGAGAGCTTGAGAAGCAGTGGAAGGATTTGAGGGTGACTTCTGTTGTGTTTGAGGTCGTCGTGTCTTGATCATTGATGGGCTTTTGGAAAAGCATGAACTCTTTGTCCAAATTTCATGCTCCTGAAAGAGCTGTGACACAGAAGAGAACAGAGCCTAACACATATAATAAGATTGGTTCGTTGGTCTAGAGGCATGATTCTCACTTAGGGTGCGAGAGGTCCTGGGTTAAATCCTTGTCGAGGCCTTTGATTGAACCTCTATATCTTCTTGATTTGGTGTAGATCTGCCAAAGCCTTGGAATGATCTGAAGAGAAATTGCATTAGGTTGAGGCAGAAGTGTTCAGTGAATTTTGGGCTTATGCAAAAGCAAAAACTTTTTGTCCAAAGTCTCAGCTTGTGGGAGAGCTATAACACAGAACAGAACAGACCCTAATAAACCAACAACGTATTGGCTCGTTGGTCTGGAGGTATGTTTTTTGCTTCGGGTGTGATAGGTCCTGGGTTAAAATCCCAGAGGTGCCCTGATGATTCGTCTTTTAAACATTGTTTGTTGGAGGGTTTGAGAATCAGTGGAAGGATCTGAGGATGCGTTATGTTGAATTTGAGGTTGTTTGTTTCATTCATTGATGGGTTTTTGGAAAAGGAAAACTCTTTATGCAAGGCCTCCTAGCGTGGAAGACCTACAACACAGAACAGAACAGACCCTAATAAACCATCAATGTATTGACTCGTTGGTCCAGTGTTATGATTCTTCCTTTGGGTGTGAGAGATCGCGGCCTCATTATCCTGGATGAGTCCTCATAATTCATCTTTTATACTTCTTCTTTGTTTGTTGGAGAGCTTGAGAAGCAGTGGAAGGATCTGAGGGTGACTTCTGTTGTGTTTGAGGTCAGCGTGTTTAGATGATTGACCGGCTTTTGCAAAAGCAAAAACTCTTTATCCAAAGTCTCGGCTTGTGGGAGAGCTATAACACAGAACCGAACAGACCCTAATAAACCAACAAAGTATTGGCTCGTTGGTCTTGAGGTATGTTTTTGCTTCGGGTGTGATAGGTCCTGGGTTAAAATCCCAGAGGTGCCCTGATGATTCGTCTTTTAAACATTGTTTGTTGGAGGGTTTGAGAATCAGTGGAAGGATCTGAGGATGCGTTATGTTAAATTTGGGGTAGTTTGTTTCGTTCATTGATGGGTTTTTGGAAAAGGAAAACTCTTCATGCAAGGCCTCGTAGCGTGGAAGACCTACAACACAGAACAGAACAGACCCTAATAAACCAACAATGTATTGGCTCGTTGGTCCAGAGTTATGATTCTTCCTTTGGGTGTGAGAGATCGCGGCCTCATCATCCTGGATGAGTCCTCAAAATTAATCTTTTATACTTCTTTGTTTGTTTGTTGGAGAGCTTGAGAAGCAGTGGAAGGATGTGAGGGTGACTTATGTTGTGTTTGAGGTCAGCGTGTTTAGATGATTGACCGGCTTTTGCAAAAGCAAAAACTCTTTGTCCAAATTTCATGCTCCTGAAAGAGCTGTGACACAGAAGAGAACAGAGCCTAACATATATAATAAGGTTGGTTCGTTGGTCTAGAGGTATGATTCTCACTTAGGGTGCGAGAGGTCATGGGTTCAAATCCCAAACAAGCCATTTTATTGAACTTTTATATCTTCTTGAATTGGTGGAGACCTGCCAAAGCCTTGGAATGATCTGAAGAGAAATTGCATTAGGTTGAGGAAGAAGTATTCAGTGAATTTTTGGGCTTATGCAAAAGCAAAAACTTTTTTTCCAAAGTCTCGGCTTGTGGGAGAGCTATAACACAGAACAGAACAGACCCTAATAAACCAACAACGTATTGGCTCGTTGGTCTAGAGGTATGTATTTTACTTCGGGTGTGATAGGTCCTGGGTTAAAATCCCAGAGGTGCCCTGATGATTCGTCTTTTAAAAATTGTTTGTTGGAGGGTTTGAGAATCAGGGGAAGGATCTGAGGATGCGTTATGTTGAATTTGGGGTAGTTTGTTTCGTTCATTGATGGGTTTTTGAAAAGGAAAACTCTTTATGCAAGGCCTCGTAGCGTGGAAGACCTACAACACAGAACAGAACAGACCCTAATAAACCAACAATGTATTGGCTCGTTGGTCCAGAGTTATGATTCTTGCTTTGGATGGAGAGGTCGTGGCTTCATCACCCTGGAATGAGTCCTCAAAATTAATCTTTTGAACTTCCCTTCTTTGTTTGATGGAGAGCTTGAGAAGCAGTGGAAGGATGTGAGGGTGACTTATGTTGTGTTTGAGGTCAGCGTGTTTAGATGATTGACCGGCTTTTGCAAAAGCAAAAAAGTCTTTGTCCAAATTTCATGCTCCCGAAACAGCTCAAACACAGAAGAAACAGAGTTTCAAAACTACAATACAATAAGGTTGGTTCGTTGGTCTAGAGTCTAGACTCTAGACTCTATTTTTGTTTCGGATGCGAGAGGTCCCGGGTTCAAATCCGGGACGAGCCCTTTGATTGAACTTTTATACCTTCTTGATTTCATGGACACCTGCCAAAGCATCCTTCATGATTTCGTGGAGACCTGCCAAAGCCTTGGAATGATCTGAAGGGAAATTGCATTAGGTTGAGGCAGAAGTGTTCAGTGAATTGTTGGGCTTTTGCGAAAGCAAAAACTTTTTATCCAAAGTCTCGGCTTGTGGGAGAGCTATAACACAGAACAGAACAGACCCTAATAAACCAACAACCTATTGGCTTGTTGGTCTCGAGGTATGTTTTTTGCTTCGGGTGTGATAGGTCCTGGGTTAAAATCCCAGAGGTGCCCTGATGAATCGTTTTTTAAACATTGTTTGTTGGAGGGTTTGAGAATCAGTGGAAGGATCTGAGGATGCGTTATGTTGAATTTGAGGTAGTTTGTTTCGTTCATTGATAGGTATTTGGAAAAGGAAAACTCTTTATGCAAAGCCTCGGAGCGTGGAAGACCTACAACACAGAACAGAACAGACCCTAATAAACCAACAATGTATTGGCTCGTTGGTCCAGAGTTATGATTCTTCCTTTGGGTGTGAGAGATCGCGGCCTCATCATCCTGGATGAGTCCTCAAAATTAATCTTTTATACTTCTTTCTTTGTTTGTTGGAGAGCTTGAGAAGCAGTGGAAGGATCTGAGGGTGAATCATGGTGGTTTGAGGCAGTCAAGTTCAGTGTATTGATGGGCTGCTGCAAAGCCAAAAACTCTTGGTCCTATTTTGATGGTCCTGGAAATGATATAGCACAGAATAGAACAGAGCCTAACACCAACAACAAGGATGGTTCGTTGGTCTGGAGGTATGATTCTAGCTTCGGGTGCGAGAGGTCCTGGGTTAAAATCCCAGGCGAGCCCTGATGATTAATCTTTGAAACGTTGTTTGTTGAAGGGTTTGAGAATCAGTGGAAGGATCTGAGGATGTGTTATGTTGAATTTGAGGTAGTTTGTTTCGTTCATTGATGGGTTTTTGGAAAAGGAAAACTCTTTATGCAAGGCCTCGGAGCACGGAAGACCGACAACACAGAACAGAACTGATCCTAATTAAACCAACAATGTATTGGCTCGTTGGACCAGAGTTATGATTCTTGCTTTGGGTGGAGAGGTCACGGCTTCATCACCCTGGATGAGTCCTCAAAATTAATCTTTTGAACTTCCTTTCTTTGTTTGATGGAGAGCTTGAGAAGCAGTGGAAGGATTTGAGGGTGACTTCTGTTGTGTTTGAGGTCGTCGTGTTTTGATCATTGATGGGCTTTTGCAAAAGCATGAACTCTTTGTCCAAATTTCATGCTCCTGAAAGAGCTGTGACACTGAAGAGAACAGAGCCTAACACATATAATCAGGTTGTTTCGTTGGTCTAGAGCAGGGGCGGGCAACCCCCGGCCCGCGGGCCACATCCGGCCCGCGAAGGCTTAGCGTCCGGCCCGCCACCCTGCTAGGCTTTATTATTGCAATCCGGCCCGCGGACCTCACAGTAAAACTCATATCATTTGTAAATGTAAGAGTTTATATTTAGCCGGTCTGAATTCAAGAAAGCGACATTTTGTCTTCAGCACCGTCCTCTTCCGGAAGACATGCGCACGGGGAACTGTCTTGCCTAGACACCGCCTGCTTGCTGATAGGCGGTCTTTTCAAATCAGCCGGCATGTGATACGGACGTCCTTCCGATTCAGTCAGCTTGCGACAAACGTTGGTGTCTGGGACAAATAACTTGCAACAAAGAGGTAAGCGACGCAGAGTTCTCTAAACCTATTTCAATTTTCACTTTCTTTCAATTTGCTTTGTTTTGTTTGTTAGAACATGTTATTATCTTTCATTTGCTGCGTTTAAATAATTTTATTCTCCCTTTTTATTTGTAAAAATAAAAATATAACGAACTTTCTATTTGTAAAGAAAAAATATATATAACGAACTTTCTGTTTGTAAAAGAAAAAAGAAATTGACGAACTTTTGTTTAAAAGGAAAACGAAATTGACGAACTTTTGTTTAAAAGGAAAACGAACTCTTTAAAAAAAAAAGTATGCAGACTGATTCATTTCCTGTATTTCAGTTTTATGGTGAAACTGTGTCATATTCAGCGTTGGCCACGTGCGCGCAAAATAAATACATTCATCTGTACAATTCGTCTTCCGAGATTTTTTGTGCCCCAGATTGCTTGCTGTTACATCATTTATTCATTGCTGATATACCTAATTTTCTTCCTTTTCAGCTCATCATGTCTGCGACCCAGCGTGTTAAGAAGAGGAAAGTGGACCTCGAGCGTCGGATCTTCAACCCTGAGTGGGAGAAGTACTTCTTCATCGAGCGCTTTGGACAGGCCCAGTGCCTCATATGCTTGAAGACTTTGGCTGTCCTAAAAGAGTACAACGTGCGCCGCCACTGGGAGACAGAGCACCGCTCGTCAAACTTCGCGTCGGTGTCTGCCACCGAAAGGAAGGACGCCATGGTTAGACTATCAGGCAACTTGGAGAAACAAACCTCACTCTTCCGCAAGCAGAATACTGAGGCCGAAAAGGTGACGCGCGCCAGTTATGAAGTCTCCCGCATCCTTGCTCGCCGAATGAAGCCATTCGCGGCTGGGGACTTCATCAAGGAATGCCTCCTCGCTGTAGTGGACTCCGTCTGTCCAGAGCAGCATTCCGCCTTTGAGAACGTGAGCCTTTCGTCCCGCACCGTTCGTCGCCGCATCGAGGATATGTCGGAAAACGTGCACGACTCACTCAAAACACGCAGCTCAAATTTCGTCGCCTTTTCCCTCGCTCTGGATGAGAGCACCGACACAAAGGACACGGCCCAGCTGTCCGTTTTCATCCGTGGCGTCACCGCTGACTTTCAAGTGTGTGAGGAATTCCTCCAGCTTGTCCCGCTGCGCGACACCACCACTGGGAAAGACATCTGCGACGCCGTGCTTCTGTGTGTTGATCAGCACTCCCTGGACCTCTCCCGTCTTGTGTGTGTGACGACCGACGGTGCCCCGGCGATGGTTGGTGAGAAGAAGGGCGCCGCTTCGCTGCTAGTGCGTCACTGTGCAGCCGCCGGATACACTCAGCCCATTAACAAGATGCACTGCATCATCCACCAAGAGTCCCTGTGCGCTAAGTCTGCCAACCTCGTTGGTGTCATGTCTGTCGTGGTGAAGGTCGTCAACTCCATCCTCTCCCGCAGCCTTAACCATCATCAGTTCCAGGCACTGATGGACGAGGTGAACGTGCACTACAACGACCTGCTCTACTTCTGTGAGGTACGCTGGCTGAGTCGTGGGGCCATGCTGTCTCGGGTGTGCGACCTACAGCAGGAGATTGCCACCTTTCTACGTCAGAAGAACCTTCCCCACGCTGATCAATTCTCTGATCCGCGGTGGCTAGCTCGCCTGGCCCTGCTCACGGACATCACGGCGCACCTGAACACCCTCAACATAAAGCTGCAAGGCGAAGACATTCTCGTGACAGACATGTACGCGCACATCACTGCCTTCGAGGTTAAACTGCGCTTGTGGGAGGCTCAATTGGCTTCTGGTCAGTTTGTGCATTTTCCTCGCCTTGCTGCATGTGCCCCTGACGATGTGGACCTGGGCACTTGCGTTAGTGTCGTCAACTCTCTACGTGAGGAATTTGCTTCCCGTTTTGCAGGAGTCAGGGTGCTGGCTGCGGACTTCAAGCTTTTCACTGCTCCCTTTGACTTCCCCGTGGAAGACGCCCCTGCCTCCTTACAGATGGAGTTGGTGGAGCTGCAGTGCAACGATGAAATGAAGGCGAAGTCTCCTCTTCTCCATTGTCCTTCTTCCGCGACACCGTTCTCCCTTCTAACAATTTTCAAAAATACATTGCCCATGTCCAACGCATTGTGGCCATGTTCGGCAGCACCTACTGCTGTGAACAGCTCTTCTCGAAAATGAAGTACACGAAGTCTCACCTTCGCTCCCAACTCTCGGACCGCCACCTCAATGACATTCTTCTGTTGTCTACTTCAACCATCGAGCCAGACATGGAAATACTTCTTCATGGCAAACAGCACCAGCAGTCTCATTGATTTGTAGAGTGTTCAATGCAATTTTTGTACAATCTATTCATGTAAACAAAATATAGTAATTCTGAGATTTCGTTTTTCACTCCGGCCCGCGATCTCCTTCCAAAAGTCTCATCTGGCCCTCACTCTGAAAAGGTTGCCCGCCCCTGGTCTAGAGGTATGATTCTCGCTTAGGATGCGAGAGGTCCTGGGTTCAAATCCCAGACAAGCCCTTTGATTGAACTTTTATACCTTCTTGATTTGGTGGAGACCTGCCAAACCCTTGGAATGATCTGAAGAGAAATTGCATTAGGTTGAGGCAGAAGTGTTCAGTGAATTTTTGGGCTTATGCAAAAGCAAAAACTTTTTGTCCAAAGTCTCGGCTTGTGGGAGAGCTATAACACAGAACAGAACAGACCCTAATAAACCAACAACGTATTGGCTCGTTGGTCTAGAGGTATGTTTTTTGCTTCGGGTGTGATAGGTCCTGGGTTAAAATCCCAGAGGTGCCCTGATGATTCGTCTTTTAAACATTGTTTGTTGGAGGGTTTGAGAATCAGTGGAAGGATCTGAGGATGCGTTATGTTGAATTTGAGGTAGTTTGTTTCATTCATTGATGGGTTTTTGGAAAAGGAAAACTCTTTATGCAAGGCCTCGTAGCATGGAAGACCTAAAACACAGAACAGAACAGACCCTAATAAACCATCAATGTATTGACTCGTTGGTCCAGAGTTATGATTCTTCCTTTGGGTGTGAGAGATCACGGCCTCATTATCCTGGATGAGTCCTCAAAATTAATCTTTTATACTTCTTTGTTTGTTTGTTGGAGAGCTTGAGAATCAGTGGAAGGATCTGAGGATGCGTTATGTTGAATTTGGGGTAGTTTGTTTCGTTCATTGATGGGTTTTTGGAAAAGGAAAACTCTTAATGCAAGGCCTCGGAGCGTGGAAGACCTACAACACAGAACAGAACAGACCCTAATAAACCAACAATGTATTGGCTCGTTGGTCCAGAGTTATGATTCTTCCTTTGGGTGTGAGAGATCGCGGCCTCATCATCCTGGATGAGTCCTCAAAATTAATCTTTTATACTTCTTTCTTTGTTTGTTGGAGAGCTTGAGAAGCAGTGGAAGGATCTGAGGGTGAATCGTGGTGGTTTGAGGCAGTCAAGTTCAGTGTATTGATGGGCTGCTGCAAAGCCAAAAACTCTTGGTCCTATTTTGATGGTCCTGGAAATGATATCGCACAGAAGAGAACAGAGCCTAACACCAACAACAAGGATGGTTCGTTGGTCTGGAGGTATGATTCTAGCTTCGGGTGCGAGAGGTCCTGAGTTAAAATCCCAGACGAGCCCTGATGATTCATCTTTGAAACGTTGTTTGTTGAAGGGTTTGAGAATCAGTGGAAGGATCTGAGGATGTGTTATGTTGAATTTGAGGTAGTTTGTTTCGTTCATTGATGGGTTTTTGGAAAAAGAAAACTCTTTATGCAAGGCCTCGGAGCGCGGAAGACCGACAACACAGAACAGAACAGATCCTAATTAAACCAACAATGTATTGGCTCGTTGGACCAGAGTTATGATTCTTGCTTTGGGTGGAGAGGTCGCGGCTTCATCACCCTGGATGAGTCCTCAAAGTTAATCTTTTGAACTTCCTTTCTTTGTTTGATGGAGAGCTTGAGAAGCAGTGGAAGGATTTGAGGGTGACTTCTGTTGTGTTTGAGGTCGTCGTGTCTTGATCATTGATGGGCTTTTGGAAAAGCATGAACTCTTTGTCCAAATTTCATGCTCCTGAAAGAGCTGTGACACAGAAGAGAACAGAGCCTAACACATATAATAAGATTGGTTCGTTGGTCTAGAGGCATGATTCTCACTTAGGGTGCGAGAGGTCCTGGGTTAAATCCTTGTCGAGGCCTTTGATTGAACCTCTATATCTTCTTGATTTGGTGTAGATCTGCCAAAGCCTTGGAATGATCTGAAGAGAAATTGCATTAGGTTGAGGCAGAAGTGTTCAGTGAATTTTGGGCTTATGCAAAAGCAAAAACTTTTTGTCCAAAGTCTCAGCTTGTGGGAGAGCTATAACACAGAACAGAACAGACCCTAATAAACCAACAACGTATTGGCTCGTTGGTCTGGAGGTATGTTTTTTGCTTCGGGTGTGATAGGTCCTGGGTTAAAATCCCAGAGGTGCCCTGATGATTCGTCTTTTAAACATTGTTTGTTGGAGGGTTTGAGAATCAGTGGAAGGATCTGAGGATGCGTTATGTTGAATTTGAGGTTGTTTGTTTCATTCATTGATGGGTTTTTGGAAAAGGAAAACTCTTTATGCAAGGCCTCCTAGCGTGGAAGACCGACAACACAGAACAGAACAGACCCTAATAAACCATCAATGTATTGACTCGTTGGTCCAGTGTTATGATTCTTCCTTTGGGTGTGAGAGATCGCGGCCTCATTATCCTGGATGAGTCCTCATAATTCATCTTTTATACTTCTTCTTTGTTTGTTGGAGAGCTTGAGAAGCAGTGGAAGGATCTGAGGGTGACTTCTGTTGTGTTTGAGGTCAGCGTGTTTAGATGATTGACCGGCTTTTGCAAAAGCAAAAACTCTTTATCCAAAGTCTCGGCTTGTGGGAGAGCTATAACACAGAACCGAACAGACCCTAATAAACCAACAAAGTATTGGCTCGTTGGTCTTGAGGTATGTTTTTGCTTCGGGTGTGATAGGTCCTGGGTTAAAATCCCAGAGGTGCCCTGATGATTCGTCTTTTAAACATTGTTTGTTGGAGGGTTTGAGAATCAGTGGAAGGATCTGAGGATGCGTTATGTTAAATTTGGGGTAGTTTGTTTCGTTCATTGATGGGTTTTTGGAAAAGGAAAACTCTTCATGCAAGGCCTCGTAGCGTGGAAGACCTACAACACAGAACAGAACAGACCCTAATAAACCAACAATGTATTGGCTCGTTGGTCCAGAGTTATGATTCTTCCTTTGGGTGTGAGAGATCGCGGCCTCATCATCCTGGATGAGTCCTCAAAATTAATCTTTTATACTTCTTTGTTTGTTTGTTGGAGAGCTTGAGAAGCAGTGGAAGGATGTGAGGGTGACTTATGTTGTGTTTGAGGTCAGCGTGTTTAGATGATTGACCGGCTTTTGCAAAAGCAAAAACTCTTTGTCCAAATTTCATGCTCCTGAAAGAGCTGTGACACAGAAGAGAACAGAGCCTAACATACATAATAAGGTTGGTTCGTTGGTCTAGAGGTATGATTCTCACTTAGGGTGCGAGAGGTCATGGGTTCAAATCCCAAACAAGCCATTTTATTGAACTTTTATATCTTCTTGAATTGGTGGAGACCTGCCAAAGCCTTGGAATGATCTGAAGAGAAATTGCATTAGGTTGAGGAAGAAGTATTCAGTGAATTTTTGGGCTTATGCAAAAGCAAAAACTTTTTTTCCAAAGTCTCGGCTTGTGGGAGAGCTATAACACAGAACAGAACAGACCCTAATAAACCAACAACGTATTGGCTCGTTGGTCTAGAGGTATGTATTTTACTTCGGGTGTGATAGGTCCTGGGTTAAAATCCCAGAGGTGCCCTGATGATTCGTCTTTTAAAAATTGTTTGTTGGAGGGTTTGAGAATCAGGGGAAGGATCTGAGGATGCGTTATGTTGAATTTGGGGTAGTTTGTTTCGTTCATTGATGGGTTTTTGAAAAGGAAAACTCTTTATGCAAGGCCTCGTAGCGTGGAAGACCTACAACACAGAACAGAACAGACCCTAATAAACCAACAATGTATTGGCTCGTTGGTCCAGAGTTATGATTCTTGCTTTGGATGGAGAGGTCGTGGCTTCATCACCCTGGAATGAGTCCTCAAAATTAATCTTTTGAACTTCCCTTCTTTGTTTGATGGAGAGCTTGAGAAGCAGTGGAAGGATGTGAGGGTGACTTATGTTGTGTTTGAGGTCAGCGTGTTTAGATGATTGACCGGCTTTTGCAAAAGCAAAAAAGTCTTTGTCCAAATTTCATGCTCCCGAAACAGCTCAAACACAGAAGAAACAGAGTTTCAAAACTACAATACAATAAGGTTGGTTCGTTGGTCTAGAGTCTAGACTCTAGACTCTATTTTTGTTTCGGATGCGAGAGGTCCCGGGTTCAAATCCGGGACGAGCCCTTTGATTGAACTTTTATACCTTCTTGATTTCATGGACACCTGCCAAAGCATCCTTCATGATTTCGTGGAGACCTGCCAAAGCCTTGGAATGATCTGAAGGGAAATTGCATTAGGTTGAGGCAGAAGTGTTCAGTGAATTGTTGGGCTTTTGCGAAAGCAAAAACTTTTTATCCAAAGTCTCGGCTTGTGGGAGAGCTATAACACAGAACAGAACAGACCCTAATAAACCAACAACCTATTGGCTTGTTGGTCTCGAGGTATGTTTTTTGCTTCGGGTGTGATAGGTCCTGGGTTAAAATCCCAGAGGTGCCCTGATGAATCGTTTTTTAAACATTGTTTGTTGGAGGGTTTGAGAATCAGTGGAAGGATCTGAGGATGCGTTATGTTGAATTTGAGGTAGTTTGTTTCGTTCATTGATAGGTATTTGGAAAAGGAAAACTCTTTATGCAAAGCCTCGGAGCGTGGAAGACCTACAACACAGAACAGAACAGACCCTAATAAACCAACAATGTATTGGCTCGTTGGTCCAGAGTTATGATTCTTCCTTTGGGTGTGAGAGATCGCGGCCTCATCATCCTGGATGAGTCCTCAAAATTAATCTTTTATACTTCTTTCTTTGTTTGTTGGAGAGCTTGAGAAGCAGTGGAAGGATCTGAGGGTGAATCATGGTGGTTTGAGGCAGTCAAGTTCAGTGTATTGATGGGCTGCTGCAAAGCTAAAAACTCTTGGTCCTATTTTGATGGTCCTGGAAATGATATAGCACAGAATAGAACAGAGCCTAACACCAACAACAAGGATGGTTCGTTGGTCTGGAGGTATGATTCTAGCTTCGGGTGCGAGAGGTCCTGGGTTAAAATCCCAGGCGAGCCCTGATGATTAATCTTTGAAACGTTGTTTGTTGAAGGGTTTGAGAATCAGTGGAAGGATCTGAGGATGTGTTATGTTGAATTTGAGGTAGTTTGTTTCGTTCATTGATGGGTTTTTGGAAAAGGAAAACTCTTTATGCAAGGCCTCGGAGCACGGAAGACCGACAACACAGAACAGAACTGATCCTAATTAAACCAACAATGTATTGGCTCGTTGGACCAGAGTTATGATTCTTGCTTTGGGTGGAGAGGTCACGGCTTCATCACCCTGGATGAGTCCTCAAAATTAATCTTTTGAACTTCCTTTCTTTGTTTGATGGAGAGCTTGAGAAGCAGTGGAAGGATTTGAGGGTGACTTCTGTTGTGTTTGAGGTCGTCGTGTTTTGATCATTGATGGGCTTTTGCAAAAGCATGAACTCTTTGTCCAAATTTCATGCTCCTGAAAGAGCTGTGACACTGAAGAGAACAGAGCCTAACACATATAATCAGGTTGTTTCGTTGGTCTAGAGGTATGATTCTCGCTTAGGGTGCGAGAGGTCCTGGGTTCAAATCCCGGACAAGCCCTTTGATTGAACTTTTATACCTTCTTGATTTGGTGGAGACCTGCCAAACCCTTGGAATGATCTGAAGAGAAATTGCATTAGGTTGAGGCAGAAGTGTTCAGTGAATTTTTGGGCTTAGGCAAAAGCAAAAACTTTTTGTCCAAAGTCTCGGCTTGTGGGAGAGCTATAACACAGAACAGAACAGACCCTAATAAACCAACAACGTATTGGCTCGTTGGTCTCGAGGTATGTTTTTTGCTTCGGGTGTGATAGGTCCTGGGTTAAAATCCCAGAGTTGCCCTGATGATTCGACTTTTAAACATTGTTTGTTGGAGGGTTTGAGAATCAGTGGAAGGATCTGAGGATGCGTTATGTTGAATTTGAGGTAGTTTGTTTCATTCATTGATGGGTTTTTGGAAAAGGAAAACTCTTTATGCAAGGCCTCGTAGCATGGAAGACCTACAACACAGAACAGAACAGACCCTAATTAAACCAACAATGTATTGGCTCGTTGGTCCAGAGTTATGATTCTTCCTTTGGGTCCTGGATGAGTCCACAAAATTAATCTTTCATACTTCTTTGTTTGTTTGTTGGAGAGCTTGAAAAGCAGTGGAAGGATCTGAGGGTGACTTATGTTGTGTTTGAGGTCAGCATGTTTAGATGATTGACCGGCTTTTGCAAAAGCAAAAAAGTCTTTGTCCAAATTTCATGCTCCTGAAACAGCTCAAACACAGAAGAAACAGAGTTTCAAAACTACAATACAATAAGGTTGGTTCGTTGGTCTAGACTCTAGACTCTATTTTTGTTTCGGATGCGAGAGGTTCAAATCCGGGACGAGCCCTTTGATTGAACTTTTATACCTTCTTGATTTCATGGACACCTGCCAAAGCATCCTTCATGATTTCGTGGAGACCTGCCAAAGCCTTGGAATGATCTGAAGGGAAATTGCATTAGGTTGAGGCAGACGTGTTCAGTGAATTGTTGGGCTTTTGCGAAAGCAAAAACTTTTTATCCAAAGTCTCGGCTTGTGGGAGAGCTATAACACAGAACAGAACAGACCCTAATAAACCAACAACCTATTGGCTTGTTGGTCTCGAGGTATGTTTTTTGCTTCGGGTGTGATAGGTCCTGGGTTAAAATCCCAGAGGTGCCCTGATGAATCGTTTTTTAAACATTGTTTGTTGGAGGGTTTGAGAATCAGTGGAAGGATCTGAGGATGCGTTATGTTGAATTTGAGGTAGTTTGTTTCGTTCATTGATGGGTATTTGGAAAAGGAAAACTCTTTATGCAAAGCCTCGGAGCGTGGAAGACCTACAACACAGAACAGAACAGACCCTAATAAACCAACAATGTATTGGCTCGTTGGTCCAGAGTTATGATTCTTCCTTTGGGTGTGAGAGATCGCGGCCTCATCATCCTGGATGAGTCCTCAAAATTAATCTTTTATACTTCTTTCTTTGTTTGTTGGAGAGCTTGAGAAGCAGTGGAAGGATCTGAGGGTGAATCATGGTGGTTTGAGGCAGTCAAGTTCAGTGTATTGATGGGCTGCTGCAAAGCCAAAAACTCTTGGTCCTATTTTGATGGTCCTGGAAATGATATAGCACAGAAGAGAACAGCGCCTAACACCAACAACAAGGATGGTTCGTTGGTCTGGAGCTATGATTCTAGCTTCGGGTGCGAGAGGTCCTGGGTTAAAATCCCAGACGAGCCCTGATGAATCATCTTTGAAACGTTGTTTGTTGAAGGGTTTGAGAATCAGTGGAAGGATCTGAGGATGTGTTATGTTGAATTTGAGGTAGCTTGTTTCGTTCATTGATGGGTTTTTGGAAAAGCAAAACTCTTTATGCAAGGCCTCGGAGCGCGGAAGACCGACAACACAGAACAGAACAGATCCTAATTAAACCAACAATGTATTGGCTCGTTGGACCAGAGTTATGATTCTTGCTTTGGGTGGAGAGGTCGCGGCTTCATCACCCTGGATGAGTCCTCAAAATTAATCTTTTGAACTTCCTTTCTTTGTTTGATGGAGAGCTTGAGAAGCAGTGGAAGGATTTGAGGGTGACTTCTGTTGTGTTTGAGGTCGTCGTGTTTTGATCATTGATGGGCTTTTGCAAAAGCATGAACTCTTTGTCCAAATTTCATGCTCCTGAAAGAGCTGTGACACAGAAGAGAACAGAGCCTAACACATATGATAAGGTTGGTTCGTTGGTCTAGAGGTATGATTCTCGCTTCGGGTGCGAGAGGTCCCGGGTTCAAATCCCGGACGAGCCCTTTGATTGAACATTTATACCTTCTTGATTTGGTCAAGACCTGCCAAACCCTTGGAATGATCTGAAGAGAAATTGCATTAGGTTGAGGCAGAAGTGTTCAGTGAATTTTTGGGCTTATGCAAAAGCAAAAACTTTTTGTCCAAAGTCTCGGCTTGTGGGAGAGCTATAACACAGAACAGAACAGACCCTAATAAACCAACAACGTATTGGCTCGTTGGTCTAGAGGTATGTTTTTTGCTTCGGGTGTGATAGGTCCTGGGTTAAAATCCCAGAGGTGCCCTGATGATTCGTCTTTTAAACATTGTTTGTTGGAGGGTTTGAGAATCAGTGGAAGGATCTGAGGATGCGTTATGTTGAATTTGAGGTAGTTTGTTTCGTTCATTGATGGGTTTTTGGAAAAGGAAAACTCTTAATGCAAGGCCTCGGAGCGTGGAAGACCTACAACACAGAACAGAACAGACCCTAATAAACCAACAATGTATTGGCTCGTTGGTCCAGAGTTATGATTCTTCCTTTGGGTGTGAGAGATCGCGGCCTCATTATCCTGGATGAGTCCTCAAAATTAATGTTTTATACTTCTTTGTTTGTTTGTTGGAGAGCTTGAGAATCAGTGGAAGGATCTGAGGATGCGTTATGTTGAATTTGAGGTAGTTTGTTTCGTTCATTGATGGGTTTTTGGAAAAGGAAAACTCTTTATGCAAGGCCTCGGAGCGTGGAAGACCTACAACACAGAACAGAACAGACCCTAATAAACCAACAATGTATTGGCTCGTTGGTCCAGAGTTATGATTCTTCCTTTGAGTGTGAGAGATCGTGGCCTCATCATCCTGGATGAGTCCTCAAAATTAATCTTTTATACTTCTTTCTTTGTTTGTTGGAGAGCTTGAGAAGCAGTGGAAGGATCTGAGGGTGAATCATGGTGGTTTGAGGCAGTCAAGTTCAGTGTATTGATGGGCTGCTGCAAAGCCAAAAACTCTTGGTCCTATTTTGATGGTCCTGGAAATGATATAGCACAGAAGAGAACAGAGCCTAACACCAACAACAAGGATGGTTCGTTGGTCTGGAGGTATGATTCTAGCTTCGGGTGCGAGAGGTCCTGGGTTAAAATCCCAGACGAGCCCTGATGATTCATCTTTGAAACGTTGTTTGTTGAAGGGTTTGAGAATCAGTGGAAGGATCTGAGGATGTGTTATGTTGAATTTGAGGTAGTTTGTTTCGTTCATTGATGGGTTTTTGGAAAAGGAAAACTCTTTATGCAAGGCCTCGGAGCGTGGAAGACCGACAACACAGAACAGAACAGATCCTAATTAAACCAACAATGTATTGGCTCGTTGGACCAGAGTTATGATTCTTGCTTTGGGTGGAGAGGTCGTGGCTTCATCACCCTGGATGAGTCCTCAAAATTAATCTTTTGAACTTCCTTTCTTTGTTTGATGGAGTGCTTGAGAAGCAGTGGAAGGATTTGAGGGTGACTTCTGTTGTGTTTGAGGTCGTCGTGTTTTGATCATTGATGGGCTTTTGCAAAAGCATGAACTCTTTGTCCAAATTTCATGCTCCTGAAAGAGCTGTGACACAGAAGAGAACAGAGCCTAACTCATATAATAAGGTTGGTTCGTTGGTCTAGAGGTATGATTCTCACTTAGGGTGCGAGAGGTCCTGGGTTCAAATCCCAAACAAGCCCTTTGATTGAACTTTTATACCTTCTTGATTTGGTGGAGATCTGCCAAACCCTTGGAATGATCTGAAGAGAAATTGCATTAGGTTGAGGCAGAAGTGTTCAGTGAATTTTTGGGCTTATGCAAAAGCAAAAACTTTTTGTCCAAAGTCTCGGCTTGTGGAAGACCTACAACACAGAACAGAACAGACCCTAATAAACCATCAATGTATTGACTCATTGGTCCAGAGTTATGATTCTTCCTTTGGGTGTGAGAGATCGCGGCCTCATTATCCTGGATGAGTCCTCAAAATTAATCTTTTATACTTCTTTGTTTGTTTGTTGGAGAGCTTGAGAATCAGTGGAAGGATCTGAGGATGCGTTATGTTGAATTTGAGGTAGTTTGTTTCGTTCATTGATGGGTTTTTGGAAAAGGAAAACTCTTTATGCAAGGCCTCGGAGCGTGGAAGACCTACAACACAGAACAGAACAGACCCTAATAAACCAACAATGTATTGGCTCGTTGGTCCAGATTTATGATTCTTCCTTTGGGTGTGAGAGATCGCGGCCTCATCATCCTGGATGAGTCCTCAAAATTAATCTTTTATACTTCTTTCTTTGTTTGTTGGAGAGCTTGAGAAGCAGTGGAAGGATCTGAGGGTGAATCATGGTGGTTTGAGGCAGTCAAGTTCAGTGTATTGATGGGCTGCTGCAAAGCCAAAAACTCTTGGTCCTATTTTGATGGTCCTGGAAATGATATAGCACAGAAGAGAACAGAGCCTAACACCAACAACAAGGATGGTTCGTTGGTCTGGAGGTATGATTCTAGCTTCGGGTGCGAGAGGTCCTGGGTTAAAATCCCAGACGAGCCCTGATGATTAATCTTTGAAACGTTGTTTGTTGAAGGGTTTGAGAATCAGTGGAAGGATCTGAGGATGTGTTATGTTGAATTTGAGGTAGTTTGTTTCGTTCATTGATGGGTTTTTGGAAAAGGAAAACTCTTTATGCAAGGCCTCGGAGCGCGGAAGACCGACAACACAGAACAGAACAGATCCTAATTAAACCAACAATGTATTGGCTCGTTGGACCAGAGTTATGATTCTTGCTTTGGGTGGAGAGGTCGCGGCTTCATCACCCTGGATGAGTCCTCAAAATTAATCTTTTGAACTTCCTTTCTTTGTTTGATGGAGAGCTTGAGAAGCAGTGGAAGGATTTGAGGGTGACTTCTGTTGTGTTTGAGGTCGTCGTGTTTTGATCATTGATGGGCTTTTGCAAAAGCATGAACTCTTTGTCCAAATTTCATGCTCCTGAAAGAGCTGTGACACTGAAGAGAACAGAGCCTAACAAATATAATCAGGTTGGTTCGTTGGTCTCGAGGTATGATTTTCGCTTAGGGTGCGAGAGGTCCCGGGTTCAAATCCCGGACAAGCCCTTTGATTGAACTTTTATACCTTCTTGATTTGGTGGAGACCTGCCAAACCCTTGGAATGATCTGAAGAGAAATTGCATTAGGTTGAGGCAGAAGTGTTCAGTGAATTTTTGGGCTTATGCAAAAGCAAAAACTTTTTGTCCAAAGTCTCGGCTTGTGGGAGAGCTATAACACAGAACAGAACAGACCCTAATAAACCGACAACGTATTGGCTCGTTGGTCTAGAGGTATGTTTTTTGCTTCGGGTGTGATAGGTCCTGGGTTAAAATCCCAGAGGTGCCCTGATGATTCGTCTTTTAAACATTGTTTGTTGGAGGGTTTGAGAATCATTGGAAGGATCTGATGATGCGTTATGTTGAATTTGAGGTAGTTTGTTTCATTCATTGATGGGTTTTTGGAAAAGGAAAACTCTTTATGCAAGGCCTCGTAGCATGGAAGACCGACAACACAGAACAGAACAGACCCTAATAAACCATCAATGTATTGACTCGTTGGTCCAGAGTTATGATTCTTCCTTTGGGTGTGAGAGATCGCGGCCTCATTATCCTGGATGAGTCCTCAAAATTAATCTTTTATACTTCTTTGTTTGTTTGTTGGAGAGCTTGAGAATCAGTGGAAGGATCTGAGGGTGCGTTATGTTGAATTTGAGGTAGTTTGTTTCGTTCATTGATGGGTTTTTGGAAAAGGAAAACTCTTTATGCAAGGCCTCGGAGCGTGGAAGACCTACAACACAGAACAGAACAGACCCTAATAAACCAACAATGTATTGGCTCGTTGGTCCAGAGTTATGATTCTTCCTTTGGGTGTGAGAGATCGCGGCCTCATCATCCTGGATGAGTCCTCAAAATTAATCTTTTATACTTCTTTCTTTGTTTGTTGGAGAGCTTGAGAAGCAGTGGAAGGATCTGAGGGTGAATCATGGTGGTTTGAGGCAGTCAAGTTCAGTGTATTGATGGGCTGCTGCAAAGCCAAAAACTCTTGGTCCTATTTTGATGGTCCTGGAAATGATATAGCACAGAAGAGAACAGAGCCTAACACCAACAACAAGGATGGTTCGTTGGTCTGGAGGTATGATTCTAGCTTTGGGTGCGAGAGGTCCTGGGTTAAAATCCCAGGCGAGCCCTGATGATTAATCTTTGAAACGTTGTTTGTTGAAGGGTTTGAGAATCAGTGGAAGGATCTGAGGATGTGTTATGTTGAATTTGAGGTAGTTTGTTTCGTTCATTGATGGGTTTTTGGAAAAGGAAAACTCTTTATGCAAGGCCTCGGAGCACGGAAGACCGACAACACAGAACAGAACAGATCCTAATTAAACCAACAATGTATTGGCTCGTTGGACCAGAGTTATGATTCTTGCTTTGGGTGGAGAGGTCGCGGCTTCATCACCCTGGATGAGTCCTCAAAATTAATCTTTTGAACTTCCTTTCTTTGTTTGATGGAGAGCTTGAGAAGCAGTGGAAGGATTTGAAGGTGACTTCTGTTGTGTTTGAGGTCGTCGTGTTTTGATCATTGATGGGCTTTTGCAAAAGCATGAACTCTTTGTCCAAATTTCATGCTCCTGAAAGAGCTGTGACACTGAAGAGAACAGAGCCTAACACATATAATCAGGTTGTTTCGTTGGTCTAGAGGTATGATTCTCGCTTAGGGTGCGAGAGGTCCTGGGTTCAAATCCCGGACAAGCACTTTGATTGAACTTTTATACCTTCTTGATTTGGTGGAGACCTGCCAAACCCTTGGAATGATCTGAAGAGAAATTGCATTAGGTTGAGGCAGAAGTGTTCAGTGAATTTTTGGGCTTAGGCAAAAGCAAAAACTTTTTGTCCAAAGTCTCGGCTTGTGGGAGAGCTATAACACAGAACAGAACAGACCCTAATAAACCAACAACGTATTGGCTCGTTGGGCTCGAGGTATGTTTTTTGCTTCGGGTGTGATAGGTCCTGGGTTAAAATCCCAGAGGTGCCCTGATGATTCGACTTTTAAACATTGTTTGTTGGAGGGTTTGAGAATCAGTGGAAGGATCTGAGGATGCGTTATGTTGAATTTGAGGTAGTTTGTTTCATTCATTGATGGGTTTTTGGAAAAGGAAAACTCTTTATGCAAGGCCTCGTAGCATGGAAGACCTACAACACAGAACAGAACAGACCCTAATAAACCATCAATGTATTGACTCGTTGGTCCAGAGTTATGATTCTTGCTTTGGGTGGAGAGGTCGCGGCTTCATCACCCTGGATGAGTCCTCAAAATTAATCTTTTGAACTTCCTTTCTTTGTTTGATGGAGAGCTTGAGAAGCAGTGGAAGGATTTGAGGGTGACTTCTGTTGTGTTTGAGGTCGTCGTGTTTTGATCATTGATGGGCTTTTGCAAAAGCATGAACTCTTTGTCCAAATTTCATGCTCCTGAAAGAGCTGTGACACAGAAGAGAACAGAGCCTAACACATATGATAAGGTTGGTTCGTTGGTCTAGAGGTATGATTCTCGCTTCGGGTGCGAGAGGTCCCGGGTTCAAATCCCGGACGAGCCCTTTGATTGAACTTTTATACCTTCTTGATTTGGTCGAGACCTGCCAAACCCTTGGAATGATCTGAAGAGAAATTGCATTAGGTTGAGGCAGAAGTGTTCAGTGAATTTTTGGGCTTATGCAAAAGCAAAAACTTTTTGTCCAAAGTCTCGGCTTGTGGGAGAGCTATAACACAGAACAGAACAGACCCTAATAAACCAACAACGTATTGGCTCGTTGGTCTAGAGGTATGTTTTTTGCTTCGGGTGTGATAGGTCCTGGGTTAAAATCCCAGAGGTGCCCTGATGATTCGTCTTTTAAACATTGTTTGTTGGAGGGTTTGAGAATCAGTGGAAGGATCTGAGGATGCGTTATGTTGAATTTGAGGTAGTTTGTTTCGTTCATTGATGGGTTTTTGGAAAAGGAAAACTCTTAATGCAAGGCCTCGGAGCGTGGAAGACCTACAACACAGAACAGAACAGACCCTAATAAACCAACAATGTATTGGCTCGTTGGTCCAGAGTTATGATTCTTCCTTTGGGTGTGAGAGATTGCGGCCTCATCATCCTGGATGAGTCCTCAAAATTAATCTTTTATACTTCTTTCTTTGTTTGTTGGAGAGCTTGAGAAGCAGTGGAAGGATCTGAGGGTGAATCGTGGTGGTTTGAGGCAGTCAAGTTCAGTGTATTGATGGGCTGCTGCAAAGCCAAAAACTCTTGGTCCTATTTTGATGGTCCTGGAAATGATATAGCACAGAAGAGAACAGAGCCTAACACCAACAACAAGGATGGTTCGTTGGTCTGGAGGTATGATTCTATGCTTCGGGTGCGAGAGGTCCTGGGTTAAAATCCCAGACGAGTCCTGGTGATTCATCTTTGAAACGTTGTTTGTTGAAGGGATTGAGAATCAGTGGAAGAATCAGTGGAAGAATCAGTGGAGGTATCAGTGGAAGTATCAGTGGAAGAATCAGTGGAAGTATAAGTGGAAGGATCTGAGGATGTGTTATGTTGAATTTGAGGTAGTTCGTTTCGTTCATTGATGGGTTTTTGGAAAAGGAAAACTCTTTATGCAAGGCCTCGGAGCACGGAAGACCGACAACACAGAACAGAACAGATCCTAATTAAACCAACAATGTATTGGCTCGTTGGACCAGAGTTATGATTCTTGCTTTGGGTGGAGAGGTCGCGGCTTCATCACCCTGGATGAGTCCTCAAAATTAATCTTTTGAACTTCCTTTCTTTGTTTGATGGAGAGCTTGAGAAGCAGTGGAAGGATTTGAAGGTGACTTCTGTTGTGTTTGAGGTCGTCGTGTTTTGATCATTGATGGGCTTTTGCAAAAGCATGAACTCTTTGTCCAAATTTCATGCTCCTGAAAGAGCTGTGACACTGAAGAGAACAGAGCCTAACACATATAATCAGGTTGTTTCGTTGGTCTAGAGGTATGATTCTCGCTTAGGGTGCGAGAGGTCCTGGGTTCAAATCCCGGACAAGCCCTTTGATTGAACTTTTATACCTTCTTGATTTGGTGGAGACCTGCCAAACCCTTGGAATGATCTGAAGAGAAATTGCATTAGGTTGAGGCAGAAGTGTTCAGTGAATTTTTGGGCTTAGGCAAAAGCAAAAACTTTTTGTCCAAAGTCTCGGCTTGTGGGAGAGCTATAACACAGAACAGAACAGACCCTAATAAACCAACAACGTATTGGCTCGTTGGTCTCGAGGTATGTTTTTTGCTTCGGGTGTGATAGGTCCTGGGTTAAAATCCCAGAGGTGCCCTGATGATTCGACTTTTAAACATTGTTTGTTGGAGGGTTTGAGAATCAGTGGAAGGATCTGAGGATGCGTTATGTTGAATTTGAGGTAGTTTGTTTCATTCATTGATGGGTTTTTGGAAAAGGAAAACTCTTTATGCAAGGCCTCGTAGCATGGAAGACCTACAACACAGAACAGAACAGACCCTAATAAACCATCAATGTATTGACTCGTTGGTCCAGAGTTATGATTCTTCCTTTGGGTGTGAGAGATCGCGGCCTCATTATCCTGGATGAGTCCTCAAAATTAATCTTTTATACTTCTTTGTTTGTTTGTTGGAGAGCTTGAGAATCAGTGGAAGGATCTGAGGATGCGTTATGTTGAATTTGGGGTAGTTTGTTTCGTTCATTGATGGGTTTTTGGAAAAGGAAAACTCTTTATGCAAGGCCTCGGAGCGTGGAAGACCTACAACACAGAACAGAACAGACCCTAATAAACCAACAATGTATTGGCTCGTTGGTCCAGAGTTATGATTCTTCCTTTGGGTGTGAGAGATCGCGGCCTCATCATCCTGGATGAGTCCTCAAAATTAATCTTTTATACTTCTTTCTTTGTTTGTTGGAGAGCTTGAGAAGCAGTGGAAGGATCTGAGGGTGAATCATGGTGGTTTGAGGCAGTCAAGTTCAGTGTATTGATGGGCTGCTGCAAAGCCAAAAACTCTTGGTCCTATTTTGATGGTCCTGGAAATGATATAGCACAGAAGAGAACAGAGCCTAACACCAACAACAAGGATGGTTCGTTGGTCTGGAGGTATGATTCTAGCTTCGGGTGCGAGAGGTCCTGGGTTAAAATCCCAGACGAGCCCTGATGATTCATCTTTGAAACGTTGTTTGTTGAAGGGTTTGAGAATCAGTGGAAGGATCTGAGGATGTGTTATGTTGAATTTGAGGTAGCTTGTTTCGTTCATTGATGGGTTTTTGGAAAAGCAAAACTCTTTATGCAAGGCCTCGGAGCGCGGAAGACCGACAACACAGAACAGAACAGATCCTAATTAAACCAACAATGTATTGGCTCGTTGGACCAGAGTTATGATTCTTGCTTTGGGTGGAGAGGTCGCGGCTTCATCACCCTGGATGAGTCCTCAAAATTAATCTTTTGAACTTCCTTTCTTTGTTTGATGGAGAGCTTGAGAAGCAGTGGAAGGATTTGAGGGTGACTTCTGTTGTGTTTGAGGTCGTCGTGTTTTGATCATTGATGGGCTTTTGCAAAAGCATGAACTCTTTGTCCAAATTTCATGCTCCTGAAAGAGCTGTGACACAGAAGAGAACAGAGCCTAACACATATGATAAGGTTGGTTCGTTGGTCTAGAGGTATGATTCTCGCTTCGGGTGCGAGAGGTCCCGGGTTCAAATCCCGGACGAGCCCTTTGATTGAACTTTTATACCTTCTTGATTTGGTCGAGACCTGCCAAACCCTTGGAATGATCTGAAGAGAAATTGCATTAGGTTGAGGCAGAAGTGTTCAGTGAATTTTTGGGCTTATGCAAAAGCAAAAACTTTTTGTCCAAAGTCTCGGCTTGTGGGAGAGCTATAACACAGAACAGAACAGACCCTAATAAACCAACAACGTATTGGCTCGTTGGTCTAGAGGTATGTTTTTTGCTTCGGGTGTGATAGGTCCTGGGTTAAAATCCCAGAGGTGCCCTGATGATTCGTCTTTTAAACATTGTTTGTTGGAGGGTTTGAGAATCAGTGGAAGGATCTGAGGATGCGTTATGTTGAATTTGAGGTAGTTTGTTTCGTTCATTGATGGGTTTTTGGAAAAGGAAAACTCTTAATGCAAGGCCTCGGAGCGTGGAAGACCTACAACACAGAACAGAACAGACCCTAATAAACCAACAATGTATTGGCTCGTTGGTCCAGAGTTATGATTCTTCCTTTGGGTGTGAGAGATTGCGGCCTCATCATCCTGGATGAGTCCTCAAAATTAATCTTTTATACTTCTTTCTTTGTTTGTTGGAGAGCTTGAGAAGCAGTGGAAGGATCTGAGGGTGAATCGTGGTGGTTTGAGGCAGTCAAGTTCAGTGTATTGATGGGCTGCTGCAAAGCCAAAAACTCTTGGTCCTATTTTGATGGTCCTGGAAATGATATAGCACAGAAGAGAACAGAGCCTAACACCAACAACAAGGATGGTTCGTTGGTCTGGAGGTATGATTCTATGCTTCGGGTGCGAGAGGTCCTGGGTTAAAATCCCAGACGAGTCCTGGTGATTCATCTTTGAAACGTTGTTTGTTGAAGGGATTGAGAATCAGTGGAAGAATCAGTGGAAGAATCAGTGGAGGTATCAGTGGAAGTATCAGTGGAAGAATCAGTGGAAGTATAAGTGGAAGGATCTGAGGATGTGTTATGTTGAATTTGAGGTAGTTCGTTTCGTTCATTGATGGGTTTTTGGAAAAGGAAAACTCTTTATGCAAGGCCTCGGAGCACGGAAGACCGACAACACAGAACAGAACAGATCCTAATTAAACCAACAATGTATTGGCTCGTTGGACCAGAGTTATGATTCTTGCTTTGGGTGGAGAGGTCGCGGCTTCATCACCCTGGATGAGTCCTCAAAATTAATCTTTTGAACTTCCTTTCTTTGTTTGATGGAGAGCTTGAGAAGCAGTGGAAGGATTTGAAGGTGACTTCTGTTGTGTTTGAGGTCGTCGTGTTTTGATCATTGATGGGCTTTTGCAAAAGCATGAACTCTTTGTCCAAATTTCATGCTCCTGAAAGAGCTGTGACACTGAAGAGAACAGAGCCTAACACATATAATCAGGTTGTTTCGTTGGTCTAGAGGTATGATTCTCGCTTAGGGTGCGAGAGGTCCTGGGTTCAAATCCCGGACAAGCCCTTTGATTGAACTTTTATACCTTCTTGATTTGGTGGAGACCTGCCAAACCCTTGGAATGATCTGAAGAGAAATTGCATTAGGTTGAGGCAGAAGTGTTCAGTGAATTTTTGGGCTTAGGCAAAAGCAAAAACTTTTTGTCCAAAGTCTCGGCTTGTGGGAGAGCTATAACACAGAACAGAACAGACCCTAATAAACCAACAACGTATTGGCTCGTTGGTCTCGAGGTATGTTTTTTGCTTCGGGTGTGATAGGTCCTGGGTTAAAATCCCAGAGGTGCCCTGATGATTCGACTTTTAAACATTGTTTGTTGGAGGGTTTGAGAATCAGTGGAAGGATCTGAGGATGCGTTATGTTGAATTTGAGGTAGTTTGTTTCATTCATTGATGGGTTTTTGGAAAAGGAAAACTCTTTATGCAAGGCCTCGTAGCATGGAAGACCTACAACACAGAACAGAACAGACCCTAATAAACCATCAATGTATTGACTCGTTGGTCCAGAGTTATGATTCTTCCTTTGGGTGTGAGAGATCGCGGCCTCATTATCCTGGATGAGTCCTCAAAATTAATCTTTTATACTTCTTTGTTTGTTTGTTGGAGAGCTTGAGAATCAGTGGAAGGATCTGAGGATGCGTTATGTTGAATTTGGGGTAGTTTGTTTCGTTCATTGATGGGTTTTTGGAAAAGGAAAACTCTTTATGCAAGGCCTCGGAGCGTGGAAGACCTACAACACAGAACAGAACAGACCCTAATAAACCAACAATGTATTGGCTCGTTGGTCCAGAGTTATGATTCTTCCTTTGGGTGTGAGAGATCGCGGCCTCATCATCCTGGATGAGTCCTCAAAATTAATCTTTTATACTTCTTTCTTTGTTTGTTGGAGAGCTTGAGAAGCAGTGGAAGGATCTGAGGGTGAATCATGGTGGTTTGAGGCAGTCAAGTTCAGTGTATTGATGGGCTGCTGCAAAGCCAAAAACTCTTGGTCCTATTTTGATGGTCCTGGAAATGATATAGCACAGAAGAGAACAGAGCCTAACACCAACAACAAGGATGGTTCGTTGGTCTGGAGGTATGATTCTAGCTTTGGGTGCGAGAGGTCCTGGGTTAAAATCCCAGACGAGCCCTGATGATTCATCTTTGAAACGTTGTTTGTTGAAGGGTTTGAGAATCAGTGGAAGGATCTGAGGATGTGTTATGTTGAATTTGAGGTAGCTTGTTTCGTTCATTGATGGGTTTTTGGAAAAGCAAAACTCTTTATGCAAGGCCTCGGAGCGCGGAAGACCGACAACACAGAACAGAACAGATCCTAATTAAACCAACAATGTATTGGCTCGTTGGACCAGAGTTATGATTCTTGCTTTGGGTGGAGAGGTCGCGGCTTCATCACCCTGGATGAGTCCTCAAAATTAATCTTTTGAACTTCCTTTCTTTGTTTGATGGAGAGCTTGAGAAGCAGTGGAAGGATTTGAGGGTGACTTCTGTTGTGTTTGAGGTCGTCGTGTTTTGATCATTGATGGGCTTTTGCAAAAGCATGAACTCTTTGTCCAAATTTCATGCTCCTGAAAGAGCTGTGACACAGAAGAGAACAGAGCCTAACACATATGATAAGGTTGGTTCGTTGGTCTAGAGGTATGATTCTCGCTTCGGGTGCGAGAGGTCCCGGGTTCAAATCCCGGACGAGCCCTTTGATTGAACTTTTATACCTTCTTGATTTGGTCGAGACCTGCCAAACCCTTGGAATGATCTGAAGAGAAATTGCATTAGGTTGAGGCAGAAGTGTTCAGTGAATTTTTGGGCTTATGCAAAAGCAAAAACTTTTTGTCCAAAGTCTCGGCTTGTGGGAGAGCTATAACACAGAACAGAACAGACCCTAATAAACCAACAACGTATTGGCTCGTTGGTCTAGAGGTATGTTTTTTGCTTCGGGTGTGATAGGTCCTGGGTTAAAATCCCAGAGGTGCCCTGATGATTCGTCTTTTAAACATTGTTTGTTGGAGGGTTTGAGAATCAGTGGAAGGATCTGAGGATGCGTTATGTTGAATTTGAGGTAGTTTGTTTCGTTCATTGATGGGTTTTTGGAAAAGGAAAACTCTTAAAGCAAGGCCTCGGAGCGTGGAAGACCTACAACACAGAACAGAACAGACCCTAATAAACCAACAATGTATTGGCTCGTTGGTCCAGAGTTATGATTCTTCCTTTGGGTGTGAGAGATCGCGGCCTCATTATCCTGGATGAGTCCTCAAAATTAATGTTTTATACTTCTTTGTTTGTTTGTTGGAGAGCTTGAGAATCAGTGGAAGGATCTGAGGATGCGTTATGTTGAATTTGAGGTAGTTTGTTTCGTTCATTGATGGGTTTTTGGAAAAGGAAAACTCTTTATGCAAGGCCTCGGAGCGTGGAAGACCTACAACACAGAACAGAACAGACCCTAATAAACCATCAATGTATTGACTCGTTGGTCCAGAGTTATGATTCTTCCTTTGGGTGTGAGAGATTGCGGCCTCATCATCCTGGATGAGTCCTCAAAATTAATCTTTTATACTTCTTTCTTTGTTTGTTGGAGAGCTTGAGAAGCAGTGGAAGGATCTGAGGGTGAATCGTGGTGGTTTGAGGCAGTCAAGTTCAGTGTATTGATGGGCTGCTGCAAAGCCAAAAACTCTTGGTCCTATTTTGATGGTCCTGGAAATGATATAGCACAGAAGAGAACAGAGCCTAACACCAACAACAAGGATGGTTCGTTGGTCTGGAGGTATGATTCTATGCTTCGGGTGCGAGAGGTCCTGGGTTAAAATCCCAGACGAGTCCTGGTGATTCATCTTTGAAACGTTGTTTGTTGAAGGGATTGAGAATCAGTGGAAGAATCAGTGGAAGAATCAGTGGAGGTATCAGTGGAAGTATCAGTGGAAGAATCAGTGGAAGTATAAGTGGAAGGATCTGAGGATGTGTTATGTTGAATTTGAGGTAGTTCGTTTCGTTCATTGATGGGTTTTTGGAAAAGGAAAACTCTTTATGCAAGGCCTCGGAGCACGGAAGACCGACAACACAGAACAGAACAGATCCTAATTAAACCAACAATGTATTGGCTCGTTGGACCAGAGTTATGATTCTTGCTTTGGGTGGAGAGGTCGCGGCTTCATCACCCTGGATGAGTCCTCAAAATTAATCTTTTGAACTTCCTTTCTTTGTTTGATGGAGAGCTTGAGAAGCAGTGGAAGGATTTGAAGGTGACTTCTGTTGTGTTTGAGGTCGTCGTGTTTTGATCATTGATGGGCTTTTGCAAAAGCATGAACTCTTTGTCCAAATTTCATGCTCCTGAAAGAGCTGTGACACTGAAGAGAACAGAGCCTAACACATATAATCAGGTTGTTTCGTTGGTCTAGAGGTATGATTCTCGCTTAGGGTGCGAGAGGTCCTGGGTTCAAATCCCGGACAAGCCCTTTGATTGAACTTTTATACCTTCTTGATTTGGTGGAGACCTGCCAAACCCTTGGAATGATCTGAAGAGAAATTGCATTAGGTTGAGGCAGAAGTGTTCAGTGAATTTTTGGGCTTAGGCAAAAGCAAAAACTTTTTGTCCAAAGTCTCGGCTTGTGGGAGAGCTATAACACAGAACAGAACAGACCCTAATAAACCAACAACGTATTGGCTCGTTGGTCTCGAGGTATGTTTTTTGCTTCGGGTGTGATAGGTCCTGGGTTAAAATCCCAGAGGTGCCCTGATGATTCGACTTTTAAACATTGTTTGTTGGAGGGTTTGAGAATCAGTGGAAGGATCTGAGGATGCGTTATGTTGAATTTGAGGTAGTTTGTTTCATTCATTGATGGGTTTTTGGAAAAGGAAAACTCTTTATGCAAGGCCTCGGAGCGTGGAAGACCTACAACACAGAACAGAACAGACCCTAATAAACCAACAATGTATTGGCTCGTTGGTCCAGAGTTATGATTCTTCCTTTGGGTGTGAGAGATCGCGGCCTCATCATCCTGGATGAGTCCTCAAAATTAATCTTTTATACTTCTTTCTTTGTTTGTTGGAGAGCTTGAGAAGCAGTGGAAGGATCTGAGGGTGAATCATGGTGGTTTGAGGCAGTCAAGTTCAGTGTATTGATGGGCTGCTGCAAAGCCAAAAACTCTTGGTCCTATTTTGATGGTCCTGGAAATGATATAGCACAGAAGAGAACAGAGCCTAACACCAACAACAAGGATGGTTCGTTGGTCTGGAGGTATGATTCTAGCTTCGGGTGCGAGAGGTCCTGGGTTAAAATCCCAGACGAGCCCTGATGATTCATCTTTGAAACGTTGTTTGTTGAAGGGTTTGAGAATCAGTGGAAGGATCTGAGGATGTGTTATGTTGAATTTGAGGTAGCTTGTTTCGTTCATTGATGGGTTTTTGGAAAAGCAAAACTCTTTATGCAAGGCCTCGGAGCGCGGAAGACCGACAACACAGAACAGAACAGATCCTAATTAAACCAACAATGTATTGGCTCGTTGGACCAGAGTTATGATTCTTGCTTTGGGTGGAGAGGTCGCGGCTTCATCACCCTGGATGAGTCCTCAAAATTAATCTTTTGAACTTCCTTTCTTTGTTTGATGGAGAGCTTGAGAAGCAGTGGAAGGATTTGAGGGTGACTTCTGTTGTGTTTGAGGTCGTCGTGTTTTGATCATTGATGGGCTTTTGCAAAAGCATGAACTCTTTGTCCAAATTTCATGCTCCTGAAAGAGCTGTGACACAGAAGAGAACAGAGCCTAACACATATGATAAGGTTGGTTCGTTGGTCTAGAGGTATGATTCTCGCTTCGGGTGCGAGAGGTCCCGGGTTCAAATCCCGGACGAGCCCTTTGATTGAACTTTTATACCTTCTTGATTTGGTCGAGACCTGCCAAACCCTTGGAATGATCTGAAGAGAAATTGCATTAGGTTGAGGCAGAAGTGTTCAGTGAATTTTTGGGCTTATGCAAAAGCAAAAACTTTTTGTCCAAAGTCTCGGCTTGTGGGAGAGCTATAACACAGAACAGAACAGACCCTAATAAACCAACAACGTATTGGCTCGTTGGTCTAGAGGTATGTTTTTTGCTTCGGGTGTGATAGGTCCTGGGTTAAAATCCCAGAGGTGCCCTGATGATTCGTCTTTTAAACATTGTTTGTTGGAGGGTTTGAGAATCAGTGGAAGGATCTGAGGATGCGTTATGTTGAATTTGAGGTAGTTTGTTTCGTTCATTGATGGGTTTTTGGAAAAGGAAAACTCTTTATGCAAGGCCTCGGAGCGTGGAAGACCTACAACACAGAACAGAACAGACCCTAATAAACCAACAATGTATTGGCTCGTTGGTCCAGAGTTATGATTCTTCCTTTGGGTGTGAGAGATCGCGGCCTCATTATCCTGGATGAGTCCTCAAAATTAATGTTTTATACTTCTTTGTTTGTTTGTTGGAGAGCTTGAGAATCAGTGGAAGGATCTGAGGATGCGTTATGTTGAATTTGAGGTAGTTTGTTTCGTTCATTGATGGGTTTTTGGAAAAGGAAAACTCTTTATGCAAGGCCTCGGAGCGTGGAAGACCTACAACACAGAACAGAACAGACCCTAATAAACCATCAATGTATTGACTCGTTGGTCCAGAGTTATGATTCTTCCTTTGGGTGTGAGAGATCGCGGCCTCATTATCCTGGATGAGTCCTCAAAATTAATCTTTTATACTGCTTTGTTTGTTTGTTGGAGAGCTTGAGAATCAGTGGAAGGATCTGAGGATGCGTTATGTTGAATTTGAGGTAGTTTGTTTCGTTCATTGATGGGTTTTTGGAAAAGGAAAACTCTTTATGCAAGGCCTCGGAGCGTGGAAGACCTACAACACAGAACAGAACAGACCCTAATAAACCAACAATGTATTGGCTCGTTGGTCCAGATTTATGATTCTTCCTTTGGGTGTGAGAGATCGCGGCCTCATTATCCTGGATGAGTCCTCAAAATTAATCTTTTATACTTCTTTCTTTGTTTGTTGGAGTGCTTGAGAAGCCGTGGAAGGATCTGAGGGTGAATCATGGTGGTTTGAGGCAGTCAAGTTCAGTGTATTGATGGGCTGCTGCAAAGCCAAAAACTCTTGGTCCTATTTTGATGGTCCTGGAAATGATATAGCACAGAAGAGAACAGAGCCTAACACCAACAACAAGGATGGTTCGTTGGTCTGGAGGTATGATTCTATGCTTCGGGTGCGAGAGGTCCTGGGTTAAAATCCCAGACGAGTCCTGGTGATTCATCTTTGAAACGTTGTTTGTTGAAGGGATTGAGAATCAGTGGAAGAATCAGTGGAAGAATCAGTGGAGGTATCAGTGGAAGTATCAGTGGAAGAATCAGTGGAAGTATAAGTGGAAGGATCTGAGGATGTGTTATGTTGAATTTGAGGTAGTTCGTTTCGTTCATTGATGGGTTTTTGGAAAAGGAAAACTCTTTATGCAAGGCCTCGGAGCACGGAAGACCGACAACACAGAACAGAACAGATCCTAATTAAACCAACAATGTATTGGCTCGTTGGACCAGAGTTATGATTCTTGCTTTGGGTGGAGAGGTCGCGGCTTCATCACCCTGGATGAGTCCTCAAAATTAATCTTTTGAACTTCCTTTCTTTGTTTGATGGAGAGCTTGAGAAGCAGTGGAAGGATTTGAAGGTGACTTCTGTTGTGTTTGAGGTCGTCGTGTTTTGATCATTGATGGGCTTTTGCAAAAGCATGAACTCTTTGTCCAAATTTCATGCTCCTGAAAGAGCTGTGACACTGAAGAGAACAGAGCCTAACACATATAATCAGGTTGTTTCGTTGGTCTAGAGGTATGATTCTCGCTTAGGGTGCGAGAGGTCCTGGGTTCAAATCCCGGACAAGCCCTTTGATTGAACTTTTATACCTTCTTGATTTGGTGGAGACCTGCCAAACCCTTGGAATGATCTGAAGAGAAATTGCATTAGGTTGAGGCAGAAGTGTTCAGTGAATTTTTGGGCTTAGGCAAAAGCAAAAACTTTTTGTCCAAAGTCTCGGCTTGTGGGAGAGCTATAACACAGAACAGAACAGACCCTAATAAACCAACAACGTATTGGCTCGTTGGTCTCGAGGTATGTTTTTTGCTTCGGGTGTGATAGGTCCTGGGTTAAAATCCCAGAGGTGCCCTGATGATTCGACTTTTAAACATTGTTTGTTGGAGGGTTTGAGAATCAGTGGAAGGATCTGAGGATGCGTTATGTTGAATTTGAGGTAGTTTGTTTCATTCATTGATGGGTTTTTGGAAAAGGAAAACTCTTTATGCAAGGCCTCGTAGCATGGAAGACCTACAACACAGAACAGAACAGACCCTAATAAACCATCAATGTATTGACTCGTTGGTCCAGAGTTATGATTCTTCCTTTGGGTGTGAGAGATCGCGGCCTCATTATCCTGGATGAGTCCTCAAAATTAATCTTTTATACTTCTTTGTTTGTTTGTTGGAGAGCTTGAGAATCAGTGGAAGGATCTGAGGATGCGTTATGTTGAATTTGGGGTAGTTTGTTTCGTTCATTGATGGGTTTTTGGAAAAGGAAAACTCTTTATGCAAGGCCTCGGAGCGTGGAAGACCTACAACACAGAACAGAACAGACCCTAATAAACCAACAATGTATTGGCTCGTTGGTCCAGAGTTATGATTCTTCCTTTGGGTGTGAGAGATCGCGGCCTCATCATCCTGGATGAGTCCTCAAAATTAATCTTTTATACTTCTTTCTTTGTTTGTTGGAGAGCTTGAGAAGCAGTGGAAGGATCTGAGGGTGAATCATGGTGGTTTGAGGCAGTCAAGTTCAGTGTATTGATGGGCTGCTGCAAAGCCAAAAACTCTTGGTCCTATTTTGATGGTCCTGGAAATGATATAGCACAGAAGAGAACAGAGCCTAACACCAACAACAAGGATGGTTCGTTGGTCTGGAGGTATGATTCTAGCTTCGGGTGCGAGAGGTCCTGGGTTAAAATCCCAGACGAGCCCTGATGATTCATCTTTGAAACGTTGTTTGTTGAAGGGTTTGAGAATCAGTGGAAGGATCTGAGGATGTGTTATGTTGAATTTGAGGTAGCTTGTTTCGTTCATTGATGGGTTTTTGGAAAAGCAAAACTCTTTATGCAAGGCCTCGGAGCGCGGAAGACCGACAACACAGAACAGAACAGATCCTAATTAAACCAACAATGTATTGGCTCGTTGGACCAGAGTTATGATTCTTGCTTTGGGTGGAGAAGTCGCGGCTTCATCACCCTGGATGAGTCCTCAAAATTAATCTTTTGAACTTCCTTTCTTTGTTTGATGGAGAGCTTGAGAAGCAGTGGAAGGATTTGAGGGTGACTTCTGTTGTGTTTGAGGTCGTCGTGTTTTGATCATTGATGGGCTTTTGCAAAAGCATGAACTCTTTGTCCAAATTTCATGCTCCTGAAAGAGCTGTGACACAGAAGAGAACAGAGCCTAACACATATGATAAGGTTGGTTCGTTGGTCTAGAGGTATGATTCTCGCTTCGGGTGCGAGAGGTCCCGGGTTCAAATCCCGGACGAGCCCTTTGATTGAACTTTTATACCTTCTTGATTTGGTCGAGACCTGCCAAACCCTTGGAATGATCTGAAGAGAAATTGCATTAGGTTGAGGCAGAAGTGTTCAGTGAATTTTTGGGCTTATGCAAAAGCAAAAACTTTTTGTCCAAAGTCTCGGCTTGTGGGAGAGCTATAACACAGAACAGAACAGACCCTAATAAACCAACAACGTATTGGCTCGTTGGTCTAGAGGTATGTTTTTTGCTTCGGGTGTGATAGGTCCTGGGTTAAAATCCCAGAGGTGCCCTGATGATTCGTCTTTTAAACATTGTTTGTTGGAGGGTTTGAGAATCAGTGGAAGGATCTGAGGATGCGTTATGTTGAATTTGAGGTAGTTTGTTTCGTTCATTGATGGGTTTTTGGAAAAGGAAAACTCTTAAAGCAAGGCCTCGGAGCGTGGAAGACCTACAACACAGAACAGAACAGACCCTAATAAACCAACAATGTATTGGCTCGTTGGTCCAGAGTTATGATTCTTCCTTTGGGTGTGAGAGATCGCGGCCTCATTATCCTGGATGAGTCCTCAAAATTAATGTTTTATACTTCTTTGTTTGTTTGTTGGAGAGCTTGAGAATCAGTGGAAGGATCTGAGGATGCGTTATGTTGAATTTGAGGTAGTTTGTTTCGTTCATTGATGGGTTTTTGGAAAAGGAAAACTCTTTATGCAAGGCCTCGGAGCGTGGAAGACCTACAACACAGAACAGAACAGACCCTAATAAACCATCAATGTATTGACTCGTTGGTCCAGAGTTATGATTCTTCCTTTGGGTGTGAGAGATTGCGGCCTCATCATCCTGGATGAGTCCTCAAAATTAATCTTTTATACTTCTTTCTTTGTTTGTTGGAGAGCTTGAGAAGCAGTGGAAGGATCTGAGGGTGAATCGTGGTGGTTTGAGGCAGTCAAGTTCAGTGTATTGATGGGCTGCTGCAAAGCCAAAAACTCTTGGTCCTATTTTGATGGTCCTGGAAATGATATAGCACAGAAGAGAACAGAGCCTAACACCAACAACAAGGATGGTTCGTTGGTCTGGAGGTATGATTCTATGCTTCGGGTGCGAGAGGTCCTGGGTTAAAATCCCAGACGAGTCCTGGTGATTCATCTTTGAAACGTTGTTTGTTGAAGGGATTGAGAATCAGTGGAAGAATCAGTGGAAGAATCAGTGGAGGTATCAGTGGAAGTATCAGTGGAAGAATCAGTGGAAGTATAAGTGGAAGGATCTGAGGATGTGTTATGTTGAATTTGAGGTAGTTCGTTTCGTTCATTGATAGGTTTTTGGAAAAGGAAAACTCTTTATGCAAGGCCTCGGAGCACGGAAGACCGACAACACAGAACAGAACAGATCCTAATTAAACCAACAATGTATTGGCTCGTTGGACCAGAGTTATGATTCTTGCTTTGGGTGGAGAGGTCGCGGCTTCATCACCCTGGATGAGTCCTCAAAATTAATCTTTTGAACTTCCTTTCTTTGTTTGATGGAGAGCTTGAGAAGCAGTGGAAGGATTTGAAGGTGACTTCTGTTGTGTTTGAGGTCGTCGTGTTTTGATCATTGATGGGCTTTTGCAAAAGCATGAACTCTTTGTCCAAATTTCATGCTCCTGAAAGAGCTGTGACACTGAAGAGAACAGAGCCTAACACATATAATCAGGTTGTTTCGTTGGTCTAGAGGTATGATTCTCGCTTAGGGTGCGAGAGGTCCTGGGTTCAAATCCCGGACAAGCCCTTTGATTGAACTTTTATACCTTCTTGATTTGGTGGAGACCTGCCAAACCCTTGGAATGATCTGAAGAGAAATTGCATTAGGTTGAGGCAGAAGTGTTCAGTGAATTTTTGGGCTTAGGCAAAAGCAAAAACTTTTTGTCCAAAGTCTCGGCTTGTGGGAGAGCTATAACACAGAACAGAACAGACCCTAATAAACCAACAACGTATTGGCTCGTTGGTCTCGAGGTATGTTTTTTGCTTCGGGTGTGATAGGTCCTGGGTTAAAATCCCAGAGGTGCCCTGATGATTCGACTTTTAAACATTGTTTGTTGGAGGGTTTGAGAATCAGTGGAAGGATCTGAGGATGCGTTATGTTGAATTTGAGGTAGTTTGTTTCATTCCTTGATGGGTTTTTGGAAAAGGAAAACTCTTTATGCAAGGCCTCGGAGCGTGGAAGACCTACAACACAGAACAGAACAGACCCTAATAAACCAACAATGTATTGGCTCGTTGGTCCAGAGTTATGATTCTTCCTTTGGGTGTGAGAGATCGCGGCCTCATCATCCTGGATGAGTCCTCAAAATTAATCTTTTATACTTCTTTCTTTGTTTGTTGGAGAGCTTGAGAAGCAGTGGAAGGATCTGAGGGTGAATCATGGTGGTTTGAGGCAGTCAAGTTCAGTGTATTGATGGGCTGCTGCAAAGCCAAAAACTCTTGGTCCTATTTTGATGGTCCTGGAAATGATATAGCACAGAAGAGAACAGAGCCTAACACCAACAACAAGGATGGTTCGTTGGTCTGGAGGTATGATTCTAGCTTCGGGTGCGAGAGGTCCTGGGTTAAAATCCCAGACGAGCCCTGATGATTCATCTTTGAAACGTTGTTTGTTGAAGGGTTTGAGAATCAGTGGAAGGATCTGAGGATGTGTTATGTTGAATTTGAGGTAGCTTGTTTCGTTCATTGATGGGTTTTTGGAAAAGCAAAACTCTTTATGCAAGGCCTCGGAGCGCGGAAGACCGACAACACAGAACAGAACAGATCCTAATTAAACCAACAATGTATTGGCTCGTTGGACCAGAGTTATGATTCTTGCTTTGGGTGGAGAGGTCGCGGCTTCATCACCCTGGATGAGTCCTCAAAATTAATCTTTTGAACTTCCTTTCTTTGTTTGATGGAGAGCTTGAGAAGCAGTGGAAGGATTTGAGGGTGACTTCTGTTGTGTTTGAGGTCGTCGTGTTTTGATCATTGATGGGCTTTTGCAAAAGCATGAACTCTTTGTCCAAATTTCATGCTCCTGAAAGAGCTGTGACACAGAAGAGAACAGAGCCTAACACATATGATAAGGTTGGTTCGTTGGTCTAGAGGTATGATTCTCGCTTCGGGTGCGAGAGGTCCCGGGTTCAAATCCCGGACGAGCCCTTTGATTGAACTTTTATACCTTCTTGATTTGGTCGAGACCTGCCAAACCCTTGGAATGATCTGAAGAGAAATTGCATTAGGTTGAGGCAGAAGTGTTCAGTGAATTTTTGGGCTTATGCAAAAGCAAAAACTTTTTGTCCAAAGTCTCGGCTTGTGGGAGAGCTATAACACAGAACAGAACAGACCCTAATAAACCAACAACGTATTGGCTCGTTGGTCTAGAGGTATGTTTTTTGCTTCGGGTGTGATAGGTCCTGGGTTAAAATCCCAGAGGTGCCCTGATGATTCGTCTTTTAAACATTGTTTGTTGGAGGGTTTGAGAATCAGTGGAAGGATCTGAGGATGCGTTATGTTGAATTTGAGGTAGTTTGTTTCGTTCATTGATGGGTTTTTGGAAAAGGAAAACTCTTTATGCAAGGCCTCGGAGCGTGGAAGACCTACAACACAGAACAGAACAGACCCTAATAAACCAACAATGTATTGGCTCGTTGGTCCAGAGTTATGATTCTTCCTTTGGGTGTGAGAGATCGCGGCCTCATTATCCTGGATGAGTCCTCAAAATTAATGTTTTATACTTCTTTGTTTGTTTGTTGGAGAGCTTGAGAATCAGTGGAAGGATCTGAGGATGCGTTATGTTGAATTTGAGGTAGTTTGTTTCGTTCATTGATGGGTTTTTGGAAAAGGAAAACTCTTTATGCAAGGCCTCGGAGCGTGGAAGACCTACAACACAGAACAGAACAGACCCTAATAAACCATCAATGTATTGACTCGTTGGTCCAGAGTTATGATTCTTCCTTTGGGTGTGAGAGATCGCGGCCTCATTATCCTGGATGAGTCCTCAAAATTAATCTTTTATACTGCTTTGTTTGTTTGTTGGAGAGCTTGAGAATCAGTGGAAGGATCTGAGGATGCGTTATGTTGAATTTGAGGTAGTTTGTTTCGTTCATTGATGGGTTTTTGGAAAAGGAAAACTCTTTATGCAAGGCCTCGGAGCGTGGAAGACCTACAACACAGAACAGAACAGACCCTAATAAACCAACAATGTATTGGCTCGTTGGTCCAGATTTATGATTCTTCCTTTGGGTGTGAGAGATCGCGGCCTCATTATCCTGGATGAGTCCTCAAAATTAATCTTTTATACTTCTTTCTTTGTTTGTTGGAGTGCTTGAGAAGCCGTGGAAGGATCTGAGGGTGAATCATGGTGGTTTGAGGCAGTCAAGTTCAGTGTATTGATGGGCTGCTGCAAAGCCAAAAACTCTTGGTCCTATTTTGATGGTCCTGGAAATGATATAGCACAGAAGAGAACAGAGCCTAACACCAACAACAAGGATGGTTCGTTGGTCTGGAGGTATGATTCTAGCTTCGGGTGCGAGAGGTCCTGGGTTAAAATCCCAGACGAGCCCTGATGATTAATCTTTGAAACGTTGTTTGTTGAAGGGTTTGAGAATCAGTGGAAGGATCTGAGGATGTGTTATGTTGAATTTGAGGTAGTTTGTTTCGTTCATTGATGGGTTTTTGGAAAAGGAAAACTCTTTATGCAAGGCCTCGGAGCGCGGAAGACCGACAACACAGAACAGAACAGATCCTAATTAAACCAACAATGTATTGGCTCGTTGGACCAGAGTTATGATTCTTGCTTTGGGTGGAGAGGTCGCGGCTTCATCACCCTGGATGAGTCCTCAAAATTAATCTTTTGAACTTCCTTTCTTTGTTTGATGGAGAGCTTGAGAAGCAGTGGAAGGATTTGAGGGTGACTTCTGTTGTGTTTGAGGTCGTCGTGTTTTGATCATTGATGGGCTTTTGCAAAAGCATGAACTCTTTGTCCAAATTTCATGCTCCTGAAAGAGCTGTGACACTGAAGAGAACAGAGCCTAACAAATATAATCAGGTTGGTTCGTTGGTCTAGAGGTATGATTCTCGCTTAGGGTGTGAGAGGTCCCGGGTTCAAATCCCGGACGAGCCCTTTGATTGAACTTTTATACCTTCTTGATTTGGTGGAGACCTGCCAAACCCTTGGAATGATCTGAAGAGAAATTGCATTAGGTTGAGGCAGAAGTGTTCAGTGAATTTTTGGGCTTATGCAAGAGCAAAAACTTTTTGTCCAAAGTCTCGGCTTGTGGGAGAGCTATAACACAGAACAGAACAGACCCTAATAAACCGACAACGTATTGGCTCGTTGGTCTAGAGGTATGTTTTTTGCTTCGGGTGTGATAGGTCCTGGGTTAAAATCCCAGAGGTGCCCTGATGATTCGTCTTTTAAACATTGTTTGTTGGAGGGTTTGAGAATCAGTGGAAGGATCTGAGGATGCGTTATGTTGAATTTGAGGTAGTTTGTTTCATTCATTGATGGGTTTTTGGAAAAGGAAAACTCTTTATGCAAGGCCTCGTAGCATGGAAGACCTACAACACAGAACAGAACAGACCCTAATAAACCAACAATGTATTGGCTCGTTGGTCCAGAGTTATGATTCTTCCTTTGGGTGTGAGAGATCGCGGCCTCATTATCCTGGATGAGTCCTCAAAATTAATCTTTTATACTTCTTTCTTTGTTTGTTGGAGAGCTTGAGAAGCAGTGGAAGGATCTGAGGGTGAATCATGGTGGTTTGAGGCAGTCAAGTTCAGTGTATTGATGGGCTGCTGCAAAGCCAAAAACTCTTGGTCCTATTTTGATGGTCCTGGAAATGATATAGCACAGAAGAGAACAGAGCCTAACACCAACAACAAGGATGGTTCGTTGGTCTGGAGGTATGATTCTAGCTTCGTGTGCGAGAGGTCTTGGGTTAAAATCCCAGACGAGCCCTGATGATTAATCTTTGAAACTAAAGCGCGGCGTTACGCGCGCTGCTTGTGAGCAAGGAGGAAGCGGACAAGCGGTAACATATAAACGCCTTTATTCAAGACTACACTGTAACACTCCGGGCTGGGCGCCCGGTGTCTCTCATGAGGCCACGCCTACCCCTCGGACGTGGCCACCGCCCACTTGGTGCGTGGAATGATGTCACCACGCCAGTGGGCTTTTGTGTCCGCCACACGCGCCCCCCCAGAATTCCCGCGCACCTGGAGGGCCAGTTTGCGGGGCAGACGAATGACCCGGCCGAAGCGCCCCCTGGCGATCGGCGGCGTCCGGGGTGCAGGGATGCCAGGTGGGATGCCCCTGGCTGCTCCTGGGATGGGTGCAGGACCGGGGGGCGGCGTGGCGGCGGGGCTGGGCGGTGCCGGGGGTCTGCCCGCAGGAGGGCAGCCCCGACGTGGGGGTCGGGCCACTGGCGGTGGATGGTCCACATCGAGGTGGGCCGGCTTGAGGCGGTCTACCGAAACGCGGTCAGGAGTACCGCCGATGTCCAGGGTGAAGTGCTTCGCCCCGGTCTCCAGCACGCGGAAAGGCCCGTCGTACGGGGGCCGCAGTGGTGTCCGATGGGCATCGTGGCGGACGAAGACGTACTCCGCCGTGCGAAGCTCCGGGGCGACGTGCGTCGGTGGGTGCCCGTGGCATGCCGTTGGCACCGGGGCGAACCTCTGGGCGGTCTCTTGCAGAGCAGAGCGCTGCTGTGCCACGGACCATGGTGCCGTGGAGTCGGGGAGGAACTCGCCCGGCACCCGCAGCGGTTGCCCGAAGACCAACTCCGCCGCGGATGCGCGCAGGTCCTCCTTGGGCGCCGTCCGGAGGCCCAGCAGGACCCAGGGGAGCCTGTCGACCCAGCCACCGTCGCGGAGGGTGGCCCGGAGCGCGGCCTTCAATGAGCGGTGAAATCGCTCACACAGGCCGTTAGCCTGGGGGTGGTAGGCCGTGGTTCGGTGCAGCCGGACCCCGAGCCCCTGCGCAACCGCCCCCCAGAGCTCCGAGGTGAACTGGGGGCCGCGGTCGGATGAGATGTCTGAGGGGGCGCCGAACCGGGCGACCCAGGTGGCGATGAAAGCCTGCGCGACATCGGCCGCCGTTGTCGACGCCAAGGGCACGGCCTCCGGCCACCGGGTGGTGCGGTCCACCATGGTGAGGACGTGGGTGAAACCCCGCGAGGGGGGCAGAGGTCCCACCAGGTCCACGTGGACGTGGTCAAACCGGCGTTCCGGCACCGTGAAAGGGGCCAACGGGGCCTGGGTGTGCCGGTGCACCTTGGCGCGCTGGCACGCGAGGCATGTCCTGGCCCAGCCGCGGACGGCCTTCCGGAGGCCATGCCAGACGAACTTGTCGGCGATCAGCCTTTGGGAGGCCCTCGCGCCCGGGTGGGACAGGCCGTGGATGGCGTCAAACACCTGGCGCTGCCAGCCCGCGGGCACAATGGGGCGAGGACGCCCGAGGGAGACGTCGCACAAGAGGGCCGCGCCCGCGCCGTCGAACGGCACCTCGGTGACGCGGAGGCCCGTGACGGCGGTCCGCAAGGCCTGGACGTCGGGGTCAGCGGCCTGGTCCGCTGCCATCCGGGCATAGTCGATGCCGAGGTGGACTGCGTGGGCGACGACCCGGGAAAGGCAATCCGCCACCGGGTTGTCCTTCCCCGCGACGTGCTGGATGTCCGTCGTGTACTCGGACACGGCCGAGAGGTGACGCTGCTGCCGGGCCGACCACGGCTCGGTGACCTTGCCCATCGCGAAGATCAGCGGCTTGTGGTCGACGAAGGCAGTGAACGCCCGGCCCTCGAGCAGATGGCGGAAGTGCCTGACCGCCAAGTGAAGTCCGAGCAACTCGCGGTCGAAGGTACTGTAACGGCGTTCGGGCGGGCGAAGCTGCCGGCTAAAGAACGCCAGCGGTTGCCAAGCTCCACGCACCCATTGCTCGTGCACCGCGCCCACCGCGTAGTCCGAGGCATCGGTGGTGAGGGCGATCGGTGCATCGGGCGCCGGGTGCGCGAGCATGGTGGCGTTAGCCAAGGCGAGCTTCGCGCCCGTGAACGCCGTGTGCATCTGCTCGGTCCAGGTAACGTCGCCTTTGCCCGGCTTACCTCGGAGAGCTTCGTGCAGGGGGCGCAGGAGCTGGGCGATACGGGGCAGGAACCGATGGTAAAAGTTCACCATGCCCAGGAACTCCTGCAGCCCTCTGATCGTGCGGGGGCGCGGAAACCCCTTCACCGCCTCCACCTTGGCCGGCAGGGGGACGGCTCCGTGCCTGGTGACACGGTGCCCCAGAAAATCGATTGTGGCGGCGCCGAACCGGCACTTTGCGGGGTTCACAATCAGGCCATGCTGGCCCAGGCGTTCGAAGAGCGTGCGGAGGTGGCGTAGGTGCTCTTCGCGGGACGCGCTGGCGACGAGGATATCGTCCAGGTAGACGTAGACAAAATCCAAGTCGCGCAGGACGCTGTCCATCAGTCGCTGGAACGCCTGAGCCGCATTCTTCAGACCGAAGGGCATGCGCAGGAACTCGAAGAGTCCGAATGGCGTGATGACCGCCGTCTTCGGGACGTCCTCCGGCCTGACGGGGACCTGATGGTAGCCGCGTATGAGGTCCACCTTCGAGAAGAAGGACCTGCCCGCCAAACGGGCGGAAAAGTCCTGAATGTGGGGGACGGGGTAGCGGTCGGGAGTCGTGGCGTCATTGAGACGGCGATAGTCCCCGCACGGTCGCCATCCCCCGCCGGGCTTCGGCACGATGTGCAGCGGCGACGCCCAAGCGCTCTCTGAGCGCCGAACGATGCCGAGTCGCTCCAGGGTAGCGAACTCCGCTTTTGCCACCGCCAGCTTCGTCGGCTCGAGGCGGCGTGCCCGGGCGTAGACCGGTGGCCCGACGGTGGGGATGTGATGGGCCACCCCGTGCTTGACGGCCCCCGCCGAGAAGGTGGGCCGCGTGAGGGCCGGGAAACCGGCGAGGAGGCGGGTGAATGCGTCCGCTGCCGGAAGCGTACAGACCAACGTGGCCGGAACCGAATCGTTCGGCAAGCCGCTTGGCAAGCCGCTCGTTGAGCTGGGCAACGCACATGCGAGCGAGCTGAACGTCTCGGCCTGGACAAGCCGTCTGCGCTTGACGTCGACCAGGAGCCCATTAGCGCACAGGAAGTCCGCGCCAAGCAGTGCCATGGGCACTTCGGCGGTGACGAACGTCCATCGGAAAACCTGCCCTCCAAACCGCAGAGAGAGGCAGCGTTTTCCGTACGTACGGATGGGCGTCCCGTTCGCGGCAAGCAGCGCGGGGCCCCCACCCGCGGCGTGCTTGTCTGACATGCCGGCGGGAATGACACTCACCTGTGCTCCCGTGTCGCACAGGTAACGGCGCCCGGAGAAGGTGTCCGTTATGAACAGCAGGCTGCTCGAACGGCCGGCGCTCATCGCCACAATTGAGCGCCGGCCCGGGCGTTTCCCGACCCGTTGAAGGAGCACGGCGGATGACACCGCCGAGCTTCGTGGCCGAACTTGGCGTGGAACCAGCACCAGGTGGTGGAGCTGGAGGAGCGCGGCTGGCTCCGCCAGGCCGGTGGAGTCGACGGGTTTCCCCGCGGTGGCGGTTTTCGCCGCGGCGGTGGGCGGGGCGTGGCGGCGTTCACGAGGTGCGTATCAGCATGCTGCTGAACCACAGCGTGCTGTAGAAGATGATGCTGTGGAACATCAGCGTGCTGTAGAAGATGATGCTGTGGAACATCAGCGTGCTGTAGAAGATGATGCTGTGGAACATCAGCGTGCTGTAGAAGATGATGCTGTGGAACAGCAGCGTCGAAGGCCGTGACGGCCACGCCAACGCTCGCCCGCGTGTCCGAAGCGGCGAAGTACTTGTCCGCCTCGGCCGCCAATGCTCGGGGTTCCGTTAGCCCGGTCCCGGCCAACGCGAGGCGAACCTGCGCTGGAAGTTGGCGACGGAAAAGCGCCCGGAATAGCGAACCGGGGGCTTCGTCGCCCAACAGTGACAGCATATGGTCCATTCGGACCGACGGGCGCGTCTCACCGAGCTCGGGGAGATCCAGGAGGCGGTCGGCCCGTGCGTCGTCCGTGAGTCTGAACGTGGCTAGGAGTAGCCGCTTGAGTGCCTCGTACTTGTGGCCGTCCGGTGGGTGGCGAAGGACGGACACAACTCGAGCGGCCGTGCCGGGCCCGAGGGAGGCGACGACGTGGCAGTAGCGCGTGTCATCGCCGGTGAGGTGCCGAAGCTGAAATTGGGCTTCGGCCTGGACGAACCAGACTTCGGCCTGAGCCTCCCAAAATTCCGGAAGTTTGACGAAGGCGGCCATGGCGATGGCGTCGCGTGTGGAAGGATCGCTCCGGCAGATCCAACGTCGAGGGTCACCAATAAAGCGCGGCGTTACGCGCGCTGCTTGTGAGCAAGGAGGAAGCGGACAAGCGGTAACATATAAACGCCTTTATTCAAGACTACACTGTAACACTCCGGGCTGGGCGCCCGGTGTCTCTCATGAGGCCACGCCTACCCCTCGGACGTGGCCACCGCCCACTTGGTGCGTGGAATGATGTCACCACGCCAGTGGGCTTTTGTGTCCGCCACAAAACGTTGTTTGTTGAAGGGTTTGAGAATCAGTGGAAGGATCTGAGGATGTGTTATGTTGAATTTGAAGTAGTTTGTTTCGTTCATTGATGGGTTTTTGGAAAAGGAAAACTCTTTATGCAAGGCCTCGGAGCGCGGAAGACCGACAACACAGAACAGAACAGATCCTAATTAAACCAACAATGTATTGGCTCGTTGGACCAGAGTTATGATTCTTGCTTTGGGTGGAGAGGTCGCGGCTTCATCACCCTGGATGAGTCCTCAAAATTAATCTTTTGAACTTCCTTTCTTTGTTTGATGGAGAGCTTGAGAAGCAGTGGAAGGATTTGAGGGTGACTTCTGTTGTGTTTGAGGTCGTCGTGTTTTGATCTTTGATGGGCTTTTGCAAAAGCATGAACTCTTTGTCCAAATTTCATGCTCCTGAAAGAGCTGTGACACTGAAGAGAACAGAGCCTAACAAATATAATCAGGTTGGTTCGTTGGTCTAGAGGTATGATTCTCGCTTAGGGTGCGAGAGGTCCCGGGTTCAAATCCCGGACGAGCCCTTTGATTGAACTTTTATACCTTCTTGATTTGGTGGAGACCTGCCAAACCCTTGGAATGATCTGAAGAGAAATTGCATTCGGTTGAGGCAGAAGTGTTCAGTGAATTTTTGGGCTTATGCAAAAGCAAAAACTTTTTGTCCAAAGTCTCGGCTTGTGGGAGAGCTATAACACAGAACAGAACAGACCCTAATAAACCGACAACGTATTGGCTCGTTGGTCGAGAGGTATGTTTTTTGCTTCGGGTGTGATAGGTCCTGGGTTAAAATCCCAGAGGTGCCCTGATGATTCGTCTTTTAAACATTGTTTGTTGGAGGGTTTGAGAATCAGTGGAAGGATCTGAGGATGCGTTATGTTGAATTTGAGGTAGTTTGTTTCATTCATTGATGGGTTTTTGGAAAAGGAAAACTCTTTATGCAAGGCCTCGTAGCATGGAAGACCTACAACACAGAACAGAACAGACCCTAATAAACCATCAATGTATTGACTCGTTGGTCCAGAGTTATGATTCTTCCTTTGGGTGTGAGAGATCGCGGCCTCATTATCCTGGATGAGTCCTCAAAATTAATCTTTTATACTTCTTTGTTTGTTTGTTGGAGAGCTTGAGAATCAGTGGAAGGATCTGAGGATGCGTTATGTTGAATTTGAGGTAGTTTGTTTCGTTCATTGATGGGTTTTTGGAAAAGGAAAACTCTTTATGCAAGGCCTCGGAGCGTGGAAGACCTACAACACAGAACAGAACAGACCCTAATAAACCAACAATGTATTGGCTCGTTGGTCCAGATTTATGATTCTTCCTTTGGGTGTGAGAGATCGCGGCCTCATCATCCTGGAGGAGTCCTCAAAATTAATCTTTTATACTTCTTTCTTTGTTTGTTGGAGAGCTTGAGAAGCAGTGGAAGGATCTGAGGGTGAATCATGGTGGTTTGAGGCAGTCAAGTTCAGTGTATTGATGGGCTGCTGCAAAGCCAAAAACTCTTGGTCCTATTTTGATGGTCCTGGAAATGATATAGCACAGAAGAGAACAGAGCCTAACACCAACAACAAGGATGGTTCGTTGGTCTGGAGGTATGATTCTAGCTTCGGGTGCGAGATGTCTTGGGTTAAAATCCCAGACGAGCCCTGATGATTAATCTTTGAAACGTTGTTTGTTGAAGGGTTTGAGAATCAGTGGAAGGATCTGAGGATGTGTTATGTTGAATTTGAGGTAGTTTGTTTCGTTCATTGATGGGTTTTTGGAAAAGGAAAACTCTTTATGCAAGGCCTCGGAGTGCGGAAGACCGACAACACAGAACAGAACAGATCCTAATTAAACCAACAATGTATTGGCTCGTTGGACCAGAGTTATGATTCTTGCTTTGGGTGGAGAGGTCGCGGCTTCATCACCCTGGATGAGTCCTCAAAATTAATCTTTTGAACTTCCTTTCTTTGTTTGATGGAGAGCTTGAGAAGCAGTGGAAGGATTTGAGGGTGACTTCTGTTGTGTTTGAGGTCGTCGTGTTTTGATCATTGATGGGCTTTTGCAAAAGCATGAACTCTTTGTCCAAATTTCATGCTCCTGAAAGAGCTGTGACACAGAAGAGAACAGAGCCTAACTCATATAATAAGGTTGGTTCGTTGGTCTAGACTCTAGAGGTATGATTCTCGCTTAGGGTGCGAGAGGTCCCGGGTTCAAATCCCAGACAAGCCCTTTGATTGAACTTTTATACCTTCTTGATTTGGTGGAGATCTGCCAAACCCTTGGAATGATCTGAAGAGAAATTGCATTAGGTTGAGGCAGAAGTGTTCAGTGAATTTTTGGGCTTATGCAAAAGCAAAAACTTTTTGTCCAAAGTCTCGGCTTGTGGAAGACCTACAACACAGAACAGAACAGACGCTAATAAACCATCAATGTATTGACTCATTGGTCCAGAGTTATGATTCTTCCTTTGGGTGTGAGAGATCGCGGCCTCATTATCCTGGATGAGTCCTCAAAATTAATCTTTTATACTTCTTTGTTTGTTTGTTGGAGAGCTTGAGAATCAGTGGAAGGATCTGAGGATGCGTTATGTTGAATTTGAGGTAGTTTGTTTCGTTCATTGATGGGTTTTTGGAAAAGGAAAACTCTTTATGCAAGGCCTCGGAGCGTGGAAGACCTACAACACAGAACAGAACAGACCCTAATAAACCAACAATGTATTGGCTCGTTGGTGCAGATTTATGATTCTTCCTTTGGGTGTGAGAGATCGCGGCCTCATCATCCTGGATGAGTCCTCAAAATTAATCTTTTATACTTCTTTCTTTGTTTGTTGGAGAGCTTGAGAAGCAGTGGAAGGATCTGAGGGTGAATCATGGTGGTTTGAGGCAGTCAAGTTCAGTGTATTGATGGGCTGCTGCAAAGCCAAAAACTCTTGGTCCTATTTTGATGGTCCTGGAAATGATATAGCACAGAAGAGAACAGAGCCTAACACCAACAACAAGGATGGTTCGTTGGTCTGGAGGTATGATTCTAGCTTCGGGTGCGAGAGGTCTTGGGTTAAAATCCCAGACGAGCCCTGATGATTAATCTTTGAAACGTTGCTTGTTGAAGGGTTTGAGAATCAGTGGAAGGATCTGAGGATGTGTTATGTTGAATTTGAAGTAGTTTGTTTCGTTCATTGATGGGTTTTTGGAAAAGGAAAACTCTTTATGCAAGGCCTCGGAGCGCGGAAGACCGACAACACAGAACAGAACAGATCCTAATTAAACCAACAATGTATTGGCTCGTTGGACCAGAGTTATGATTCTTGCTTTGGGTGGAGAGGTCGCGGCTTCATCACCCTGGATGAGTCCTCAAAATTAATCTTTTGAACTTCCTTTCTTTGTTTGATGGAGAGCTTGAGAAGCAGTGGAAGGATTTGAGGGTGACTTCTGTTGTGTTTGAGGTCGTCGTGTTTTGATCTTTGATGGGCTTTTGCAAAAGCATGAACTCTTTGTCCAAATTTCATGCTCCTGAAAGAGCTGTGACACTGAAGAGAACAGAGCCTAACAAATATAATCAGGTTGGTTCGTTGGTCTAGAGGTATGATTCTCGCTTAGGGTGCGAGAGGTCCCGGGTTCAAATCCCGGACGAGCCCTTTGATTGAACTTTTATACCTTCTTGATTTGGTGGAGACCTGCCAAACCCTTGGAATGATCTGAAGAGAAATTGCATTAGGTTGAGGCAGAAGTGTTCAGTGAATTTTTGGGGTTATGCAAAAGCAAAAACTTTTTGTCCAAAGTCTCGGCTTGTGGGAGAGCTATAACACAGAACAGAACAGACCCTAATAAACCGACAACGTATTGGCTCGTTGGTCGAGAGGTATGTTTTTTGCTTCGGGTGTGATAGGTCCTGGGTTAAAATCCCAGAGGTGCCCTGATGATTCGTCTTTTAAACATTGTTTGTTGGAGGGTTTGAGAATCAGTGGAAGGATCTGAGGATGCGTTATGTTGAATTTGAGGTAGTTTGTTTCATTCATTGATGGGTTTTTGGAAAAGGAAAACTCTTTATGCAAGGCCTCGTAGCATGGAAGACCTACAACACAGAACAGAACAGACCCTAATAAACCATCAATGTATTGACTCGTTGGTCCAGAGTTATGATTCTTCCTTTGGGTGTGAGAGATCGCGGCCTCATTATCCTGGATGAGTCCTCAAAATTAATCTTTTATACTTCTTTGTTTGTTTGTTGGAGAGCTTGAGAATCAGTGGAAGGATCTGAGGATGCGTTATGTTGAATTTGAGGTAGTTTGTTTCGTTCATTGATGGGTTTTTGGAAAAGGAAAACTCTTTATGCAAGGCCTCGGAGCGTGGAAGACCTACAACACAGAACAGAACAGACCCTAATAAACCAACAATGTATTGGCTCGTTGGTCCAGATTTATGATTCTTCCTTTGGGTGTGAGAGATCGCGGCCTCATTATCCTGGATGAGTCCTCAAAATTAATCTTTTATACTTCTTTGTTTGTTTATTGGAGAGCTTGAGAAGCAGTGGAAGGATCTGAGGGTGAATCATGGTGGTTTGAGGCAGTCAAGTTCAGTGTATTGATGGGCTGCTGCAAAGCCAAAAACTCTTGGTCCTATTTTGATGGTCCTGGAAATGATATAGCACAGAAGAGAACAGAGCCTAACACCAACAACAAGGATGGTTCGTTGGTCTGGAGGTATGATTCTAGCTTCGGGTGCGAGAGGTCTTGGGTTAAAATCCCAGACGAGCCCTGATGATTAATCTTTGAAACGTTGTTTGTTGAAGGGTTTGAGAATCAGTGGAAGGATCTGAGGATGTGTTATGTTGAATTTGAGGTAGTTTGTTTCGTTCATTGATGGGTTTTTGGAAAAGGAAAACTCTTTATGCAAGGCCTCGGAGCGCGGAAGACCGACAACACAGAACAGAACAGATCCTAATTAAACCAACAATGTATTGGCTCGTTGGACCAGAGTTATGATTCTTGCTTTGGGTGGAGAGGTCGCGGCTTCATCACCCTGGATGAGTCCTCAAAATTAATCTTTTGAACTTCCTTTCTTTGTTTGATGGAGAGCTTGAGAAGCAGTGGAAGGATTTGAGGGTGACTTCTGTTGTGTTTGAGGTCGTCGTGTTTTGATCATTGATGGGCTTTTGCAAAAGCATGAACTCTTTGTCCAAATTTCATGCTCCTGAAAGAGCTGTGACACTGAAGAGAACAGAGCCTAACAAATATAATCAGGTTGGTTCGTTGGTCTAGAGCAGGGGCGGGCAACCCCCGGCCCGCGGGCCACATCCGGCCCGCGAAGGCTTAGCGTCCGGCCCGCCACCCTGCTAGGCTTTATTATTGCAATCCGGCCCGCGGACCTCCCAGTAAAACTCATATCATTTGTAAATGTAAGAGTTTATATTTAGCCGGTCTGAATTCAAGAAAGGGACATTTTGTCTTCAGCACCGTCCTCTTCCGGAAGACATGCGCACGGGGAACTGTCTTGCCTAGACACCGCCTGCTTGCTGATAGGCGGTCTTTTCAAATCAGCCGGCATGTGATACGGACGTCCTTCCGATTCAGTCAGCTTGCGACAAACGTTGGTGTCTGGGACAAATAACTTGCAACAAAGAGGTAAGCGACGCAGAGTTCTCTAAACCTATTTCAATTTTCACTTTCTTTCAATTTGCTTTGTTTTGTTTGTTAGAACATGTTATTATCTTTCATTTGCTGCGTTTAAATAATTTTATTCTCCCTTTTTATTTGTAAAAATAAAAATATAACGAACTTTCTATTTGTAAAGAAAAAAAATATATAACGAACTTTCTGTTTGTAAAAGAAAAAAGAAATTGACGAACTTTTGTTTAAAAGGAAAACGAAATTGACGAACTTTTGTTTAAAAGGAAAACGAACTCTTTTAAAAAAAAAGTATGCAGACTGATTCATTTCCTGTATTTCAGTTTTACGGTGAAACTGTGTCATATTCAGCGTTGGCCACGTGCGCGCAAAATAAATACATTCATCTGTACAAATCGTCTTCCGAGATTTTTTGTGCCCCAGATTGCTTGCTGTTACATCATTTATTCATTGCTGATATACCTAATTTTCTTCCTTTTCAGCTCATCATGTCTGCGACCCAGCGTGTTAAGAAGAGGAAAGTGGACCTCGAGCGTCGGATCTTCAACCCTGAGTGGGAGAAGTACTTCTTCATCGAGCGCTTTGGACAGGCCCAGTGCCTCATATGCTTGAAGACTTTGGCTGTCCTAAAAGAGTACAACGTGCGCCGCCACTGGGAGACAGAGTACCGCTCGTCAAACTTCGCGTCGGTGTCTGCCACCGAAAGGAAGGACGCCATGGTTAGACTATCAGGCAACTTGGAGAAACAAACTTCACTCTTCCGCAAGCAGAATACTGAGGCCGAAAAGGTGACGCGCGCCAGTTATGAAGTCTCCCGCATCCTTGCTCGCCGAATGAAGCCATTCGTGGATGGGGACTTCATCAAGGAATGCCTCCTCGCTGTAGTGGACTCCGTCTGTCCAGAGCAGCGTTCCGCCTTTGAGAACGTGAGCCTTTCGTCCCGCACCGTTCGTCGCCGCATCGAGGATATGTCGGAAAACGTGCACGACTCACTCAAAACACGCAGCTCAAATTTCGTCGCCTTTTCCCTCGCTCTGGATGAGAGCACCGACACAAAGGACACGGCCCAGCTGTCCGTTTTCATCCGTGGCGTCACCGCTGACTTTCAAGTGTGTGAGGAATTCCTCCAGCTTGTCCCGCTGCGCGACACCACCACTGGGAAAGACATCTGCGACGCCGTGCTTCTGTGTGTTGATCAGCACTCCCTGGACCTCTCCCGTCTTGTGTGTGTGACGACCGACGGTGCCCCGGCGATGGTTGGTGAGAAGAAGGGCGCCGCTTCGCTGCTAGTGCGTCACTGTGCAGCCGCCGGATACACTCAGCCCATTAACAAGATGCACTGCATCATCCACCAAGAGTCCCTGTGCGCTAAGTCTGCCAACCTCGTTGGTGTCATGTCTGTCGTGGTGAAGGTCGTCAACTCCATCCTCTCCCGCAGCCTTAACCATCGTCAGTTCCAGGCACTGATGGACGAGGTGAACGTGCACTACAACGACCTGCTCTACTTCTGTGAGGTACGCTGGCTGAGTCGTGGGGCCATGCTGTCTCGGGTGTGCGACCTACAGCAGGAGATTGCCACCTTTCTACGTCAGAAGAACCTTCCCCACGCTGATCAATTCTCTGATCCGCGGTGGCTAGCTCGCCTGGCCCTGCTCACGGACATCACGGCGCACCTGAACACCCTCAACATAAAGCTGCAAGGCAAAGACATTCTCGTGACAGACATGTACGCGCACATCACTGCCTTCGAGGTTAAACTGCGCTTGTGGGAGGCTCAATTGGCTTCTGGTCAGTTTGTGCATTTTCCTCGCCTTGCTGCATGTGCCCCTGACGATGTGGACCTGGGCACTTGCGTTAGTGTCGTCAACTCTCTACGTGAGGAATTTGCTTCCCGTTTTGCAGGAGTCAGGGTGCTGGCTGCGGACTTCAAGCTTTTCACTGCTCCCTTTGACTTCCCCGTGGAAGACGCCCCTGCCTCCTTACAGATGGAGTTGGTGGAGCTGCAGTGCAACGATGAAATGAAGGCGAAGTTCCGCACCTCTTCTCCATTGTCCTTCTTCCGCGACACCGTTCTCCCTTCTAACAATTTTCAAAAATACATTGCCCATGTCCAACGCATTGTGGCCATGTTCGGCAGCACCTACTGCTGTGAACAGCTCTTCTCGAAAATGAAGTACACGAAGTCTCACCTTCGCTCCCAACTCTCGGACCGCCACCTCAATGACATTCTTCTGTTGTCTACCTCAACCATCGAGCCAGACATGGAAATACTTCTTCATGGCAAACAGCACCAGCAGTCTCATTGATTTGTAGAGTGTTCAATGCAATTTTTGTACAATCTATTCATGTAAACAAAATATAGTAATTCTGAGATTTCGTTTTTCACTCCGGCCCGCGATCTCCTTCCAAAAGTCTCATCTGGCCCTCACTCTGAAAAGGTTGCCCGCCCCTGGTCTAGAGGTATGATTCTCGCTTAGGGTGCGAGAGGTCCCGGGTTCAAATCCCGGACGAGCCCTTTGATTGAACTTTTATACCTTCTTGATTTGGTGGAGACCTGCCAAACCCTTGGAATGATCTGAAGAGAAATTGCATTAGGTTGAGGCAGAAGTGTTCAGTGAATTTTTGGGCTTATGCAAAAGCAAAAACTTTTTGTCCAAAGTCTCGGCTTGTGGGAGAGCTATAACACAGAACAGAACAGACCCTAATAAACCGACAACGTATTGGCTCGTTGGTCTAGAGGTATGTTTTTTGCTTCGGGTGTGATAGGTCCTGGGTTAAAATCCCAGAGGTGCCCTGATGATTCGTCTTTTAAACATTGTTTGTTGGAGGGTTTGAGAATCAGTGGAAGGATCTGAGGATGCGTTATGTTGAATTTGAGGTAGTTTGTTTCATTCATTGATGGGTTTTTGGAAAAGGAAAACTCTTTATGCAAGGCCTCGTAGCATGGAAGACCTACAACACAGAACAGAACAGACCCTAATAAACCAACAATGTATTGGCTCGTTGGTCCAGAGTTATGATTCTTCCTTTGGGTGTGAGAGATCGCCGCCTCATTATCCTGGATGAGTCCTCAAAATTAATCTTTTATACTTCTTTGTTTGTTTGTTGGAGAGCTTGAGAATCAGTGGAAGGATCTGAGGATGCGTTATGTTGAATTTGAGGTAGTTTGTTTCGTTCATTGATGGGTTTTTGGAAAAGGAAAACTCTTTATGCAAGGCCTCGGAGCGTGGAAGACCTACAACACAGAACAGAACAGACCCTAATAAACCAACAATGTATTGGCTCGTTGGTCCAGATTTATGATTCTTCCTTTGGGTGTGAGAGATCGCGGCCTCATCATCCTGGATGAGTCCTCAAAATTAATCTTTTATACTTCTTTCTTTGTTTGTTGGAGAGCTTGAGAAGCAGTGGAAGGATCTGAGGGTGAATCATGGTGGTTTGAGGCAGTCAAGTTCAGTGTATTGATGGGCTGCTGCAAAGCCAAAAACTCTTGGTCCTATTTTGATGGTCCTGGAAATGATATAGCACAGAAGAGAACAGAGCCTAACACCAACAACAAGGATGGTTCGTTGGTCTGGAGGTATGATTCTAGCTTCGGGTGCGAGAGGTCTTGGGTTAAAATCCCAGACGAGCCCTGATGATTAATCTTTGAAACGTTGTTTGTTGAAGGGTTTGAGAATCAGTGGAAGGATCTGAGGATGTGTTATGTTGAATTTGAGGTAGTTTGTTTCGTTCATTGATGGGTTTTTGGAAAAGGAAAACTCTTTATGCAAGGCCTCGGAGCGCGGAAGACCGACAACACAGAACAGAACAGATCCTAATTAAACCAACAATGTATTGGCTCGTTGGACCAGAGTTATGATTCTTGCTTTGGGTGGAGAGGTCGCGGCTTCATCACCCTGGATGAGTCCTCAAAATTAATCTTTTGAACTTCCTTTCTTTGTTTGATGGAGAGCTTGAGAAGCAGTGGAAGGATTTGAGGGTGACTTCTGTTGTGTTTGAGGTCGTCGTGTTTTGATCTTTGATGGGCTTTTGCAAAAGCATGAACTCTTTGTCCAAATTTCATGCTCCTGAAAGAGCTGTGACACTGAAGAGAACAGAGCCTAACAAATATAATCAGGTTGGTTCGTTGGTCTAGAGGTATGATTCTCGCTTAGGGTGCGAGAGGTCCCGGGTTCAAATCCCGGATGAGCCCTTTGATTGAACTTTTATACCTTCTTGATTTGGTGGAGACCTGCCAAACCCTTGGAATGATCTGAAGAGAAATTGCATTAGGTTGAGGCAGAAGTGTTCAGTGAATTTTTGGGGTTATGCAAAAGCAAAAACTTTTTGTCCAAAGTCTCGGCTTGTGGGAGAGCTATAACACAGAACAGAACAGACCCTAATAAACCGACAACGTATTGGCTCGTTGGTCGAGAGGTATGTTTTTTGCTTCGGGTGTGATAGGTCCTGGGTTAAAATCCCAGAGGTGCCCTGATGATTCGTCTTTTTAACATTGTTTGTTGGAGGGTTTGAGAATCAGTGGAAGGATCTGAGGATGCGTTATGTTGAATTTGAGGTAGTTTGTTTCATTCATTGATGGGTTTTTGGAAAAGGAAAACTCTTTATGCAAGGCCTCGTAGCATGGAAGACCTACAACACAGAACAGAACAGACCCTAATAAACCATCAATGTATTGACTCGTTGGTCCAGAGTTATGATTCTTCCTTTGGGTGTGAGAGATCGCGGCCTCATTATCCTGGATGAGTCCTCAAAATTAATCTTTTATACTTCTTTGTTTGTTTGTTGGAGAGCTTGAGAATCAGTGGAAGGATCTGAGGATGCGTTATGTTGAATTTGAGGTAGTTTGTTTCGTTCATTGATGGGTTTTTGGAAAAGGAAAACTCTTTATGCAAGGCCTCGGAGCGTGGAAGACCTACAACACAGAACAGAACAGACCCTAATAAACCAACAATGTATTGGCTCGTTGGTCCAGATTTATGATTCTTCCTTTGGGTGTGAGAGATCGCGGCCTCATTATCCTGGATGAGTCCTCAAAATTAATCTTTTATACTTCTTTGTTTGTTTGTTGGAGAGCTTGAGAAGCAGTGGAAGGATCTGAGGGTGAATCATGGTGGTTTGAGGCAGTCAAGTTCAGTGTATTGATGGGCTGCTGCAAAGCCAAAAACTCTTGGTCCTATTTTGATGGTCCTGGAAATGATATAGCACAGAAGAGAACAGAGCCTAACACCAACAACAAGGATGGTTCGTTGGTCTGGAGGTATGATTCTAGCTTCGGGTGCGAGAGGTCTTGGGTTAAAATCCCAGACGAGCCCTGATGATTAATCTTTGAAACGTTGTTTGTTGAAGGGTTTGAGAATCAGTGGAAGGATCTGAGGATGTGTTATGTTGAATTTGAGGTAGTTTGTTTCGTTCATTGATGGGTTTTTGGAAAAGGAAAACTCTTTATGCAAGGCCTCGGAGCGCGGAAGACCGACAACACAGAACAGAACAGATCCTAATTAAACCAACAATGTATTGGCTCGTTGGACCAGAGTTATGATTCTTGCTTTGGGTGGAGAGGTCGCGGCTTCATCACCCTGGATGAGTCCTCAAAATTAATCTTTTGAACTTCCTTTCTTTGTTTGATGGAGAGCTTGAGAAGCAGTGGAAGGATTTGAGGGTGACTTCTGTTGTGTTTGAGGTCGTCGTGTTTTGATCATTGATGGGCTTTTGCAAAAGCATGAACTCTTTGTCCAAATTTCATGCTCCTGAAAGAGCTGTGACACTGAAGAGAACAGAGCCTAACAAATATAATCAGGTTGGTTCGTTGGTCTAGAGCAGGGGCAGGCAACCCCCGGCCCGCGGGCCACATCCGGCCCGCGAAGGCTTAGCGTCCGGCCCGCCACCCTGCTAGGCTTTATTATTGCAATCCGGCCCGCGGACCTCCCAGTAAAACTCATATCATTTGTAAATGTAAGAGTTTATATTTAGCCGGTCTGAATTCAAGAAAGGGACATTTTGTCTTCAGCACCGTCCTCTTCCGGAAGACATGCGCACGGGGAACTGTCTTGCCTAGACACCGCCTGCTTGCTGATAGGCGGTCTTTTCAAATCAGCCGGCATGTGATACGGACGTCCTTCCGATTCAGTCAGCTTGCGACAAACGTTGGTGTCTGGGACAAATAACTTGCAACAAAGAGGTAAGCGACGCAGAGTTCTCTAAACCTATTTCAATTTTCACTTTCTTTCAATTTGCTTTGTTTTGTTTGTTAGAACATGTTATTATCTTTCATTTGCTGCGTTTAAATAATTTTATTCTCCCTTTTTATTTGTAAAAATAAAAATATAACGAACTTTCTATTTGTAAAGAAAAAATATATATAACGAACTTTCTGTTTGTAAAAGAAAAAAGAAATTGACGAACTTTTGTTTAAAAGGAAAACGAAATTGACGAACTTTTGTTTAAAAGGAAAACGAACTCTTTAAAAAAAAAAGTATGCAGACTGATTCATTTCCTGTATTTCAGTTTTACGGTGAAACTGTGTCATATTCAGCGTTGGCCACGTGCGCGCAAAATAAATACATTCATCTGTACAAATCGTCTTCCGAGATTTTTTGTGCCCCAGATTGCTTGCTGTTACATCATTTATTCATTGCTGATATACCTAATTTTCTTCCTTTTCAGCTCATCATGTCTGCGACCCAGCGTGTTAAGAAGAGGAAAGTGGACCTCGAGCGTCGGATCTTCAACCCTGAGTGGGAGAAGTACTTCTTCATCGAGCGCTTTGGACAGGCCCAGTGCCTCATATGCTTGAAGACTTTGGCTGTCCTAAAAGAGTACAACGTGCGCCGCCACTGGGAGACAGAGCACCGCTCGTCAAACTTCGCGTCGGTGTCTGCCACCGAAAGGAAGGACGCCATGGTTAGACTATCAGGCAACTTGGAGAAACAAACTTCACTCTTCCGCAAGCAGAATACTGAGGCCGAAAAGGTGACGCGCGCCAGTTATGAAGTCTCCCGCATCCTTGCTCGCCGAATGAAGCCATTCGCGGATGGGGACTTCATCAAGGAATGCCTCCTCGCTGTAGTGGACTCCGTCTGTCCAGAGCAGCGTTCCGCCTTTGAGAACGTGAGCCTTTCGTCCCGCACCGTTCGTCGCCGCATCGAGGATATGTCGGAAAACGTGCACGACTCACTCAAAACACGCAGCTCAATTTTCGTCGCCTTTTCCCTCGCTCTGGATGAGAGCACCGACACAAAGGACACGGCCCAGCTGTCCGTTTTCATCCGTGGCGTCACCGCTGACTTTCAAGTGTGTGAGGAATTCCTCCAGCTTGTCCCGCTGCGCGACACCACCACTGGGAAAGACATCTGCGACGCCGTGCTTCTGTGTGTTGATCAGCACTCCCTGGACCTCTCCCGTCTTGTGTGTGTGACGACCGACGGTGCCCCGGCGATGGTTGGTGAGAAGAAGGGCGCCGCTTCGCTGCTAGTGCGTCACTGTGCAGCCGCCGGATACACTCAGCCCATTAACAAGATGCACTGCATCATCCACCAAGAGTCCCTGTGCGCTAAGTCTGCCAACCTCGTTGGTGTCATGTCTGTCGTGGTGAAGGTCGTCAACTCCATCCTCTCCCGCAGCCTTAACCATCGTCAGTTCCAGGCACTGATGGACGAGGTGAACGTGCACTACAACGACCTGCTCTACTTCTGTGAGGTACGCTGGCTGAGTCGTGGGGCCATGCTGTCTCGGGTGTGCGACCTACAGCAGGAGATTGCCACCTTTCTACGTCAGAAGAACCTTCCCCACGCTGATCAATTCTCTGATCCGCGGTGGCTAGCTCGCCTGGCCCTGCTCACGGACATCACGGCGCACCTGAACACCCTCAACATAAAGCTGCAAGGCAAAGACATTCTCGTGACAGACATGTACGCGCACATCACTGCCTTCGAGGTTAAACTGCGCTTGTGGGAGGCTCAATTGGCTTCTGGTCAGTTTGTGCATTTTCCTCGCCTTGCTGCATGTGCCCCTGACGATGTGGACCTGGGCACTTGCGTTAGTGTCGTCAACTCTCTACGTGAGGAATTTGCTTCCCGTTTTGCAGGAGTCAGGGTGCTGGCTGCGGACTTCAAGCTTTTCACTGCTCCCTTTGACTTCCCCGTGGAAGACGCCCCTGCCTCCTTACAGATGGAGTTGGTGGAGCTGCAGTGCAACGATGAAATGAAGGCGAAGTTCCGCACCTCTTCTCCATTGTCCTTCTTCCGCAACACCGTTCTCCCTTCTAACAATTTTCAAAAATACATTGCCCATGTCCAACGCATTGTGGCCATGTTCGGCAGCACCTACTGCTGTGAACAGCTCTTCTCGAAAATGAAGTACACGAAGTCTCACCTTCGCTCCCAACTCTCGGACCGCCACCTCAATGACATTCTTCTGTTGTCTACCTCAACCATCGAGCCAGACATGGAAATACTTCTTCATGGCAAACAGCACCAGCAGTCTCATTGATTTGTAGAGTGTTCAATGCAATTTTTGTACAATCTATTCATGTAAACAAAATATAGTAATTCTGAGATTTCGTTTTTCACTCCGGCCCGCGATCTCCTTCCAAAAGTCTCATCTGGCCCTCGCTCTGAAAAGGTTGCCCGCCCTGGTCTAGAGGTATGATTCTCGCTTAGGGTGCGAGAGGTCCCGGGTTCAAATCCCGGACGAGCCCTTTGATTGAACTTTTATACCTTCTTGATTTGGTGGAGACCTGCCAAACCCTTGGAATGATCTGAAGAGAAATTGCATTCGGTTGAGGCAGAAGTGTTCAGTGAATTTTTGGGCTTATGCAAAAGCAAAAACTTTTTGTCCAAAGTCTCGGCTTGTGGGAGAGCTATAACACAGAACAGAACAGACCCTAATAAACCGACAACGTATTGGCTCGTTGGTCGAGAGGTATGTTTTTTGCTTCGGGTGTGATAGGTCCTGGGTTAAAATCCCAGAGGTGCCCTGATGATTCGTCTTTTAAACATTGTTTGTTGGAGGGTTTGAGAATCAGTGGAAGGATCTGAGGATGCGTTATGTTGAATTTGAGGTAGTTTGTTTCATTCATTGATGGGTTTTTGGAAAAGGAAAACTCTTTATGCAAGGCCTCGTAGCATGGAAGACCTACAACACAGAACAGAACAGACCCTAATAAACCATCAATGTATTGACTCGTTGGTCCAGAGTTATGATTCTTCCTTTGGGTGTGAGAGATCGCGGCCTCATTATCCTGGATGAGTCCTCAAAATTAATCTTTTATACTTCTTTGTTTGTTTGTTGGAGAGCTTGAGAATCAGTGGAAGGATCTGAGGATGCGTTATGTTGAATTTGAGGTAGTTTGTTTCGTTCATTGATGGGTTTTTGGAAAAGGAAAACTCTTTATGCAAGGCCTCGGAGCGTGGAAGACCTACAACACAGAACAGAACAGACCCTAATAAACCAACAATGTATTGGCTCGTTGGTCCAGATTTATGATTCTTCCTTTGGGTGTGAGAGATCGCGGCCTCATCATCCTGGAGGAGTCCTCAAAATTAATCTTTTATACTTCTTTCTTTGTTTGTTGGAGAGCTTGAGAAGCAGTGGAAGGATCTGAGGGTGAATCATGGTGGTTTGAGGCAGTCAAGTTCAGTGTATTGATGGGCTGCTGCAAAGCCAAAAACTCTTGGTCCTATTTTGATGGTCCTGGAAATGATATAGCACAGAAGAGAACAGAGCCTAACACCAACAACAAGGATGGTTCGTTGGTCTGGAGGTATGATTCTAGCTTCGGGTGCGAGAGGTCTTGGGTTAAAATCCCAGACGAGCCCTGATGATTAATCTTTGAAACGTTGTTTGTTGAAGGGTTTGAGAATCAGTGGAAGGATCTGAGGATGTGTTATGTTGAATTTGAGGTAGTTTGTTTCGTTCATTGATGGGTTTTTGGAAAAGGAAAACTCTTTATGCAAGGCCTCGGAGTGCGGAAGACCGACAACACAGAACGGAACAGATCCTAATTAAACCAACAATGTATTGGCTCGTTGGACCAGAGTTATGATTCTTGCTTTGGGTGGAGAGGTCGCGGCTTCATCACCCTGGATGAGTCCTCAAAATTAATCTTTTGAACTTCCTTTCTTTGTTTGATGGAGAGCTTGAGAAGCAGTGGAAGGATTTGAGGGTGACTTCTGTTGTGTTTGAGGTCGTCGTGTTTTGATCATTGATGGGCTTTTGCAAAAGCATGAACTCTTTGTCCAAATTTCATGCTCCTGAAAGAGCTGTGACACAGAAGAGAACAGAGCCTAACTCATATAATAAGGTTGGTTCGTTGGTCTAGACTCTAGAGGTATGATTCTCGCTTAGGGTGCGAGAGGTCCCGGGTTCAAATCCCAGATAAGCCCTTTGATTGAACTTTTATACCTTCTTGATTTGGTGGAGATCTGCCAAACCCTTGGAATGATCTGAAGAGAAATTGCATTAGGTTGAGGCAGAAGTGTTCAGTGAATTTTTGGGCTTATGCAAAAGCAAAAACTTTTTGTCCAAAGTCTCGGCTTGTGGAAGACCTACAACACAGAACAGAACAGACGCTAATAAACCATCAATGTATTGACTCATTGGTCCAGAGTTATGATTCTTCCTTTGGGTGTGAGAGATCGCGGCCTCATTATCCTGGATGAGTCCTCAAAATTAATCTTTTATACTTCTTTGTTTGTTTGTTGGAGAGCTTGAGAATCAGTGGAAGGATCTGAGGATGCGTTATGTTGAATTTGAGGTAGTTTGTTTCGTTCATTGATGGGTTTTTGGAAAAGGAAAACTCTTTATGCAAGGCCTCGGAGCGTGGAAGACCTACAACACAGAACAGAACAGACCCTAATAAACCAACAATGTATTGGCTCGTTGGTCCAGATTTATGATTCTTCCTTTGGGTGTGAGAGATCGCGGCCTCATCATCCTGGATGAGTCCTCAAAATTAATCTTTTATACTTCTTTCTTTGTTTGTTGGAGAGCTTGAGAAGCAGTGGAAGGATCTGAGGGTGAATCATGGTGGTTTGAGGCAGTCAAGTTCAGTGTATTGATGGGCTGCTGCAAAGCCAAAAACTCTTGGTCCTATTTTGATGGTCCTGGAAATGATATAGCACAGAAGAGAACAGAGCCTAACACCAACAACAAGGATGGTTCGTTGGTCTGGAGGTATGATTCTAGCTTCGGGTGCGAGAGGTCTTGGGTTAAAATCCCAGACGAGCCCTGATGATTAATCTTTGAAACGTTGCTTGTTGAAGGGTTTGAGAATCAGTGGAAGGATCTGAGGATGTGTTATGTTGAATTTGAAGTAGTTTGTTTCGTTCATTGATGGGTTTTTGGAAAAGGAAAACTCTTTATGCAAGGCCTCGGAGCGCGGAAGACCGACAACACAGAACAGAACAGATCCTAATTAAACCAACAATGTATTGGCTCGTTGGACCAGAGTTATGATTCTTGCTTTGGGTGGAGAGGTCGCGGCTTCATCACCCTGGATGAGTCCTCAAAATTAATCTTTTGAACTTCCTTTCTTTGTTTGATGGAGAGCTTGAGAAGCAGTGGAAGGATTTGAGGGTGACTTCTGTTGTGTTTGAGGTCGTCGTGTTTTGATCTTTGATGGGCTTTTGCAAAAGCATGAACTCTTTGTCCAAATTTCATGCTCCTGAAAGAGCTGTGACACTGAAGAGAACAGAGCCTAACAAATATAATCAGGTTGGTTCGTTGGTCTAGAGGTATGATTCTCGCTTAGGGTGCGAGAGGTCCCGGGTTCAAATCCCGGACGAGCCCTTTGATTGAACTTTTATACCTTCTTGATTTGGTGGAGACCTGCCAAACCCTTGGAATGATCTGAAGAGAAATTGCATTAGGTTGAGGCAGAAGTGTTCAGTGAATTTTTGGGGTTATGCAAAAGCAAAAACTTTTTGTCCAAAGTCTCGGCTTGTGGGAGAGCTATAACACAGAACAGAACAGACCCTAATAAACCGACAACGTATTGGCTCGTTGGTCGAGAGGTATGTTTTTTGCTTCGGGTGTGATAGGTCCTGGGTTAAAATCCCAGAGGTGCCCTGATGATTCGTCTTTTAAACATTGTTTGTTGGAGGGTTTGAGAATCAGTGGAAGGATCTGAGGATGCGTTATGTTGAATTTGAGGTAGTTTGTTTCATTCATTGATGGGTTTTTGGAAAAGGAAAACTATTTATGCAAGGCCTCGTAGCATGGAAAACCTACAACACAGAACAGAACAGACCCTAATAAACCATCAATGTATTGACTCGTTGGTCCAGAGTTATGATTCTTCCTTTGGGTGTGAGAGATCGCGGCCTCATTATCCTGGATGAGTCCTCAAAATTAATCTTTTATACTTCTTTGTTTGTTTGTTGGAGAGCTTGAGAATCAGTGGAAGGATCTGAGGATGCGTTATGTTGAATTTGAGGTAGTTTGTTTCGTTCATTGATGGGTTTTTGGAAAAGGAAAACTCTTTATGCAAGGCCTCGGAGCGTGGAAGACCTACAACACAGAACAGAACAGACCCTAATAAACCAACAATGTATTGGCTCGTTGGTCCAGATTTATGATTCTTCCTTTGGGTGTGAGAGATCGCGGCCTCATTATCCTGGATGAGTCCTCAAAATTAATCTTTTATACTTCTTTGTTTGTTTGTTGGAGAGCTTGAGAAGCAGTGGAAGGATCTGAGGGTGAATCATGGTGGTTTGAGGCAGTCAAGTTCAGTGTATTGATGGGCTGCTGCAAAGCCAAAAACTCTTGGTCCTATTTTGATGGTCCTGGAAATGATATAGCACAGAAGAGAACAGAGCCTAACACCAACAACAAGGATGGTTCGTTGGTCTGGAGGTATGATTCTAGCTTCGGGTGCGAGAGGTCTTGGGTTAAAATCCCAGACGAGCCCTGATGATTAATCTTTGAAACGTTGTTTGTTGAAGGGTTTGAGAATCAGTGGAAGGATCTGAGGATGTGTTATGTTGAATTTGAGGTAGTTTGTTTCGTTCATTGATGGGTTTTTGGAAAAGGAAAACTCTTTATGCAAGGCCTCGGAGCGCGGAAGACCGACAACACAGAACAGAACAGATCCTAATTAAACCAACAATGTATTGGCTCGTTGGACCAGAGTTATGATTCTTGCTTTGGGTGGAGAGGTCGCGGCTTCATCACCCTGGATGAGTCCTCAAAATTAATCTTTTGAACTTCCTTTCTTTGTTTGATGGAGAGCTTGAGAAGCAGTGGAAGGATTTGAAGGTGACTTCTGTTGTGTTTGAGGTCGTCGTGTTTTGATCATTGATGGGCTTTTGCAAAAGCATGAACTCTTTGTCCAAATTTCATGCTCCTGAAAGAGCTGTGACACTGAAGAGAACAGAGCCTAACACATATAATCAGGTTGTTTCGTTGGTCTAGAGGTATGATTCTCGCTTAGGGTGCGAGAGGTCCTGGGTTCAAATCCCGGACAAGCCCTTTGATTGAACTTTTATACCTTCTTGATTTGGTGGAGACCTGCCAAACCCTTGGAATGATCTGAAGAGAAATTGCATTAGGTTGAGGCAGAAGTGTTCAGTGAATTTTTGGGCTTAGGCAAAAGCAAAAACTTTTTGTCCAAAGTCTCGGCTTGTGGGAGAGCTATAACACAGAACAGAACAGACCCTAATAAACCAACAACGTATTGGCTCGTTGGTCTCGAGGTATGTTTTTTGCTTCGGGTGTGATAGGTCCTGGGTTAAAATCCCAGAGGTGCCCTGATGATTCGACTTTTAAACATTGTTTGTTGGAGGGTTTGAGAATCAGTGGAAGGATCTGAGGATGCGTTATGTTGAATTTGAGGTAGTTTGTTTCATTCATTGATGGGTTTTTGGAAAAGGAAAACTCTTTATGCAAGGCCTCGTAGCATGGAAGACCTACAACACAGAACAGAACAGACCCTAATAAACCATCAATGTATTGACTCGTTGGTCCAGAGTTATGATTCTTGCTTTGGGTGGAGAGGTCGCGGCTTCATCACCCTGGATGAGTCCTCAAAATTAATCTTTTGAACTTCCTTTCTTTGTTTGATGGAGAGCTTGAGAAGCAGTGGAAGGATTTGAGGGTGACTTCTGTTGTGTTTGAGGTCGTCGTGTTTTGATCATTGATGGGCTTTTGCAAAAGCATGAACTCTTTGTCCAAATTTCATGCTCCTGAAAGAGCTGTGACACAGAAGAGAACAGAGCCTAACACATATGATAAGGTTGGTTCGTTGGTCTAGAGGTATGATTCTCGCTTCGGGTGCGAGAGGTCCCGGGTTCAAATCCCGGACGAGCCCTTTGATTGAACTTTTATACCTTCTTGATTTGGTCGAGATCTGCCAAACCCTTGGAATGATCTGAAGAGAAATTGCATTAGGTTGAGGCAGAAGTGTTCAGTGAATTTTTGGGCTTATGCAAAAGCAAAAACTTTTTTTTCAAAGTCTCGGCTTGTGGGAGAGCTATAACACAGAACAGAACAGACCCTAATAAACCAACAATGTATTGGCTCGTTGGTCTAGAGGTATGTATTTTACTTCGGGTGTGATAGGTCCTGGGTTAAAATCCCAGAGGTGCCCTGATGATTCGTCTTTTAAAAATTGTTTGTTGGAGGGCTTGAGAATCAGGGGAAGGATCTGAGGATGCGTTATGTTGAATTTGGGGTAGTTTGTTTCGTTCATTGATGGGTTTTTGAAAAGGAAAACTCTTTATGCAAGGCCTCGTAGCGTGGAAGACCTACAACACAGAACAGAACAGACCCTAATAAACCAACAATGTATTGGCTCGTTGGTCCAGAGTTATGATTCTTCCTTTGGGTCCTGGATGAGTCCACAAAATTAATCTTTCATACTTCTTTGTTTGTTTGTTGGAGAGCTTGAAAAGCAGTGGAAGGATCTGAGGGTGACTTATGTTGTGTTTGAGGTCAGCATGTTTAGATGATTGACCGGCTTTTGCAAAAGCAAAAAAGTCTTTGTCCAAATTTCATGCTCCTGAAACAGCTCAAACACAGAAGAAACAGAGTTTCAAAACTACAATACAATAAGGTTGGTTCGTTGGTCTAGACTCTAGACTCTATTTTTGTTTCGGATGCGAGAGGTTCAAATCCGGGACGAGCCCTTTGATTGAACTTTTATACCTTCTTGATTTCATGGACACCTGCCAAAGCATCCTTCATGATTTCGTGGAGACCTGCCAAAGCCTTGGAATGATCTGAAGGGAAATTGCATTAGGTTGAGGCAGACGTGTTCAGTGAATTGTTGGGCTTTTGCGAAAGCAAAAACTTTTATCCAAAGTCTCGGCTTGTGGGAGAGCTATAACACAGAACAGAACAGACCCTAATAAACCAACAACCTATTGGCTTGTTGGTCTCGAGGTATGTTTTTTGCTTCGGGTGTGATAGGTCCTGGGTTAAAATCCCAGAGGTGCCCTGATGAATCGTTTTTTAAACATTGTTTGTTGGAGGGTTTGAGAATCAGTGGAAGGATCTGAGGATGCGTTATGTTGAATTTGAGGTAGTTTGTTTCGTTCATTGATGGGTATTTGGAAAAGGAAAACTCTTTATGCAAAGCCTCGGAGCGTGGAAGACCTACAACACAGAACAGAACAGACCCTAATAAACCAACAATGTATTGGCTCGTTGGTCCAGAGTTATGATTCTTCCTTTGGGTGTGAGAGATCGCGGCCTCATCATCCTGGATGAGTCCTCAAAATTAATCTTTTATACTTCTTTCTTTGTTTGTTGGAGAGCTTGAGAAGCAGTGGAAGGATCTGAGGGTGAATCATGGTGGTTTGAGGCAGTCAAGTTCAGTGTATTGATGGGCTGCTGCAAAGCCAAAAACTCTTGGTCCTATTTTGATGGTCCTGGAAATGATATAGCACAGAAGAGAACAGCGCCTAACACCAACAACAAGGATGGTTCGTTGGTCTGGAGCTATGATTCTAGCTTCGGGTGCGAGAGGTCCTGGGTTAAAATCCAAGACGAGCCCTGATGATTCATCTTTGAAACGTTGTTTGTTGAAGGGTTTGAGAATCAGTGGAAGGATCTGAGGATGTGTTATGTTGAATTTGAGGTAGCTTGTTTCGTTCATTGATGGGTTTTTGGAAAAGCAAAACTCTTTATGCAAGGCCTCGGAGCGCGGAAGACCGACAACACAGAACAGAACAGATCCTAATTAAACCAACAATGTATTGGCTCGTTGGACCAGAGTTATGATTCTTGCTTTGGGTGGAGAGGTCGCGGCTTCATCACCCTGGATGAGTCCTCAAAATTAATCTTTTGAACTTCCTTTCTTTGTTTGATGGAGAGCTTGAGAAGCAGTGGAAGGATTTGAGGGTGACTTCTGTTGTGTTTGAGGTCGTCGTGTTTTGATCATTGATGGGCTTTTGCAAAAGCATGAACTCTTTGTCCAAATTTCATGCTCCTGAAAGAGCTGTGACACAGAAGAGAACAGAGCCTAACACATATGATAAGGTTGGTTCGTTGGTCTAGAGGTATGATTCTCGCTTCGGGTGCAAGAGGTCCCGGGTTCAAATCCCGGACGAGCCCTTTGATTGAACTTTTATACCTTCTTGATTTGGTCGAGACCTGCCAAACCCTTGGAATGATCTGAAGAGAAATTGCATTAGGTTGAGGCAGAAGTGTTCAGTGAATTTTTGGGCTTATGCAAAAGCAAAAACTTTTTGTCCAAAGTCTCGGCTTGTGGGAGAGCTATAACACAGAACAGAACAGACCCTAATAAACCAACAACGTATTGGCTCGTTGGTCTAGAGGTATGTTTTTTGCTTCGGGTGTGATAGGTCCTGGGTTAAAATCCCAGAGGTGCCCTGATGATTCGTCTTTTAAACATTGTTTGTTGGAGGGTTTGAGAATCAGTGGAAGGATCTGAGGATGCGTTATGTTGAATTTGAGGTAGTTTGTTTCGTTCATTGATGGGTTTTTGGAAAAGGAAAACTCTTAATGCAAGGCCTCGGAGCGTGGAAGACCTACAACACAGAACAGAACAGACCCTAATAAACCAACAATGTATTGGCTCGTTGGTCCAGAGTTATGATTCTTCCTTTGGGTGTGAGAGATCGCGGCCTCATTATCCTGGATGAGTCCTCAAAATTAATGTTTTATACTTCTTTGTTTGTTTGTTGGAGAGCTTGAGAATCAGTGGAAGGATCTGAGGATGCGTTATGTTGAATTTGAGGTAGTTTGTTTCGTTCATTGATGGGTTTTTGGAAAAGGAAAACTCTTTATGCAAGGCCTCGGAGCGTGGAAGACCTACAACACAGAACAGAACAGACCCTAATAAACCAACAATGTATTGGCTCGTTGGTCCAGAGTTATGATTCTTCCTTTGAGTGTGAGAGATCGTGGCCTCATCATCCTGGATGAGTCCTCAAAATTAATCTTTTATACTTCTTTCTTTGTTTGTTGGAGAGCTTGAGAAGCAGTGGAAGGATCTGAGGGTGAATCATGGTGGTTTGAGGCAGTCAAGTTCAGTGTATTGATGGGCTGCTGCAAAGCCAAAAACTCTTGGTCCTATTTTGATGGTCCTGGAAATGATATAGCACAGAAGAGAACAGAGCCTAACACCAACAACAAGGATGGTTCGTTGGTCTGGAGGTATGATTCTAGCTTCGGGTGCGAGAGGTCCTGGGTTAAAATCCCAGACGAGCCCTGATGATTAATCTTTGAAACGTTGTTTGTTGAAGGGTTTGAGAATCAGTGGAAGGATCTGAGGATGTGTTATGTTGAATTTGAGGTAGTTTGTTTCGTTCATTGATGGGTTTTTGGAAAAGGAAAACTCTTTATGCAAGGCCTCGGAGCGCGGAAGACCGACAACACAGAACAGAACAGATCCTAATTAAACCAACAATGTATTGGCTCGTTGGACCAGAGTTATGATTCTTGCTTTGGGTGGAGAGGTCGCGGCTTCATCACCCTGGATGAGTCCTCAAAATTAATCTTTTGAACTTCCTTTCTTTGTTTGATGGAGAGCTTGAGAAGCAGTGGAAGGATTTGAGGGTGACTTCTGTTGTGTTTGAGGTCGTCGTGTTTTGATCATTGATGGGCTTTTGCAAAAGCATGAACTCTTTGTCCAAATTTCATGCTCCTGAAAGAGCTGTGACACTGAAGAGAACAGAGCCTAACAAATATAATCAGGTTGGTTCGTTGGTCTCGAGGTATGATTCTCGCTTAGGGTGCGAGAGGTCCCGGGTTCAAATCCCGGACAAGCCCTTTGATTGAACTTTTATACCTTCTTGATTTGGTGGAGACCTGCCAAACCCTTGGAATGATCTGAAGAGAAATTGCATTAGGTTGAGGCAGAAGTGTTCAGTGAATTTTTGGGCTTATGCAAAAGCAAAAACTTTTTGTCCAAAGTCTCGGCTTGTGGGAGAGCTATAACACAGAACAGAACAGACCCTAATAAACCGACAACGTATTGGCTCGTTGGTCTAGAGGTACGTTTTTTGCTTCGGGTGTGATAGGTCCTGGGTTAAAATCCCAGAGGTGCCCTGATGATTCGTCTTTTAAACATTGTTTGTTGGAGGGTTTGAGAATCATTGGAAGGATCTGAGGATGCGTTATGTTGAATTTGAGGTAGTTTGTTTCATTCATTGATGGGTTTTTGGAAAAGGAAAACTCTTTATGCAAGGCCTCGTAGCATGGAAGACCGACAACACAGAACAGAACAGACCCTAATAAACCATCAATGTATTGACTCGTTGGTCCAGAGTTATGATTCTTCCTTTGGGTGTGAGAGATCGCGGCCTCATTATCCTGGATGAGTCCTCAAAATTAATCTTTTATACTTCTTTGTTTGTTTGTTGGAGAGCTTGAGAATCAGTGGAAGGATCTGAGGATGCGTTATGTTGAATTTGAGGTAGTTTGTTTCGTTCATTGATGGGTTTTTGGAAAAGGAAAACTCTTTATGCAAGGCCTCGGAGCGTGGAAGACCTACAACACAGAACAGAACAGACCCTAATAAACCAACAATGTATTGGCTCGTTGGTCCAGAGTTATGATTCTTCCTTTGGGTGTGAGAGATCGCGGCCTCATCATCCTGGATGAGTCCTCAAAATTAATCTTTTATACTTCTTTCTTTGTTTGTTGGAGAGCTTGAGAAGCAGTGGAAGGATCTGAGGGTGAATCATGGTGGTTTGAGGCAGTCAAGTTCAGTGTATTGATGGGCTGCTGCAAAGCCAAAAACTCTTGGTCCTATTTTGATGGTCCTGGAAATGATATAGCACAGAAGAGAACAGAGCCTAACACCAACAACAAGGATGGTTCGTTGGTCTGGAGGTATGATTCTAGCTTTGGGTGCGAGAGGTCCTGGGTTAAAATCCCAGGCGAGCCCTGATGATTAATCTTTGAAACGTTGTTTGTTGAAGGGTTTGAGAATCAGTGGAAGGATCTGAGGATGTGTTATGTTGAATTTGAGGTAGCTTGTTTCGTTCATTGATGGGTTTTTGGAAAAGCAAAACTCTTTATGCAAGGCCTCGGAGCGCGGAAGACCGACAACACAGAACAGAACAGATCCTAATTAAACCAACAATGTATTGGCTCGTTGGACCAGAGTTATGATTCTTGCTTTGGGTGGAGAGGTCGCGGCTTCATCACCCTGGATGAGTCCTCAAAATTAATCTTTTGAACTTCCTTTCTTTGTTTGATGGAGAGCTTGAGAAGCAGTGGAAGGATTTGAGGGTGACTTCTGTTGTGTTTGAGGTCGTCGTGTTTTGATCATTGATGGGCTTTTGCAAAAGCATGAACTCTTTGTCCAAATTTCATGCTCCTGAAAGAGCTGTGACACAGAAGAGAACAGAGCCTAACACATATGATAAGGTTGGTTCGTTGGTCTAGAGGTATGATTCTCGCTTCGGGTGCAAGAGGTCCCGGGTTCAAATCCCGGACGAGCCCTTTGATTGAACTTTTATACCTTCTTGATTTGGTCGAGACCTGCCAAACCCTTGGAATGATCTGAAGAGAAATTGCATTAGGTTGAGGCAGAAGTGTTCAGTGAATTTTTGGGCTTATGCAAAAGCAAAAACTTTTTGTCCAAAGTCTCGGCTTGTGGGAGAGCTATAACACAGAACAGAACAGACCCTAATAAACCAACAACGTATTGGCTCGTTGGTCTAGAGGTATGTTTTTTGCTTCGGGTGTGATAGGTCCTGGGTTAAAATCCCAGAGGTGCCCTGATGATTCGTCTTTTAAACATTGTTTGTTGGAGGGTTTGAGAATCAGTGGAAGGATCTGAGGATGCGTTATGTTGAATTTGAGGTAGTTTGTTTCGTTCATTGATGGGTTTTTGGAAAAGGAAAACTCTTAATGCAAGGCCTCGGAGCGTGGAAGACCTACAACACAGAACAGAACAGACCCTAATAAACCAACAATGTATTGGCTCGTTGGTCCAGAGTTATGATTCTTCCTTTGGGTGTGAGAGATCGCGGCCTCATTATCCTGGATGAGTCCTCAAAATTAATGTTTTATACTTCTTTGTTTGTTTGTTGGAGAGCTTGAGAATCAGTGGAAGGATCTGAGGATGCGTTATGTTGAATTTGAGGTAGTTTGTTTCGTTCATTGATGGGTTTTTGGAAAAGGAAAACTCTTTATGCAAGGCCTCGGAGCGTGGAAGACCTACAACACAGAACAGAACAGACCCTAATAAACCAACAATGTATTGGCTCGTTGGTCCAGAGTTATGATTCTTCCTTTGAGTGTGAGAGATCGTGGCCTCATCATCCTGGATGAGTCCTCAAAATTAATCTTTTATACTTCTTTCTTTGTTTGTTGGAGAGCTTGAGAAGCAGTGGAAGGATCTGAGGGTGAATCATGGTGGTTTGAGGCAGTCAAGTTCAGTGTATTGATGGGCTGCTGCAAAGCCAAAAACTCTTGGTCCTATTTTGATGGTCCTGGAAATGATATAGCACAGAAGAGAACAGAGCCTAACACCAACAACAAGGATGGTTCGTTGGTCTGGAGGTATGATTCTAGCTTCGGGTGCGAGAGGTCCTGGGTTAAAATCCCAGACGAGCCCTGATGATTAATCTTTGAAACGTTGTTTGTTGAAGGGTTTGAGAATCAGTGGAAGGATCTGAGGATGTGTTATGTTGAATTTGAGGTAGTTTGTTTCGTTCATTGATGGGTTTTTGGAAAAGGAAAACTCTTTATGCAAGGCCTCGGAGCGCGGAAGACCGACAACACAGAACAGAACAGATCCTAATTAAACCAACAATGTATTGGCTCGTTGGACCAGAGTTATGATTCTTGCTTTGGGTGGAGAGGTCGCGGCTTCATCACCCTGGATGAGTCCTCAAAATTAATCTTTTGAACTTCCTTTCTTTGTTTGATGGAGAGCTTGAGAAGCAGTGGAAGGATTTGAGGGTGACTTCTGTTGTGTTTGAGGTCGTCGTGTTTTGATCATTGATGGGCTTTTGCAAAAGCATGAACTCTTTGTCCAAATTTCATGCTCCTGAAAGAGCTGTGACACTGAAGAGAACAGAGCCTAACAAATATAATCAGGTTGGTTCGTTGGTCTCGAGGTATGATTCTCGCTTAGGGTGCGAGAGGTCCCGGGTTCAAATCCCGGACAAGCCCTTTGATTGAACTTTTATACCTTCTTGATTTGGTGGAGACCTGCCAAACCCTTGGAATGATCTGAAGAGAAATTGCATTAGGTTGAGGCAGAAGTGTTCAGTGAATTTTTGGGCTTATGCAAAAGCAAAAACTTTTTGTCCAAAGTCTCGGCTTGTGGGAGAGCTATAACACAGAACAGAACAGACCCTAATAAACCGACAACGTATTGGCTCGTTGGTCTAGAGGTACGTTTTTTGCTTCGGGTGTGATAGGTCCTGGGTTAAAATCCCAGAGGTGCCCTGATGATTCGTCTTTTAAACATTGTTTGTTGGAGGGTTTGAGAATCATTGGAAGGATCTGAGGATGCGTTATGTTGAATTTGAGGTAGTTTGTTTCATTCATTGATGGGTTTTTGGAAAAGGAAAACTCTTTATGCAAGGCCTCGTAGCATGGAAGACCGACAACACAGAACAGAACAGACCCTAATAAACCATCAATGTATTGACTCGTTGGTCCAGAGTTATGATTCTTCCTTTGGGTGTGAGAGATCGCGGCCTCATTATCCTGGATGAGTCCTCAAAATTAATCTTTTATACTTCTTTGTTTGTTTGTTGGAGAGCTTGAGAATCAGTGGAAGGATCTGAGGATGCGTTATGTTGAATTTGAGGTAGTTTGTTTCGTTCATTGATGGGTTTTTGGAAAAGGAAAACTCTTTATGCAAGGCCTCGGAGCGTGGAAGACCTACAACACAGAACAGAACAGACCCTAATAAACCAACAATGTATTGGCTCGTTGGTCCAGAGTTATGATTCTTCCTTTGGGTGTGAGAGATCGCGGCCTCATCATCCTGGATGAGTCCTCAAAATTAATCTTTTATACTTCTTTCTTTGTTTGTTGGAGAGCTTGAGAAGCAGTGGAAGGATCTGAGGGTGAATCATGGTGGTTTGAGGCAGTCAAGTTCAGTGTATTGATGGGCTGCTGCAAAGCCAAAAACTCTTGGTCCTATTTTGATGGTCCTGGAAATGATATAGCACAGAAGAGAACAGAGCCTAACACCAACAACAAGGATGGTTCGTTGGTCTGGAGGTATGATTCTAGCTTTGGGTGCGAGAGGTCCTGGGTTAAAATCCCAGGCGAGCCCTGATGATTAATCTTTGAAACGTTGTTTGTTGAAGGGTTTGAGAATCAGTGGAAGGATCTGAGGATGTGTTATGTTGAATTTGAGGTAGTTTGTTTCGTTCATTGATGGGTTTTTGGAAAAGGAAAACTCTTTATGCAAGGCCTCGGAGCACGGAAGACCGACAACACAGAACAGAACAGATCCTAATTAAACCAACAATGTATTGGCTCGTTGGACCAGAGTTATGATTCTTGCTTTGGGTGGAGAGGTCGCGGCTTCATCACCCTGGATGAGTCCTCAAAATTAATCTTTTGAACTTCCTTTCTTTGTTTGATGGAGAGCTTGAGAAGCAGTGGAAGGATTTGAAGGTGACTTCTGTTGTGTTTGAGGTCGTCGTGTTTTGATCATTGATGGGCTTTTGCAAAAGCATGAACTCTTTGTCCAAATTTCATGCTCCTGAAAGAGCTGTGACACTGAAGAGAACAGAGCCTAACACATATAATCAGGTTGTTTCGTTGGTCTAGAGGTATGATTCTCGCTTAGGGTGCGAGAGGTCCTGGGTTCAAATCCCGGACAAGCACTTTGATTGAACTTTTATACCTTCTTGATTTGGTGGAGACCTGCCAAACCCTTGGAATGATCTGAAGAGAAATTGCATTAGGTTGAGGCAGAAGTGTTCAGTGAATTTTTGGGCTTAGGCAAAAGCAAAAACTTTTTGTCCAAAGTCTCGGCTTGTGGGAGAGCTATAACACAGAACAGAACAGACCCTAATAAACCAACAACGTATTGGCTCGTTGGTCTCGAGGTATGTTTTTTGCTTCGGGTGTGATAGGTCCTGGGTTAAAATCCCAGAGGTGCCCTGATGATTCGACTTTTAAACATTGTTTGTTGGAGGGTTTGAGAATCAGTGGAAGGATCTGAGGATGCGTTATGTTGAATTTGAGGTAGTTTGTTTCATTCATTGATGGGTTTTTGGAAAAGGAAAACTCTTTATGCAAGGCCTCGTAGCATGGAAGACCTACAACACAGAACAGAACAGACCCTAATAAACCATCAATGTATTGACTCGTTGGTCCAGAGTTATGATTCTTGCTTTGGGTGGAGAGGTCGCGGCTTCATCACCCTGGATGAGTCCTCAAAATTAATCTTTTGAACTTCCTTTCTTTGTTTGATGGAGAGCTTGAGAAGCAGTGGAAGGATTTGAGGGTGACTTCTGTTGTGTTTGAGGTCGTCGTGTTTTGATCATTGATGGGCTTTTGCAAAAGCATGAACTCTTTGTCCAAATTTCATGCTCCTGAAAGAGCTGTGACACAGAAGAGAACAGAGCCTAACACATATGATAAGGTTGGTTCGTTGGTCTAGAGGTATGATTCTCGCTTCGGGTGCGAGAGGTCCCGGGTTCAAATCCCGGACGAGCCCTTTGATTGAACTTTTATACCTTCTTGATTTGGTCGAGACCTGCCAAACCCTTGGAATGATCTGAAGAGAAATTGCATTAGGTTGAGGCAGAAGTGTTCAGTGAATTTTTGGGCTTATGCAAAAGCAAAAACTTTTTGTCCAAAGTCTCGGCTTGTGGGAGAGCTATTAACACAGAACAGAACAGACCCTAATAAACCAACAACGTATTGGCTCGTTGGTCTAGAGGTATGTTTTTTGCTTCGGGTGTGATAGGTCCTGGGTTAAAATCCCAGAGGTGCCCTGATGATTCGTCTTTTAAACATTGTTTGTTGGAGAGTTTGAGAATCAGTGGAAGGATCTGAGGATGCGTTATGTTGAATTTGAGGTAGTTTGTTTCGTTCATTGATGGGTTTTTGGAAAAGGAAAACTCTTAATGCAAGGCCTCGGAGCGTGGAAGACCTACAACACAGAACAGAACAGACCCTAATAAACCAACAATGTATTGGCTCGTTGGTCCAGAGTTATGATTCTTCCTTTGGGTGTGAGAGATTGCGGCCTCATCATCCTGGATGAGTCCTCAAAATTAATCTTTTATACTTCTTTCTTTGTTTGTTGGAGAGCTTGAGAAGCATTGGAAGGATCTGAGGGTGAATCGTGGTGGTTTGAGGCAGTCAAGTTCAGTGTATTGATGGGCTGCTGCAAAGCCAAAAACTCTTGGTCCTATTTTGATGGTCCTGGAAATGATATAGCACAGAAGAGAACAGAGCCTAACACCAACAACAAGGATGGTTCGTTGGTCTGGAGGTATGATTCTATGCTTCGGGTGCGAGAGGTCCTGGGTTAAAATCCCAGACGAGTCCTGGTGATTCATCTTTGAAACGTTGTTTGTTGAAGGGATTGAGAATCAGTGGAAGAATCAGTGGAAGAATCAGTGGAGGTATCAGTGGAAGTATCAGTGGAAGAATCAGTGGAAGTATAAGTGGAAGGATCTGAGGATGTGTTATGTTGAATTTGAGGTAGTTCGTTTCGTTCATTGATGGGTTTTTGGAAAAGGAAAACTCTTTATGCAAGGCCTCGGAGCACGGAAGACCGACAACACAGAACAGAACAGATCCTAATTAAACCAACAATGTATTGGCTCGTTGGACCAGAGTTATGATTCTTGCTTTGGGTGGAGAGGTCGCGGCTTCATCACCCTGGATGAGTCCTCAAAATTAATCTTTTGAACTTCCTTTCTTTGTTTGATGGAGAGCTTGAGAAGCAGTGGAAGGATTTGAAGGTGACTTCTGTTGTGTTTGAGGTCGTCGTGTTTTGATCATTGATGGGCTTTTGCAAAAGCATGAACTCTTTGTCCAAATTTCATGCTCCTGAAAGAGCTGTGACACTGAAGAGAACAGAGCCTAACACATATAATCAGGTTGTTTCGTTGGTCTAGAGGTATGATTCTCGCTTAGGGTGCGAGAGGTCCTGGGTTCAAATCCCGGACAAGCCCTTTGATTGAACTTTTATACCTTCTTGATTTGGTGGAGACCTGCCAAACCCTTGGAATGATCTGAAGAGAAATTGCATTAGGTTGAGGCAGAAGTGTTCAGTGAATTTTTGGGCTTAGGCAAAAGCAAAAACTTTTTGTCCAAAGTCTCGGCTTGTGGGAGAGCTATAACACAGAACAGAACAGACCCTAATAAACCAACAACGTATTGGCTCGTTGGTCTCGAGGTATGTTTTTTGCTTCGGGTGTGATAGGTCCTGGGTTAAAATCCCAGAGGTGCCCTGATGATTCGACTTTTAAACATTGTTTGTTGGAGGGTTTGAGAATCAGTGGAAGGATCTGAGGATGCGTTATGTTGAATTTGAGGTAGTTTGTTTCATTCATTGATGGGTTTTTGGAAAAGGAAAACTCTTTATGCAAGGCCTCGTAGCATGGAAGACCTACAACACAGAACAGAACAGACCCTAATAAACCATCAATGTATTGACTCGTTGGTCCAGAGTTATGATTCTTCCTTTGGGTGTGAGAGATCGCGGCCTCATTATCCTGGATGAGTCCTCAAAATTAATCTTTTATACTTCTTTGTTTGTTTGTTGGAGAGCTTGAGAATCAGTGGAAGGATCTGAGGATGCGTTATGTTGAATTTGGGGTAGTTTGTTTCGTTCATTGATGGGTTTTTGGAAAAGGAAAACTCTTTATGCAAGGCCTCGGAGCGTGGAAGACCTACAACACAGAACAGAACAGACCCTAATAAACCAACAATGTATTGGCTCGTTGGTCCAGAGTTATGATTCTTCCTTTGGGTGTGAGAGATCGCGGCCTCATCATCCTGGATGAGTCCTCAAAATTAATCTTTTATACTTCTTTCTTTGTTTGTTGGAGAGCTTGAGAAGCAGTGGAAGGATCTGAGGGTGAATCATGGTGGTTTGAGGCAGTCAAGTTCAGTGTATTGATGGGCTGCTGCAAAGCCAAAAACTCTTGGTCCTATTTTGATGGTCCTGGAAATGATATAGCACAGAAGAGAACAGAGCCTAACACCAACAACAAGGATGGTTCGTTGGTCTGGAGGTATGATTCTAGCTTCGGGTGCGAGAGGTCCTGGGTTAAAATCCCAGACGAGCCCTGATGATTCATCTTTGAAACGTTGTTTGTTGAAGGGTTTGAGAATCAGTGGAAGGATCTGAGGATGTGTTATGTTGAATTTGAGGTAGCTTGTTTCGTTCATTGATGGGTTTTTGGAAAAGCAAAACTCTTTATGCAAGGCCTCGGAGCGCGGAAGACCGACAACACAGAACAGAACAGATCCTAATTAAACCAACAATGTATTGGCTCGTTGGACCAGAGTTATGATTCTTGCTTTGGGTGGAGAGGTCGCGGCTTCATCACCCTGGATGAGTCCTCAAAATTAATCTTTTGAACTTCCTTTCTTTGTTTGATGGAGAGCTTGAGAAGCAGTGGAAGGATTTGAGGGTGACTTCTGTTGTGTTTGAGGTCGTCGTGTTTTGATCATTGATGGGCTTTTGCAAAAGCATGAACTCTTTGTCCAAATTTCATGCTCCTGAAAGAGCTGTGACACAGAAGAGAACAGAGCCTAACACATATGATAAGGTTGGTTCGTTGGTCTAGAGGTATGATTCTCGCTTCGGGTGCGAGAGGTCCCGGGTTCAAATCCCGGACGAGCCCTTTGATTGAACTTTTATACCTTCTTGATTTGGTCGAGACCTGCCAAACCCTTGGAATGATCTGAAGAGAAATTGCATTAGGTTGAGGCAGAAGTGTTCAGTGAATTTTTGGGCTTATGCAAAAGCAAAAACTTTTTGTCCAAAGTCTCGGCTTGTGGGAGAGCTATAACACAGAACAGAACAGACCCTAATAAACCAACAACGTATTGGCTCGTTGGTCTAGAGGTATGTTTTTTGCTTCGGGTGTGATAGGTCCTGGGTTAAAATCCCAGAGGTGCCCTGATGATTCGTCTTTTAAACATTGTTTGTTGGAGGGTTTGAGAATCAGTGGAAGGATCTGAGGATGCGTTATGTTGAATTTGAGGTAGTTTGTTTCGTTCATTGATGGGTTTTTGGAAAAGGAAAACTCTTAAAGCAAGGCCTCGGAGCGTGGAAGACCTACAACACAGAACAGAACAGACCCTAATAAACCAACAATGTATTGGCTCGTTGGTCCAGAGTTATGATTCTTCCTTTGGGTGTGAGAGATCGCGGCCTCATTATCCTGGATGAGTCCTCAAAATTAATGTTTTATACTTCTTTGTTTGTTTGTTGGAGAGCTTGAGAATCAGTGGAAGGATCTGAGGATGCGTTATGTTGAATTTGAGGTAGTTTGTTTCGTTCATTGATGGGTTTTTGGAAAAGGAAAACTCTTTATGCAAGGCCTCGGAGCGTGGAAGACCTACAACACAGAACAGAACAGACCCTAATAAACTATCAATGTATTGACTCGTTGGTCCAGAGTTATGATTCTTCCTTTGGGTGTGAGAGATTGCGGCCTCATCATCCTGGATGAGTCCTCAAAATTAATCTTTTATACTTCTTTCTTTGTTTGTTGGAGAGCTTGAGAAGCAGTGGAAGGATCTGAGGGTGAATCGTGGTGGTTTGAGGCAGTCAAGTTCAGTGTATTGATGGGCTGCTGCAAAGCCAAAAACTCTTGGTCCTATTTTGATGGTCCTGGAAATGATATAGCACAGAAGAGAACAGAGCCTAACACCAACAACAAGGATGGTTCGTTGGTCTGGAGGTATGATTCTATGCTTCGGGTGCGAGAGGTCCTGGGTTAAAATCCCAGACGAGTCCTGGTGATTCATCTTTGAAACGTTGTTTGTTGAAGGGATTGAGAATCAGTGGAAGAATCAGTGGAAGAATCAGTGGAGGTATCAGTGGAAGTATCAGTGGAAGAATCAGTGGAAGTATAAGTGGAAGGATCTGAGGATGTGTTATGTTGAATTTGAGGTAGTTCGTTTCGTTCATTGATGGGTTTTTGGAAAAGGAAAACTCTTTATGCAAGGCCTCGGAGCACGGAAGACCGACAACACAGAACAGAACAGATCCTAATTAAACCAACAATGTATTGGCTCGTTGGACCAGAGTTATGATTCTTGCTTTGGGTGGAGAGGTCGCGGCTTCATCACCCTGGATGAGTCCTCAAAATTAATCTTTTGAACTTCCTTTCTTTGTTTGATGGAGAGCTTGAGAAGCAGTGGAAGGATTTGAAGGTGACTTCTGTTGTGTTTGAGGTCGTCGTGTTTTGATCATTGATGGGCTTTTGCAAAAGCATGAACTCTTTGTCCAAATTTCATGCTCCTGAAAGAGCTGTGATACTGAAGAGAACAGAGCCTAACACATATAATCAGGTTGTTTCGTTGGTCTAGAGGTATGATTCTCGCTTAGGGTGCGAGAGGTCCTGGGTTCAAATCCCGGACAAGCCCTTTGATTGAACTTTTATACCTTCTTGATTTGGTGGAGACCTGCCAAACCCTTGGAATGATCTGAAGAGAAATTGCATTAGGTTGAGGCAGAAGTGTTCAGTGAATTTTTGGGCTTAGGCAAAAGCAAAAACTTTTTGTCCAAAGTCTCGGCTTGTGGGAGAGCTATAACACAGAACAGAACAGACCCTAATAAACCAACAACGTATTGGCTCGTTGGTCTCGAGGTATGTTTTTTGCTTCGGGTGTGATAGGTCCTGGGTTAAAATCCCAGAAGTGCCCTGATGATTCGACTTTTAAACATTGTTTGTTGGAGGGTTTGAGAATCAGTGGAAGGATCTGAGGATGCGTTATGTTGAATTTGAGGTAGTTTGTTTCATTCATTGATGGGTTTTTGGAAAAGGAAAACTCTTTATGCAAGGCCTCGTAGCATGGAAGACCTACAACACAGAACAGAACAGACCCTAATAAACCATCAATGTATTGACTCGTTGGTCCAGAGTTATGATTCTTCCTTTGGGTGTGAGAGATCGCGGCCTCATTATCCTGGATGAGTCCTCAAAATTAATCTTTTATACTTCTTTGTTTGTTTGTTGGAGAGCTTGAGAATCAGTGGAAGGATCTGAGGATGCGTTATGTTGAATTTGGGGTAGTTTGTTTCGTTCATTGATGGGTTTTTGGAAAAGGAAAACTCTTTATGCAAGGCCTCGGAGCGTGGAAGACCTACAACACAGAACAGAACAGACCCTAATAAACCAACAATGTATTGGCTCGTTGGTCCAGAGTTATGATTCTTCCTTTGGGTGTGAGAGATCGCGGCCTCATCATCCTGGATGAGTCCTCAAAATTAATCTTTTATACTTCTTTCTTTGTTTGTTGGAGAGCTTGAGAAGCAGTGGAAGGATCTGAGGGTGAATCATGGTGGTTTGAGGCAGTCAAGTTCAGTGTATTGATGGGCTGCTGCAAAGCCAAAAACTCTTGGTCCTATTTTGATGGTCCTGGAAATGATATAGCACAGAAGAGAACAGAGCCTAACACCAACAACAAGGATGGTTCGTTGGTCTGGAGGTATGATTCTAGCTTCGGGTGCGAGAGGTCCTGGGTTAAAATCCCAGACGAGCCCTGATGATTCATCTTTGAAACGTTGTTTGTTGAAGGGTTTGAGAATCAGTGGAAGGATCTGAGGATGTGTTATGTTGAATTTGAGGTAGCTTGTTTCGTTCATTGATGGGTTTTTGGAAAAGCAAAACTCTTTATGCAAGGCCTCGGAGCGCGGAAGACCGACAACACAGAACAGAACAGATCCTAATTAAACCAACAATGTATTGGCTCGTTGGACCAGAGTTATGATTCTTGCTTTGGGTGGAGAGGTCGCGGCTTCATCACCCTGGATGAGTCCTCAAAATTAATCTTTTGAACTTCCTTTCTTTGTTTGATGGAGAGCTTGAGAAGCAGTGGAAGGATTTGAGGGTGACTTCTGTTGTGTTTGAGGTCGTCGTGTTTTGATCATTGATGGGCTTTTGCAAAAGCATGAACTCTTTGTCCAAATTTCATGCTCCTGAAAGAGCTGTGACACAGAAGAGAACAGAGCCTAACACATATGATAAGGTTGGTTCGTTGGTCTAGAGGTATGATTCTCGCTTCGGGTGCGAGAGGTCCCGGGTTCAAATCCCGGACGAGCCCTTTGATTGAACTTTTATACCTTCTTGATTTGGTCGAGACCTGCCAAACCCTTGGAATGATCTGAAGAGAAATTGCATTAGGTTGAGGCAGAAGTGTTCAGTGAATTTTTGGGCTTATGCAAAAGCAAAAACTTTTTGTCCAAAGTCTCGGCTTGTGGGAGAGCTATAACACAGAACAGAACAGACCCTAATAAACCAACAACGTATTGGCTCGTTGGTCTAGAGGTATGTTTTTTGCTTCGGGTGTGATAGGTCCTGGGTTAAAATCCCAGAGGTGCCCTGATGATTCGTCTTTTAAACATTGTTTGTTGGAGGGTTTGAGAATCAGTGGAAGGATCTGAGGATGCGTTATGTTGAATTTGAGGTAGTTTGTTTCGTTCATTGATGGGTTTTTGGAAAAGGAAAACTCTTAAAGCAAGGCCTCGGAGCGTGGAAGACCTACAACACAGAACAGAACAGACCCTAATAAACCAACAATGTATTGGCTCGTTGGTCCAGAGTTATGATTCTTCCTTTGGGTGTGAGAGATCGCGGCCTCATTATCCTGGATGAGTCCTCAAAATTAATGTTTTATACTTCTTTGTTTGTTTGTTGGAGAGCTTGAGAATCAGTGGAAGGATCTGAGGATGCGTTATGTTGAATTTGAGGTAGTTTGTTTCGTTCATTGATGGGTTTTTGGAAAAGGAAAACTCTTTATGCAAGGCCTCGGAGCGCGGAAGACCGACAACACAGAACAGAACAGATCCTAATTAAACCAACAATGTATTGGCTCGTTGGACCAGAGTTATGATTCTTGCTTTGGGTGGAGAGGTCGCGGCTTCATCACCCTGGATGAGTCCTCAAAATTAATCTTTTGAACTTCCTTTCTTTGTTTGATGGAGAGCTTGAGAAGCAGTGGAAGGATTTGAGGGTGACTTCTGTTGTGTTTGAGGTCGTCGTGTTTTGATCATTGATGGGCTTTTGCAAAAGCATGAACTCTTTGTCCAAATTTCATGCTCCTGAAAGAGCTGTGACACAGAAGAGAACAGAGCCTAACTCATATAATAAGGTTGGTTCGTTGGTCTAGAGGTATGATTCTCGCTTAGGGTGCGAGAGGTCCCAGGTTCAAATCCCAGACAAGCCCTTTGATTGAACTTTTATACCTTCTTGATTTGGTGGAGATCTGCCAAACCCTTGGAATGATCTGAAGAGAAATTGCATTAGGTTGAGGCAGAAGTGTTCAGTGAATTTTTGGGCTTATGCAAAAGCAAAAACTTTTTGTCCAAAGTCTCGGCTTGTGGAAGACCTACAACACAGAACAGAACAGACCCTAATAAACCATCAATGTATTGACTCATTGGTCCAGAGTTATGATTCTTCCTTTGGGTGTGAGGGATCGCGGCCTCATTATCCTGGATGAGTCCTCAAAATTAATCTTTTATACTTCTTTGTTTGTTTGTTGGAGAGCTTGAGAATCAGTGGAAGGATCTGAGGATGCGTTATGTTGAATTTGAGGTAGTTTGTTTCGTTCATTGATGGGTTTTTGGAAAAGGAAAACTCTTTATGCAAGGCCTCGGAGCGTGGAAGACCTACAACACAGAACAGAACAGACCCTAATAAACCAACAATGTATTGGCTCGTTGGTCCAGATTTATGATTCTTCCTTTGGGTGTGAGAGATCGCGGCCTCATTATCCTGGATGAGTCCTCAAAATTAATCTTTTATACTTCTTTCTTTGTTTGTTGGAGTGCTTGAGAAGCAGTGGAAGGATCTGAGGGTGAATCATGGTGGTTTGAGGCAGTCAAGTTCAGTGTATTGATGGGCTGCTGCAAAGCCAAAAACTCTTGGTCCTATTTTGATGGTCCTGGAAATGATATAGCACAGAAGAGAACAGAGCCTAACACCAACAACAAGGATGGTTCGTTGGTCTGGAGGTATGATTCTAGCTTCGGGTGCGAGAGGTCCTGGGTTAAAATCCCAGACGAGCCCTGATGATTAATCTTTGAAACGTTGTTTGTTGAAGGGTTTGAGAATCAGTGGAAGGATCTGAGGATGTGTTATGTTGAATTTGAGGTAGTTTGTTTCGTTCATTGATGGGTTTTTGGAAAAGGAAAGCTCTTTATGCAAGGCCTCGGAGCGCGGAAGACCGACAACACAGAACAGAACAGATCCTAATTAAACCAACAATGTATTGGCTCGTTGGACCAGAGTTATGATTCTTGCTTTGGGTGGAGAGGTCGCGGCTTCATCACCCTGGATGAGTCCTCAAAATTAATCTTTTGAACTTCCTTTCTTTGTTTGATGGAGAGCTTGAGAAGCAGTGGAAGGATTTGAGGGTGACTTCTGTTGTGTTTGAGGTCGTCGTGTTTTGATCATTGATGGGCTTTTGCAAAAGCATGAACTCTTTGTCCAAATTTCATGCTCCTGAAAGAGCTGTGACACTGAAGAGAACAGAGCCTAACAAATATAATCAGGTTGGTTCGTTGGTCTAGAGGTATGATTCTCGCTTAGGGTGCGAGAGGTCCCGGGTTCAAATCCCGGACGAGCCCTTTGATTGAACTTTTATACCTTCTTGATTTGGTGGAGACCTGCCAAACCCTTGGAATGATCTGAAGAGAAATTGCATTAGGTTGAGGCAGAAGTGTTCAGTGAATTTTTGGGCTTATGCAAAAGCAAAAACTTTTTGTCCAAAGTCTCGGCTTGTGGGAGAGCTATAACACAGAACAGAACAGACCCTAATAAACCGACAACGTATTGGCTCGTTGGTCTAGAGGTATGTTTTTTGCTTCGGGTGTGATAGGTCCTGGGTTAAAATCCCAGAGGTGCCCTGATGATTCGTCTTTTAAACATTGTTTGTTGGAGGGTTTGAGAATCAGTGGAAGGATCTGAGGATGCGTTATGTTGAATTTGAGGTAGTTTGTTTCATTCATTGATGGGTTTTTGGAAAAGGAAAACTCTTTATGCAAGGCCTCGTTGCATGGAAGACCTACAACACAGAACAGAACAGACCCTAATAAACCAACAATGTATTGGCTCGTTGGTCCAGAGTTATGATTCTTCCTTTGGGTGTGAGAGATCGCGGCCTCATTATCCTGGATGAGTCCTCAAAATTAATCTTTTATACTTCTTTCTTTGTTTGTTGGAGAGCTTGAGAAGCAGTGGAAGGATCTGAGGGTGAATCATGGTGGTTTGAGGCAGTCAAGTTCAGTGTATTGATGGGCTGCTGCAAAGCCAAAAACTCTTGGTCCTATTTTGATGGTCCTGGAAATGATATAGCACAGAAGAGAACAGAGCCTAACACCAACAACAAGGATGGTTCGTTGGTCTGGAGGTATGATTCTAGCTTCGTGTGCGAGAGGTCTTGGGTTAAAATCCCAGACGAGGCCTGATGATTAATCTTTGAAACTAAAGCGCGGCGTTACGCGCGCTGCTTGTGAGCAAGGAGGAAGCGGACAAGCGGTAACATATAAACGCCTTTATTCAAGACTACACTGTAACACTCCGGGCTGGGCGCCCGGTGTCTCTCATGAGGCCACGCCTACCCCTCGGACGTGGCCACCGCCCACTTGGTGCGTGGAATGATGTCACCACGCCAGTGGGCTTTTGTGTCCGCCACACGCGCCCCCCCAGAATTCCCGCGCACCTGGAGGGCCAGTTTGCGGGGCAGACGAATGACCCGGCCGAAGCGCCCCCTGGCGATCGGCGGCGTCCGGGGTGCAGGGATGCCAGGTGGGATGCCCCTGGCTGCTCCTGGGATGGGTGCAGGACCGGGGGGCGGCGTGGCGGCGGGGCTGGGCGGTGCCGGGGGTCCGCCCGCAGGAGGGCGGCCCCGACGTGGGGGTCGGGCCACTGGCGGTGGATGGTCCACATCGAGGTGGGCCGGCTTGAGGCGGTCTACCGAAACGCGGTCAGGAGTACCGCCGATGTCCAGGGTGAAGTGCTTCGCCCCGGTCTCCAGCACGCGGAAAGGCCCGTCGTACGGGGGCCGCAGTGGTGTCCGATGGGCATCGTGGCGGACGAAGACGTACTCCGCCGTGCGAAGCTCCGGGGCGACGTGCGTCGGTGGGTGCCCGTGGCATGCCGTTGGCACCGGGGCGAACCTCTGGGCGGTCTCTTGCAGAGCAGAGCGCTGCTGTGCCGCGGACCATGGTGCCGTGGAGTCGGGGAGGAACTCGCCCGGCACCCGCAGCGGTTGCCCGAAGACCAACTCCGCCGCGGATGCGCGCAGGTCCTCCTTGGGCGCCGTCCGGAGGCCCAGCAGGACCCAGGGGAGCCTGTCGACCCAGCCGCCGTCGCGGAGGGTGGCCCGGAGCGCGGCCTTCAATGAGCGGTGAAATCGCTCACACAGGCCGTTAGCCTGGGGGTGGTAGGCCGTGGTTCGGTGCAGCCGGACCCCGAGCCCCTGCGCAACCGCCCCCCAGAGCTCCGAGGTGAACTGGGGGCCGCGGTCGGATGAGATGTCTGAGGGGGCGCCGAACCGGGCGACCCAGGTGGCGATGAAAGCCTGCGCGACATCGGCCGCCGTTGTCGACGCCAAGGGCACGGCCTCCGGCCACCGGGTGGTGCGGTCCACCATGGTGAGGACGTGGGTGAAACCCCGCGAGGGGGGCAGAGGTCCCACCAGGTCCACGTGGACGTGGTCAAACCGGCGTTCCGGCACCGTGAACGGGGCCAACGGGGCCTGGGTGTGCCGGTGCACCTTGGCGCGCTGGCACGCGAGGCATGTCCTGGCCCAGCCGCGGACGGCCTTCCGGAGGCCATGCCAGACGAACTTGTCGGCGATCAGCCTTTGGGAGGCCCTCGCGCCCGGGTGGGACAGGCCGTGGATGGCGTCAAACACCTGGCGCTGCCAGCCCGCGGGCACAATGGGGCGAGGACGCCCGAGGGAGACGTCGCACAAGAGGGCCGCGCCCGCGCCGTCGAACGGCACCTCGGTGACGCGGAGGCCCGTGACGGCGGTCCGCAAGGCCTGGACGTCGGGGTCAGCGGCCTGGTCCGCTGCCATCCGGGCATAGTCGATGCCGAGGTGGACTGCGTGGGCGACGGCCCGGGAAAGGCAATCCGCCACCGGGTTGTCCTTCCCCGCGACATGCTGGATGTCCGTCGTGTACTCGGACACGGCCGAGAGGTGACGCTGCTGCCGGGCCGACCACGGCTCGGTGACCTTGCCCATCGCGAAGATCAGCGGCTTGTGGTCGACGAAGGCAGTGAACGCCCGGCCCTCGAGCAGATGGCGGAAGTGCCTGACCGCCAAGTGAAGTCCGAGCAACTCGCGGTCGAAGGTACTGTAACGGCGTTCGGGCGGGCGAAGCTGCCGGCTAAAGAACGCCAGCGGTTGCCAAGCTCCACGCACCCATTGCTCGTGCACCGCGCCCACCGCGTAGTCCGAGGCATCGGTGGTGAGGGCGATCGGTGCATCGGGCGCCGGGTGCGCGAGCATGGTGGCGTTAGCCAAGGCGAGCTTCGCGCCCGTGAACGCCGTGTGCATCTGCTCGGTCCAGGTAACGTCGCCTTTGCCCGGCTTACCTCGGAGAGCTTCGTGCAGGGGGCGCAGGAGCTGGGCGATACGGGGCAGGAACCGATGGTAAAAGTTCACCATGCCCAGGAACTCCTGCAGCCCTCTGATCGTGCGGGGGCGCGGAAACCCCTTCACCGCCTCCACCTTGGCCGGCAGGGGGACGGCTCCGTGCCTGGTGACACGGTGCCCCAGAAAATCGATTGTGGCGGCGCCGAACCGGCACTTTGCGGGGTTCACAATCAGGCCATGCTGGCCCAGGCGTTCGAAGAGCGTGCGGAGGTGGCGTAGGTGCTCTTCGCGGGACGCGCTGGCGACGAGGATATCGTCCAGGTAGACGTAGACAAAATCCAAGTCGCGCAGGACGCTGTCCATCAGTCGCTGGAACGCCTGAGCCGCATTCTTCAGACCGAAGGGCATGCGCAGGAACTCGAAGAGTCCGAATGGCGTGATGACCGCCGTCTTCGGGACGTCCTCCGGCCTGACGGGGACCTGATGGTAGCCGCGTATGAGGTCCACCTTCGAGAAGAAGGACCTGCCCGCCAAACGGGCGGAAAAGTCCTGAATGTGGGGGACGGGGTAGCGGTCGGGAGTCGTGGCGTCATTGAGACGGCGATAGTCCCCGCACGGTCGCCATCCCCCGCCGGGCTTCGGCACGATGTGCAGCGGCGACGCCCAAGCGCTCTCTGAGCGCCGAACGATGCCGAGTCGCTCCAGGGTAGCGAACTCCGCTTTTGCCACCGCCAGCTTCGTCGGCTCGAGGCGGCGTGCCCGGGCGTAGACCGGTGGCCCGACGGTGGGGATGTGATGGGCCACCCCGTGCTTGACGGCCCCCGCCGAGAAGGTGGGCCGCGTGAGGGCCGGGAAACCGGCGAGGAGGCGGGTGAATGCGTCCGCTGCCGGAAGCGTACAGACCAACGTGGCCGGAACCGAATCGTTCGGCAAGCCGCTTGGCAAGCCGCTCGTTGAGCTGGGCAACGCACATGCGAGCGAGCTGAACGTCTCGGCCTGGACAAGCCGTCTGCGCTTGACGTCGACCAGGAGCCCATTAGCGCACAGGAAGTCCACGCCAAGCAGTGCCATGGGCACGTCGGCGGTGACGAACGTCCATCGGAAAACCTGCCCTCCAAACCGCAGAGAGAGGCAGCGTTTTCCGTACGTACGGATGGGCGTCCCGTTCGCGGCAAGCAGCGCGGGGCCCCCACCCGCGGCGTGCTTGTCTGACATGCCGGCGGGAATGACACTCACCTGTGCTCCCGTGTCGCACAGGTAACGGCGCCCGGAGAAGGTGTCCGTTATGAACAGCAGGCTGCTCGAACGGCCGGCGCTCATCGCCACAATTGAGCGCCGGCCCGGGCGTTTCCCGACCCGTTGAAGGAGCACGGCGGATGACACCGCCGAGCTTCGTGGCCGAACTTGGCGTGGAACCAGCACCAGGTGGTGGAGCTGGAGGAGCGCGGCTGGCTCCGCCAGGCCGGTGGAGTCGACGGGTTTCCCCGCGGTGGCGGTTTTCGCCGCGGCGGTGGGCGGGGCGTGGCGGCGTTCACGAGGTGCGTATCAGCATGCTGCTGAACCACAGCGTGCTGTAGAAGATGATGCTGTGGAACATCAGCGTGCTGTAGAAGATGATGCTGTGGAACATCAGCGTGCTGTAGAAGATGATGCTGTGGAACATCAGCGTGCTGTAGAAGATGATGCTGTGGAACAGCAGCGTCGAAGGCCGTGACGGCCACGCCAACGCTCGCCCGCGTGTCCGAAGCGGCGAAGTACTTGTCCGCCTCGGCCGCCAATGCTCGGGGTTCCGTTAGCCCGGTCCCGGCCAACGCGAGGCGAACCTGCGCTGGAAGTTGGCGACGGAAAAGCGCCCGGAATAGCGAACCGGGGGCTTCGTCGCCCAACAGTGACAGCATATGGTCCATTCGGACCGACGGGCGCGTCTCACCGAGCTCGGGGAGATCCAGGAGGCGGTCGGCCCGTGCGTCGTCCGTGAGTCTGAACGTGGCTAGGAGTAGCCGCTTGAGTGCCTCGTACTTGTGGCCGTCCGGTGGGTGGCGAAGGACGGACACAACTCGAGCGGCCGTGCCGGGCCCGAGGGAGGCGACGACGTGGCAGTAGCGCGTGTCATCGCCGGTGAGGTGCCGAAGCTGAAATTGGGCTTCGGCCTGGACGAACCAGACTTCGGCCTGAGCCTCCCAAAATTCCGGAAGTTTGACGAAGGCGGCCATGGCGATGGCGTCGCGTGTGGAAGGATCGCTCCGGCAGATCCAACGTCGAGGGTCACCAATAAAGCGCGGCGTTACGCGCGTTGCTTGTGAGCAAGGAGGAAGCGGACAAGCGGTAACATATAAACGCCTTTATTCAAGACTACACTGTAACACTCCGGGCTGGGCGCCCGGTGTCTCTCATGAGGCCACGCCTACCCCTCGGACGTGGCCACCGCCCACTTGGTGCGTGGAATGATGTCACCACGCCAGTGGGCTTTTGTGTCCGCCACAAAACGTTGTTTGTTGAAGGGTTTGAGAATCAGTGGAAGGATCTGAGGATGTGTTATGTTGAATTTGAAGTAGTTTGTTTCGTTCATTGATGGGTTTTTGGAAAAGGAAAACTCTTTATGCAAGGCCTCGGAGCGCGGAAGACCGACAACACAGAACAGAACAGATCCTAATTAAACCAACAATGTATTGGCTCGTTGGACCAGAGTTATGATTCTTGCTTTGGGTGGAGAGGTCGCGGCTTCATCACCCTGGATGAGTCCTCAAAATTAATCTTTTGAACTTCCTTTCTTTGTTTGATGGAGAGCTTGAGAAGCAGTGGAAGGATTTGAGGGTGACTTCTGTTGTGTTTGAGGTCGTCGTGTTTTGATCTTTGATGGGCTTTTGCAAAAGCATGAACTCTTTGTCCAAATTTCATGCTCCTGAAAGAGCTGTGACACTGAAGAGAACAGAGCCTAACAAATATAATCAGGTTGGTTCGTTGGTCTAGAGGTATGATTCTCGCTTAGGGTGCGAGAGGTCCCGGGTTCAAATCCCGGACGAGCCCTTTGATTGAACTTTTATACCTTCTTGATTTGGTGGAGACCTGCCAAACCCTTGGAATGATCTGAAGAGAAATTGCATTAGGTTGAGGCAGAAGTGTTCAGTGAATTTTTGGGGTTATGCAAAAGCAAAAACTTTTTGTCCAAAGTCTCGGCTTGTGGGAGAGCTATAACACAGAACAGAACAGACCCTAATAAACCGACAACGTATTGGCTCGTTGGTCGAGAGGTATGTTTTTTGCTTCGGGTGTGATAGGTCCTGGGTTAAAATCCCAGAGGTGCCCTGATGATTCGTCTTTTAAACATTGTTTGTTGGAGGGTTTGAGAATCAGTGGAAGGATCTGAGGATGCGTTATGTTGAATTTGAGGTAGTTTGTTTCATTCATTGATGGGTTTTTGGAAAAGGAAAACTCTTTATGCAAGGCCTCGTAGCATGGAAGACCTACAACACAGAACAGAACAGACCCTAATAAACCATCAATGTATTGACTCGTTGGTCCAGAGTTATGATTCTTCCTTTGGGTGTGAGAGATCGCGGCCTCATTATCCTGGATGAGTCCTCAAAATTAATCTTTTATACTTCTTTGTTTGTTTGTTGGAGAGCTTGAGAATCAGTGGAAGGATCTGAGGATGCGTTATGTTGAATTTGAGGTAGTTTGTTTCGTTCATTGATGGGTTTTTGGAAAAGGAAAACTCTTTATGCAAGGCCTCGGAGCGTGGAAGACCTACAACACAGAACAGAACAGACCCTAATAAACCAACAATGTATTGGCTCGTTGGTCCAGATTTATGATTCTTCCTTTGGGTGTGAGAGATCGCGGCCTCATTATCCTGGATGAGTCCTCAAAATTAATCTTTTATACTTCTTTGTTTGTTTGTTGGAGAGCTTGAGAAGCAGTGGAAGGATCTGAGGGTGAATCATGGTGGTTTGAGGCAGTCAAGTTCAGTGTATTGATGGGCTGCTGCAAAGCCAAAAACTCTTGGTCCTATTTTGATGGTCCTGGAAATGATATAGCACAGAAGAGAACAGAGCCTAACACCAACAACAAGGATGGTTCGTTGGTCTGGAGGTATGATTCTAGCTTCGGGTGCGAGAGGTCTTGGGTTAAAATCCCAGACGAGCCCTGATGATTAATCTTTGAAACGTTGTTTGTTGAAGGGTTTGAGAATCAGTGGAAGGATCTGAGGATGTGTTATGTTGAATTTGAGGTAGTTTGTTTCGTTCATTGATGGGTTTTTGGAAAAGGAAAACTCTTTATGCAAGGCCTCGGAGCGCGGAAGACCGACAACACAGAACAGAACAGATCCTAATTAAACCAACAATGTATTGGCTCGTTGGACCAGAGTTATGATTCTTGCTTTGGGTGGAGAGGTCGCGGCTTCATCACCCTGGATGAGTCCTCAAAATTAATCTTTTGAACTTCCTTTCTTTGTTTGATGGAGAGCTTGAGAAGCAGTGGAAGGATTTGAGGGTGACTTCTGTTGTGTTTGAGGTCGTCGTGTTTTGATCATTGATGGGCTTTTGCAAAAGCATGAACTCTTTGTCCAAATTTCATGCTCCTGAAAGAGCTGTGACACTGAAGAGAACAGAGCCTAACAAATATAATCAGGTTGGTTCGTTGGTCTAGAGCAGGGGCGGGCAACCCCCGGCCCGCGGGCCACATCCGGCCCGCGAAGGCTTAGCGTCCGGCCCGCCACCCTGCTAGGCTTTATTATTGCAATCCGGCCCGCGGACCTCCCAGTAAAACTCATATCATTTGTAAATGTAAGAGTTTATATTTAGCCGGTCTGAATTCAAGAAAGGGACATTTTGTCTTCAGCACCGTCCTCTTCCGGAAGACATGCGCACGGGGAACTGTCTTGCCTAGACACCGCCTGCTTGCTGATAGGCGGTCTTTTCAAATCAGCCGGCATGTGATACGGACGTCCTTCCGATTCAGTCAGCTTGCGACAAACGTTGGTGTCTGGGACAAATAACTTGCAACAAAGAGGTAAGCGACGCAGAGTTCTCTAAACCTATTTCAATTTTCACTTTCTTTCAATTTGCTTTGTTTTGTTTGTTAGAACATGTTATTATCTTTCATTTGCTGCGTTTAAATAATTTTATTCTCCCTTTTTATTTGTAAAAATAAAAATATAACGAACTTTCTATTTGTAAAGAAAAAAAATATATAACGAACTTTCTGTTTGTAAAAGAAAAAAGAAATTGACGAACTTTTGTTTAAAAGGAAAACGAAATTGACGAACTTTTGTTTAAAAGGAAAACGAACTCTTTAAAAAAAAAAGTATGCAGACTGATTCATTTCCTGTATTTCAGTTTTACGGTGAAACTGTGTCATATTCAGCGTTGGCCACGTGCGCGCAAAATAAATACATTCATCTGTACAAATCGTCTTCCGAGATTTTTTGTGCCCCAGATTGCTTGCTGTTACATCATTTATTCATTGCTGATATACCTAATTTTCTTCCTTTTCAGCTCATCATGTCTGCGACCCAGCGTGTTAAGAAGAGGAAAGTGGACCTCGAGCGTCGGATCTTCAACCCTGAGTGGGAGAAGTACTTCTTCATCGAGCGCTTTGGACAGGCCCAGTGCCTCATATGCTTGAAGACTTTGGCTGTCCTAAAAGAGTACAACGTGCGCCGCCACTGGGAGACAGAGCACCGCTCGTCAAACTTCGCGTCGGTGTCTGCCACCGAAAGGAAGGACGCCATGGTTAGACTATCAGGCAACTTGGAGAAACAAACTTCACTCTTCCGCAAGCAGAATACTGAGGCCGAAAAGGTGACGCGCGCCAGTTATGAAGTCTCCCGCATCCTTGCTCGCCGAATGAAGCCATTCGCGGATGGGGACTTCATCAAGGAATGCCTCCTCGCTGTAGTGGACTCCGTCTGTCCAGAGCAGCGTTCCGCCTTTGAGAACGTGAGCCTTTCGTCCCGCACCGTTCGTCGCCGCATCGAGGATATGTCGGAAAACGTGCACGACTCACTCAAAACACGCAGCTCAAATTTCGTCGCCTTTTCCCTCGCTCTGGATGAGAGCACCGACACAAAGGACACGGCCCAGCTGTCCGTTTTCATCCGTGGCGTCACCGCTGACTTTCAAGTGTGTGAGGAATTCCTCCAGCTTGTCCCGCTGCGCGACACCACCACTGGGAAAGACATCTGCGACGCCGTGCTTCTGTGTGTTGATCAGCACTCCCTGGACCTCTCCCGTCTTGTGTGTGTGACGACCGACGGTGCCCCGGCGATGGTTGGTGAGAAGAAGGGCGCCGCTTCGCTGCTAGTGCGTCACTGTGCAGCCGCCGGATACACTCAGCCCATTAACAAGATGCACTGCATCATCCACCAAGAGTCCCTGTGCGCTAAGTCTGCCAACCTCGTTGGTGTCATGTCTGTCGTGGTGAAGGTCGTCAACTCCATCCTCTCCCGCAGCCTTAACCATCGTCAGTTCCAGGCACTGATGGACGAGGTGAACGTGCACTACAACGACCTGCTCTACTTCTGTGAGGTACGCTGGCTGAGTCGTGGGGCCATGCTGTCTCGGGTGTGCGACCTACAGCAGGAGATTGCCACCTTTCTACGTCAGAAGAACCTTCCCCACGCTGATCAATTCTCTGATCCGCGGTGGCTAGCTCGCCTGGCCCTGCTCACGGACATCACGGCGCACCTGAACACCCTCAACATAAAGCTGCAAGGCAAAGACATTCTCGTGACAGACATGTACGCGCACATCACTGCCTTCGAGGTTAAACTGCGCTTGTGGGAGGCTCAATTGGCTTCTGGTCAGTTTGTGCATTTTCCTCGCCTTGCTGCATGTGCCCCTGACGATGTGGACCTGGGCACTTGCGTTAGTGTCGTCAACTCTCTACGTGAGGAATTTGCTTCCCGTTTTGCAGGAGTCAGGGTGCTGGCTGCGGACTTCAAGCTTTTCACTGCTCCCTTTGACTTCCCCGTGGAAGACGCCCCTGCCTCCTTACAGATGGAGTTGGTGGAGCTGCAGTGCAACGATGAAATGAAGGCGAAGTTCCGCACCTCTTCTCCATTGTCCTTCTTCCGCAACACCGTTCTCCCTTCTAACAATTTTCAAAAATACATTGCCCATGTCCAACGCATTGTGGCCATGTTCGGCAGCACCTACTGCTGTGAACAGCTCTTCTCGAAAATGAAGTACACGAAGTCTCACCTTCGCTCCCAACTCTCGGACCGCCACCTCAATGACATTCTTCTGTTGTCTACCTCAACCATCGAGCCAGACATGGAAATACTTCTTCATGGCAAACAGCACCAGCAGTCTCATTGATTTGTAGAGTGTTCAATGCAATTTTTGTACAATCTATTCATGTAAACAAAATATAGTAATTCTGAGATTTCGTTTTTCACTCCGGCCCGCGATCTCCTTCCAAAAGTCTCATCTGGCCCTCACTCTGAAAAGGTTGCCCGCCCCTGGTCTAGAGGTATGATTCTCGCTTAGGGTGCGAGAGGTCCCGGGTTCAAATCCCGGACGAGCCCTTTGATTGAACTTTTATACCTTCTTGATTTGGTGGAGACCTGCCAAACCCTTGGAATGATCTGAAGAGAAATTGCATTAGGTTGAGGCAGAAGTGTTCAGTGAATTTTTGGGCTTATGCAAAAGCAAAAACTTTTTGTCCAAAGTCTCGGCTTGTGGGAGAGCTATAACACAGAACAGAACAGACCCTAATAAACCGACAACGTATTGGCTCGTTGGTCTAGAGGTATGTTTTTTGCTTCGGGTGTGATAGGTCCTGGGTTAAAATCCCAGAGGTGCCCTGATGATTCGTCTTTTAAACATTGTTTGTTGGAGGGTTTGAGAATCAGTGGAAGGATCTGAGGATGCGTTATGTTGAATTTGAGGTAGTTTGTTTCATTCATTGATGGGTTTTTGGAAAAGGAAAACTCTTTATGCAAGGCCTCGTAGCATGGAAGACCTACAACACAGAACAGAACAGACCCTAATAAACCAACAATGTATTGGCTCGTTGGTCCAGAGTTATGATTCTTCCTTTGGGTGTGAGAGATCGCCGCCTCATTATCCTGGATGAGTCCTCAAAATTAATCTTTTATACTTCTTTGTTTGTTTGTTGGAGAGCTTGAGAATCAGTGGAAGGATCTGAGGATGCGTTATGTTGAATTTGAGGTAGTTTGTTTCGTTCATTGATGGGTTTTTGGAAAAGGAAAACTCTTTATGCAAGGCCTCGGAGCGTGGAAGACCTACAACACAGAACAGAACAGACCCTAATAAACCAACAATGTATTGGCTCGTTGGTCCAGATTTATGATTCTTCCTTTGGGTGTGAGAGATCGCGGCCTCATCATCCTGGATGAGTCCTCAAAATTAATCTTTTATACTTCTTTCTTTGTTTGTTGGAGAGCTTGAGAAGCAGTGGAAGGATCTGAGGGTGAATCATGGTGGTTTGAGGCAGTCAAGTTCAGTGTATTGATGGGCTGCTGCAAAGCCAAAAACTCTTGGTCCTATTTTGATGGTCCTGGAAATGATATAGCACAGAAGAGAACAGAGCCTAACACCAACAACAAGGATGGTTCGTTGGTCTGGAGGTATGATTCTAGCTTCGGGTGCGAGAGGTCTTGGGTTAAAATCCCAGACGAGCCCTGATGATTAATCTTTGAAACGTTGTTTGTTGAAGGGTTTGAGAATCAGTGGAAGGATCTGAGGATGTGTTATGTTGAATTTGAGGTAGTTTGTTTCGTTCATTGATGGGTTTTTGGAAAAGGAAAACTCTTTATGCAAGGCCTCGGAGCGCGGAAGACCGACAACACAGAACAGAACAGATCCTAATTAAACCAACAATGTATTGGCTCGTTGGACCAGAGTTATGATTCTTGCTTTGGGTGGAGAGGTCGCGGCTTCATCACCCTGGATGAGTCCTCAAAATTAATCTTTTGAACTTCCTTTCTTTGTTTGATGGAGAGCTTGAGAAGCAGTGGAAGGATTTGAGGGTGACTTCTGTTGTGTTTGAGGTCGTCGTGTTTTGATCTTTGATGGGCTTTTGCAAAAGCATGAACTCTTTGTCCAAATTTCATGCTCCTGAAAGAGCTGTGACACTGAAGAGAACAGAGCCTAACAAATATAATCAGGTTGGTTCGTTGGTCTAGAGGTATGATTCTCGCTTAGGGTGCGAGAGGTCCCGGGTTCAAATCCCGGATGAGCCCTTTGATTGAACTTTTATACCTTCTTGATTTGGTGGAGACCTGCCAAACCCTTGGAATGATCTGAAGAGAAATTGCATTAGGTTGAGGCAGAAGTGTTCAGTGAATTTTTGGGGTTATGCAAAAGCAAAAACTTTTTGTCCAAAGTCTCGGCTTGTGGGAGAGCTATAACACAGAACAGAACAGACCCTAATAAACCGACAACGTATTGGCTCGTTGGTCGAGAGGTATGTTTTTTGCTTCGGGTGTGATAGGTCCTGGGTTAAAATCCCAGAGGTGCCCTGATGATTCGTCTTTTTAACATTGTTTGTTGGAGGGTTTGAGAATCAGTGGAAGGATCTGAGGATGCGTTATGTTGAATTTGAGGTAGTTTGTTTCATTCATTGATGGGTTTTTGGAAAAGGAAAACTCTTTATGCAAGGCCTCGTAGCATGGAAGACCTACAACACAGAACAGAACAGACCCTAATAAACCATCAATGTATTGACTCGTTGGTCCAGAGTTATGATTCTTCCTTTGGGTGTGAGAGATCGCGGCCTCATTATCCTGGATGAGTCCTCAAAATTAATCTTTTATACTTCTTTGTTTGTTTGTTGGAGAGCTTGAGAATCAGTGGAAGGATCTGAGGATGCGTTATGTTGAATTTGAGGTAGTTTGTTTCGTTCATTGATGGGTTTTTGGAAAAGGAAAACTCTTTATGCAAGGCCTCGGAGCGTGGAAGACCTACAACACAGAACAGAACAGACCCTAATAAACCAACAATGTATTGGCTCGTTGGTCCAGATTTATGATTCTTCCTTTGGGTGTGAGAGATCGCGGCCTCATTATCCTGGATGAGTCCTCAAAATTAATCTTTTATACTTCTTTGTTTGTTTGTTGGAGAGCTTGAGAAGCAGTGGAAGGATCTGAGGGTGAATCATGGTGGTTTGAGGCAGTCAAGTTCAGTGTATTGATGGGCTGCTGCAAAGCCAAAAACTCTTGGTCCTATTTTGATGGTCCTGGAAATGATATAGCACAGAAGAGAACAGAGCCTAACACCAACAACAAGGATGGTTCGTTGGTCTGGAGGTATGATTCTAGCTTCGGGTGCGAGAGGTCTTGGGTTAAAATCCCAGACGAGCCCTGATGATTAATCTTTGAAACGTTGTTTGTTGAAGGGTTTGAGAATCAGTGGAAGGATCTGAGGATGTGTTATGTTGAATTTGAGGTAGTTTGTTTCGTTCATTGATGGGTTTTTGGAAAAGGAAAACTCTTTATGCAAGGCCTCGGAGCGCGGAAGACCGACAACACAGAACAGAACAGATCCTAATTAAACCAACAATGTATTGGCTCGTTGGACCAGAGTTATGATTCTTGCTTTGGGTGGAGAGGTCGCGGCTTCATCACCCTGGATGAGTCCTCAAAATTAATCTTTTGAACTTCCTTTCTTTGTTTGATGGAGAGCTTGAGAAGCAGTGGAAGGATTTGAGGGTGACTTCTGTTGTGTTTGAGGTCGTCGTGTTTTGATCATTGATGGGCTTTTGCAAAAGCATGAACTCTTTGTCCAAATTTCATGCTCCTGAAAGAGCTGTGACACTGAAGAGAACAGAGCCTAACAAATATAATCAGGTTGGTTCGTTGGTCTAGAGCAGGGGCAGGCAACCCCCGGCCCGCGGGCCACATCCGGCCCGCGAAGGCTTAGCGTCCGGCCCGCCACCCTGCTAGGCTTTATTATTGCAATCCGGCCCGCGGACCTCCCAGTAAAACTCATATCATTTGTAAATGTAAGAGTTTATATTTAGCCGGTCTGAATTCAAGAAAGGGACATTTTGTCTTCAGCACCGTCCTCTTCCGGAAGACATGCGCACGGGAAACTGTCTTGCCTAGACACCGCCTGCTTGCTGATAGGCGGTCTTTTCAAATCAGCCGGCATGTGATACGGACGTCCTTCCGATTCAGTCAGCTTGCGACAAACGTTGGTGTCTGGGACAAATAACTTGCAACAAAGAGGTAAGCGACGCAGAGTTCTCTAAACCTATTTCAATTTTCACTTTCTTTCAATTTGCTTTGTTTTGTTTGTTAGAACATGTTATTATCTTTCATTTGCTGCGTTTAAATAATTTTATTCTCCCTTTTTATTTGTAAAAATAAAAATATAACGAACTTTCTATTTGTAAAGAAAAAAAATATATAACGAACTTTCTGTTTGTAAAAGAAAAAAGAAATTGACGAACTTTTGTTTAAAAGGAAAACGAAATTGACGAACTTTTGTTTAAAAGGAAAACGAACTCTTTAAAAAAAAAAGTATGCAGACTGATTCATTTCCTGTATTTCAGTTTTACGGTGAAACTGTGTCATATTCAGCGTTGGCCACGTGCGCGCAAAATAAATACATTCATCTGTACAAATCGTCTTCCGAGATTTTTTGTGCCCCAGATTGCTTGCTGTTACATCATTTATTCATTGCTGATATACCTAATTTTCTTCCTTTTCAGCTCATCATGTCTGCGACCCAGCGTGTTAAGAAGAGGAAAGTGGACCTCGAGCGTCGGATCTTCAACCCTGAGTGGGAGAAGTACTTCTTCATCGAGCGCTTTGGACAGGCCCAGTGCCTCATATGCTTGAAGACTTTGGCTGTCCTAAAAGAGTACAACGTGCGCCGCCACTGGGAGACAGAGCACCGCTCGTCAAACTTCGCGTCGGTGTCTGCCACCGAAAGGAAGGACGCCATGGTTAGACTATCAGGCAACTTGGAGAAACAAACTTCACTCTTCCGCAAGCAGAATACTGAGGCCGAAAAGGTGACGCGCGCCAGTTATGAAGTCTCCCGCATCCTTGCTCGCCGAATGAAGCCATTCGCGGATGGGGACTTCATCAAGGAATGCCTCCTCGCTGTAGTGGACTCCGTCTGTCCAGAGCAGCGTTCCGCCTTTGAGAACGTGAGCCTTTCGTCCCGCACCGTTCGTCGCCGCATCGAGGATATGTCGGAAAACGTGCACGACTCACTCAAAACACGCAGCTCAAATTTCGTCGCCTTTTCCCTCGCTCTGGATGAGAGCACCGACACAAAGGACACGGCCCAGCTGTCCGTTTTCATCCGTGGCGTCACCGCTGACTTTCAAGTGTGTGAGGAATTCCTCCAGCTTGTCCCGCTGCGCGACACCACCACTGGGAAAGACATCTGCGACGCCGTGCTTCTGTGTGTTGATCAGCACTCCCTGGACCTCTCCCGTCTTGTGTGTGTGACGACCGACGGTGCCCCGGCGATGGTTGGTGAGAAGAAGGGCGCCGCTTCGCTGCTAGTGCGTCACTGTGCAGCCGCCGGATACACTCAGCCCATTAACAAGATGCACTGCATCATCCACCAAGAGTCCCTGTGCGCTAAGTCTGCCAACCTCGTTGGTGTCATGTCTGTCGTGGTGAAGGTCGTCAACTCCATCCTCTCCCGCAGCCTTAACCATCGTCAGTTCCAGGCACTGATGGACGAGGTGAACGTGCACTACAACGACCTGCTCTACTTCTGTGAGGTACGCTGGCTGAGTCGTGGGGCCATGCTGTCTCGGGTGTGCGACCTACAGCAGGAGATTGCCACCTTTCTACGTCAGAAGAACCTTCCCCACGCTGATCAATTCTCTGATCCGCGGTGGCTAGCTCGCCTGGCCCTGCTCACGGACATCACGGCGCACCTGAACACCCTCAACATAAAGCTGCAAGGCAAAGACATTCTCGTGACAGACATGTACGCGCACATCACTACCTTCGAGGTTAAACTGCGCTTGTGGGAGGCTCAATTGGCTTCTGGTCAGTTTGTGCATTTTCCTCGCCTTGCTGCATGCGCCCCTGACGATGTGGACCTGGGCACTTGCGTTAGTGTCGTCAACTCTCTACGTGAGGAATTTGCTTCCCGTTTTGCAGGAGTCAGGGTGCTGGCTGCGGACTTCAAGCTTTTCACTGCTCCCTTTGACTTCCCCGTGGAAGACGCCCCTGCCTCCTTACAGATGGAGTTGGTGGAGCTGCAGTGCAACGATGAAATGAAGGCGAAGTTCCGCACCTCTTCTCCATTGTCCTTCTTCCGCAACACCGTTCTCCCTTCTAACAATTTTCAAAAATACATTGCCCATGTCCAACGCATTGTGGCCATGTTCGGCAGCACCTACTGCTGTGAACAGCTCTTCTCGAAAATGAAGTACACGAAGTCTCACCTTCGCTCCCAACTCTCGGACCGCCACCTCAATGACATTCTTCTATTGTCTACCTCAACCATCGAGCCAGACATGGAAATACTTCTTCATGGCAAACAGCACCAGCAGTCTCATTGATTTGTAGAGTGTTCAATGCAATTTTTGTACAATCTATTCATGTAAACAAAATATAGTAATTCTGAGATTTCGTTTTTCACTCCGGCCCGCGATCTCCTTCCAAAAGTCTCATCTGGCCCTCACTCTGAAAAGGTTGCCCGCCCTGGTCTAGAGGTATGATTCTCGCTTAGGGTGCGAGAGGTCCCGGGTTCAAATCCCGGACGAGCCCTTTGATTGAACTTTTATACCTTCTTGATTTGGTGGAGACCTGCCAAACCCTTGGAATGATCTGAAGAGAAATTGCATTAGGTTGAGGCAGAAGTGTTCAGTGAATTTTTGGGCTTATGCAAAAGCAAAAACTTTTTGTCCAAAGTCTCGGCTTGTGGGAGAGCTATAACACAGAACAGAACAGACCCTAATAAACCGACAACGTATTGGCTCGTTGGTCTAGAGGTATGTTTTTTGCTTCGGGTGTGATAGGTCCTGGGTTAAAATCCCAGAGGTGCCCTGATGATTCGTCTTTTAAACATTGTTTGTTGGAGGGTTTGAGAATCAGTGGAAGGATCTGAGGATGCGTTATGTTGAATTTGAGGTAGTTTGTTTCATTCATTGATGGGTTTTTGGAAAAGGAAAACTCTTTATGCAAGGCCTCGTAGCATGGAAGACCTACAACACAGAACAGAACAGACCCTAATAAACCAACAATGTATTGGCTCGTTGGTCCAGAGTTATGATTCTTCCTTTGGGTGTGAGAGATCGCCGCCTCATTATCCTGGATGAGTCCTCAAAATTAATCTTTTATACTTCTTTGTTTGTTTGTTGGAGAGCTTGAGAATCAGTGGAAGGATCTGAGGATGCGTTATGTTGAATTTGAGGTAGTTTGTTTCGTTCATTGATGGGTTTTTGGAAAAGGAAAACTCTTTATGCAAGGCCTCGGAGCGTGGAAGACCTACAACACAGAACAGAACAGACCCTAATAAACCAACAATGTATTGGCTCGTTGGTCCAGATTTATGATTCTTCCTTTGGGTGTGAGAGATCGCGGCCTCATCATCCTGGATGAGTCCTCAAAATTAATCTTTTATACTTCTTTCTTTGTTTGTTGGAGAGCTTGAGAAGCAATGGAAGGATCTGAGGGTGAATCATGGTGGTTTGAGGCAGTCAAGTTCAGTGTTTTGATGGGCTGCTGCAAAGCCAAAAACTCTTGGTCCTATTTTGATGGTCCTGGAAATGATATAGCACCATCTGCCCTTCTTTCCTGTGTTGTGAAATACAAGGTGTCTTCGTATTTCTCTAGAAGTTTTATCTTTAGCCAATGCTTTGAATAAGAAAGGCTCTTCTCTGGTGACTGATCAAACTCCTGCAGCTTTTCATGGACTTGGTCCATGTTCATTACCCCATGCTCTAATTCTGAGTCTAACCAATCGCAGAATTCAATAAAAAGTGCCTCTCGCTCCTCATCAATACTCCTCTGTCCTCTCTTCCTTTTTCCTTCCTCATCAGTCTTGGACAAACTGTCACCTCTCGCAAACATAAGTTTGCATCGCAAATGGTACAGTGTTTCTTCTGCTACCAAGTCGTTGATCCCTTCCAGGCGTCCAGTGACTTCAGTGCCCCAGTCATCCCCGCGACTCCGTGCTGTCTTCAGCAAGCTTGCCTTCAGTGTATCTGCAGTCAAATTATCTGGCACTCTGTATTTCTTTCTAGCTTGTGCTGGATTATTTTTGTAGAGCTGGGCTGGTTGGTTGCAAAGAATGCATACATCCTTATACAGGAGGTCAACTGACTGTGATCTTCTAGAACTGCAGCCAGTTGATGAACTGAACTCACAAGTAGTGCGTCTTCTCTTCAACTTTGATGACTCTTTCTCTGCCTTTGATGCTTGAGCTGACTTCTTGGTGGTTGCAACAAAGTTGTTGTACAGATCATTTTTACACTTCTGGTGGTACCTCAGTTTTCCTTCCTTTTGAGCCTCCTTCATACGTTCCACAACAGTAACATTTTCGACAGTTTCTGCTTGTTTCAATAAAGTTGAGTATCCCTTTGGAGTTGCCTGTATGAGCCTTTCAGCTGGTGTATCCGAGCGTGCACAGATGAAGCAATTGAGCACAGGTGGAGTAACGTCTTCATCCATATTGCTAGACTCCATGTCCTGCAAAGTAGAAAATGAGATATATTTAGAAATTATTTTTCCACAAAGGAGTGTCTGTGGTGAAATATAAATGTTAACAATCAACTCAGAACCATGAAAAACCCTTATTTGACCCCTCATAAGTTACTTAAGGGCCGATTAAAAAAAATAAAAATTCTCGAAAATAATTTTTCGGTACCCGAATTCAACAGCTTTTTTTCTGGGTTTCCCACGGGAGTTGACCTTCAACATTTTAACACATGTTATTACACACCTTTACAAACATATTGGTGAAGAAATTTTTTGGTAACAATTTAGTTAACAGATTTTCATATGTTCCCCTTACTATTGTGCCAATGAACATGAGTTGATGGAGATCAAGGTACAAAGCCTTTATCTTGAATCCTCTCATATGTTGGTTTCACCCTTAAAACAATACGAAGGGCACATCAGTGTTGTTATTTATTTTCTGCCGTGACGCCCTCCGGGTATTCGCTCCAGTGCACTCGCTGCGATGCCCCAAGTTTGACAATTAACAAAAATTGGGGGCGAGTCCGGTATTTGAAGCCAGATTACTGATAATAATGAATTGATTAAAAGAAAACCAAGTGAAAACCAATCAATGATAAAAATGGTATTTGATGTAAAGAAGTTTGTTGATTCACGAGAAGAGGAATAACTTGGTATGTTAAAGAAATTTGAGTTTTTGGAGTTGGCTAAGTCTTGTAAACTTGACGTTAGACTAACTCTAAAGAAAGCTGAAATTCTGTCAACTAACAACGGTACCCACCCTAAGGGCAGGGCTTCAATCGGGAGGCCCAAATGAAAAGGCAAAATATCAGAAATTGAAGGCTTTTTTTATTTTAAATGATTTATGTGTGAAGAGTGCGCGCCGAATCTGTAACACGGAAGCGGCCGCTACACCTGTTTCTCAGTCGCTTTGCACACGCTGCCGTGTTACTTTGGAGCCGCAGGTTTATATCGGAAAAGTTCGTCAGGAGTCGATCGACTCTCTCCTGGTACATAGAATAAACAGTATTTGTAGAATTTCAACAAAAGCCACATCACTGTTCATATCAGAAAATATTGTTACAGATCGCGGTTTAGATGTTATGATGACCGAGCGGTGGTGTATTACCGCGACCTAACAGGATCCCTGACTCACCCGATTCTACCCAAACGTTGGCCGGGTCGCACCGCAGCTAGTCAATAGGGAAAAGACAAAGGCGACGAATGCAAAGAGGAAAACGAAGGCAAAGAAAGGTTTGGAAATACTACTGAATTTATTGACTATTTACAAACAAGCAAAAAGAAAGCAGTCACGTTTATTTACAAGCACATAAGACGCAGGTGACACAGGGAAAATACTAGCTTACCTACAGTCTTAATTAACCCAGGACAGAACAAACAAAAGACAGACTCACGCGGGGAATGACAGGAATGGCAGGAGGTGGATGGCTGGAGGTGAACGCTTGGTGGAGCCAACGTGGAGCTTGGTGGAGCTTTGGTGGAGGTGAACGCTTGGTGGAGCCAACGCGGAGCTTGGTGGAGCTGAACGCTTGGTGGAGCCAACGCGGAGCTTGGTGGAGCTGAACGCTTGGTGGAGCCAACGCGGAGCTTGGGGGAGCTGAACGCTTGGTGGAGCCAACGCGGAGCTTGGTGGGTTGGTGTGACGGGTTCTCTCTCCTTCCCTCACAAGCTTCAGGACTCTTTCTCTCTCTTTCTTAGTCCCACCCAGTCCAACAACTTCCTCCCTTGCTTAGTCCAACTCAAGGCCTTCCTGTCTTCTGATCTCCTCCCTCCTCGACTCCTCACTGCAACCAACGCAACCACTGACCGCCACCACCGACTCCTCACCGCAACCAACTGACCACCGACTCCACTGCCTGACTCTTCACGACTCTCTCTTGACGACCAACTCTTTGTGACCAACTCTCTCTGGCAACCGACTCTTCACGGACCCTCTACTGGCAACCGACTCACTCTTCACTTCCTGTGTGCGCGCCTTTATAACGCCTCCGGCGATTAAGCCGCCGGCCTTCAGGACACGCCCATCGGGGTGTTCACCTCGGCCCTGGTTGGTCATGCGACCCTCTGGCTCCGCCCTTGATGACGACGGGCGGGCACGCCTTTCTTCCCCTCTATGACGAGGTGGAGACACGCCTTTCTTCTCCGACCCTGCCTCGTGGTCAATGGCGGTTATTGGAGGGGAGGTAATATGGGCAATCGAGGCTCGGCAATGACGAGAGGGGATGTGAAGGACATGGGGATTTTGGGGATGGGAATGAAAGGGGATCTATTCTCTTTCACTGGTGCAATGGAGTACTTCAATTAATGGGAGACACAGCCTTACCCTAAAACACAGAATAAGAGATAACTATCAACAGGGGTATTCTATTACTTGGCTGATGTGTATGCTTGTGGACTAATTATGGGATGCCCTTTCACCTTTACACAGCTCCGGAGGTAGGGGGGCGCAGAATAAACAATAATCATCACCAATTTACCACAATACAACACAATCAAAAAAATACAGGCCTCATGTCCGCAACACTGCACCCTCCTCCTCTTAGGCACGTCCCGGGCCTACAACTTTTATTTTTAGTGTGACACGTAGGTGTAGTTCCCTCTACTTTTAACCTGACCCTGAGTGCGACAGTTTTAAAACATAAATAAATGTGTCCCGCTGCTCCATTGCACCCTGCCTAACAGACTTACGCCCACAGTTAACCGAATTGCGGAATGGTCTTCAAACTATACACTGACGGTGGGAAGCATTATTTACAATGACGCTATTTTTATTTACAAAATAACCCAGGACCTGTAATTGTTCTTTCTGGGGGGGAGACAGTCTGCTCTGCATCAATGCACCATTAAAGCACCCATAAACGCACCAATACACGCCCCAAGCACCAATCGGTGCAGTCATCACTGTTCAAGTGTTCAACAATAAAAAATAACCAAACAACCCCTAACCCTGCAGGTGATCTCTTGCTCTTCGGCTCCCTCTGCTGGTTATTATTATTTCTTCTAGTTGTTGTCTTTTCCTTCATTTTCTTACTGGCGGCCTATTTGAACTGAAAAATGCACCCAATGTGTCCTTTTTATTTATTTTATTTATGGCCCACAGGGCCGACTAGTGTGGTTCACCTGTGGGGCATCGGTGCCCTGTGGCCAAGGTCCGCCAGCAAGATTTCGGGCCCTCATGGCCGGTTCCAGCAGAGGGGCCATGCCCCAACCCATGGGGTCCATAAGTGGTGCTCGGCCACAGGCATGTGGTCCATAATGTGGTGCATCGATGCAGACAGCTGGTTCTGGGAATTTCGGGCGCACAATGGCCGACCCACGCACGCTCCCCTCGGCACCCAATGGCGCACAGGTCATGTGGGAGACAAAAGGGGAAAGACAATTGAGCGAGGGGTAAGGTCACAAGGGTACTCATCAATAAGGCAATGCAAGGCGAAATGCGTACGGAGGGCGAAGTGAGAAAGCTCGTCCCTACCGTACGTCACCCCCCTGTCACCTACCCTACCCTTGCCCTTACCCCATATGTACAAAAATCGACACATTTACAAATTCGTCACTACTGTCACGTCTTCCCCATAGTTCCCCTATACCAAATTCGTCTCCACAATCCCTCTACTTCAAAATTTGCCATCACCAAATTCATCATCAATCCTCATAAGGAGGCAGAGATGGAACATCAAAGCACAATGTCACACCCACGTCATGATGCGTCTCACATCCAAACATTTGCACAGTAAAAAATAATCAAAACATGGCATGGTGTGGAGTACCTGTCACCCCAGGTGAGTGGATGCAGATGGTGCGAGGAGATCCTTCATCCTAACTATCCTCGAAATGATTTTAACACACTTTACACTACCCGGGGTCTCTCCCTGCCAATCCATTGGCCAACTTACACTATGGGTTCTAAAAACCAATTCCCATTGACCAAACTGTGGTGCTTCTCAATTTGGGGTCTCGCTCCCCCGATTCATCTCCCGGTGCTCTCGCACAATTTCTGGGCTGCGACGTGAAGCTCTCCCAGCAGGTCTACCCACCTGCACACCTCCACCACTGCAGTTGCCACCCGAGCTTACCTAGCTCCTCACCCTAACCTAACTAACTGGGGAAGGCCCTCTCCTGGCTCTGTCACCCCTTGGTGCCCTCTGGCACTGAGCTACCCGGGTCCGTCCTCCGGATCCTCGGGCCCCATCCACAACTACCGGCTCCCAGAGCCCACCTGCGGCCTCACCTGGCCGACATCCTCACAGTGGTGGAGTGCCCAACCCAACTACACACACCAACAGGCTACACGCCCAGCCATTTCCACAACACTAATGCACCCATCCAAAGACCATTCTGTCACCCGCACCACAGATGCCAATATCCAACCACAATTTACCTGTACCCTCTACCTAACACTTACACTACCCGCCCCGGGTATCCGTGATGGGGGTCCACTCTTCCCCCATTCACACCTTCGCACCATCCACTCCACTCCACAATTTCCACCATACTCACTCCACGACCATCCATTCCTATACTCCATTTATTCCACACAGCCACATACACCTGTTGTTGCACACCTGTGCAATCACCTGGTGCCACCTGCACCCTCCTCCTCTTCCTGGACCAGTTGGTCAACACAACACACATCACCATTACTCACTCATACACTGCTCCACACACCTGTTCAGTTGCACACCTGTGCAATCACACCTGTTCAATCCTCACACACACGGCATCATCTCAGCTAACTACTCCCCTCTGAAACTTGCGCTTCCCAGTCGTCCCTTTAAACTATTGCGCTCCCATGTCATTATAATCCACACTAATCTACCTGCGTCCCCACTACAGGTATCAGTCACTAACTAAACCTTAACGTTACCTAATGTCATCTCTAGATCCCTAACAATATAACCAAGCCCTCCCTGGCTCGGTTGTCATAGCCACCCCATAAACCTAGTGCGCATTTGCCCCCACTCTGTGAGGGATGATGGATTTGCCATCCCACCACATCGGGGGTCTCTCCCTATAAATTTTGTTCGTCCAAATTCAATAAACCAATTCAAAAATTTTCCATTTACTGTCAATTCTACCCACTATTATAAATTTCGTATCAAATCACTACCATCATCATCACAGTCCGCTATATCCTAGCCTCGGTGCGTCATGACATCATTAAACTCGGTTCGTAAAGCCGAGCAATGAATTCGGGTTGTTTTGATTGCCTGCAGGTTGAATCCGTCCGGCTTTCGGTTCAAGGGAGGTGGTTTGGTTGGACCGAGGCTCCACGCACCATCTCGGCGCGGCACCTTGCGGTCCCGGGCCCGATGGCTCAATCTCCCCCGGTCGGAACCCCGTCCCCACGAGGGGGCACCGTTCCGCTTCCTCCCACTCGCCCTTGAACCGGACCGGTCGCCTCGCCCGACAAAGCCCGGACTCGACCGTGCGGGGCGGGGCCAAGCCCGAATCGGCAACGACGCTTCGAAGAGAAGCGACGCAGCATCGACCCGCGCCGGGCCTCGCACCCAACAAAGCACCCCTCGCACCGAGTGCTGGCATCGGCTATCCGTCGCCCTAACCGCTAACCCGGTTACCGTCGATGCTTTACTTGCATGCTTACAAGCATACGCTACCCCTTTCACCCTCACAAAACCTGGCGTTCCAAAGCCGTCCGTACATTCCACCAACGCTCTCCCTGTTACACACCACACCTCTCGCGCGCTCTCTTGCGCACACTTTGGTCCACACCTCTCCTCCGTTACGTCCTCCGTAACACTCACCATGGGCGTGCACTCTTGCATCCACCCACTAACGCGCTCACATGGGCTCTCCCACACCCGCGCCACAACCAACTCAGGTGTGCTTCCTCGCACACGTTCCACCACCACCTTACTCTCCATGTCACACTTCGTACACCCCGACGTGCATTCTCGCTCGCACTCGGTTTCACACTCGCGCTCCGATGTGCCCTCTCGCACCTGCGCCATCACCAACTCACTATTCGTGCCACACTCCGTACACCCCGACGTGCATTCTCGCTCGCACTCGGTTTCACTCCCACACTTTATAACACACCCACTCGCCGACGCACACTTTTTCCTCCCACGCGTGCCATTTCCACTCACACGGGACCCTTCACCAACGCCCGGATGCCTCCTCGATCCCAAGCGCGCGAAAATTATTTTGTCGCTAAACATCCTCCTGCAAAATCTACCCGCACAATATACAGCACGACTCACCTGGGGGATCCTTTTCTCCACGCGAACCTGCAAACTTCCATTCGGGTTAAGCACAGCATCGTGATGTGAGCAGGGACTTTGTACATAATCCATTTCTCCCTGCAATTCCCGGGCTACCTCCGTCATCTCTTCAATTTTAATTCCCAGCACTGCTTTTTCTTTATTAACCTCGGCGACCGCTGGCTTTAATAAAACACCCTCTACCTCATCGGTCGCCGGCTTTTCCAAACCCCGTGTCGCGATTTCTACCCCCGTCATTGTACCCGTGCTTTCCTCCGCTTCGCTCAACCAGCGCTTTTCGACCCGCTTTACCTCGTCGTGCACCCGTGGGACCCTTTCGCCCAACTTGCGGTCTCTGTCCCTCTGCTCCTCCCTTGCTTCATATGCGACTCTGTCCCTCGCCAGTCCCTCATTTACTTCTTTGGCCCGGTCATTTATTCCCTCCAATTTTCCCCAATCACACCTTGTTTTGTCTATCATGGCATCCATTTTTGCATTCATCTGGATTATAATAATAATAATAATTCATTTATTTTGTATAGCGCTTTTCCAGAAGCCCAAAGGCGCTTTGACAGAGTGGCAAACATAATGCATAACAATACATGAAAACAACAATTGCAAAAAGACAAGAATCAATAGGGAAATATTTAAAGCAAAAGGAGGGAGAAGGAGAAGAGATAGTCAGGGGTTAAATGCTGTGGGTTGAATGTTGAATGCAGTGTTGAACAGGTGGGTCTTTAGTGATGTTTTGAATGTGGTGAGTGAGGAGGAGTCTCTGATGGTGTGAGGTAGTGAGTTCCAGAGGGTGGGAGCAGCGATGGAGAAGGCCCTGTCCCCCCAGGATCTGAATTTGGTCCGGATGGAGGGGGTCAGGAGGTTGGTACCAGCAGAGCGGAGGTTGCGGGTGGGAGTGTGTCTGGAGAGGAGGTCAGCCAGGTAGGATGGGGCCAGGTTATGGAGGGCTTTGTATGTCAAGAGGAGGATTTTGTACTGGATTCTCTGGGGGATGGGGAGCCAGTGAAGCTTGTAAAGGACGGGGGTGATGTGGTCACGGGTCCACACCTCTCCAATTAGCAATAGTTTAATGCTCACCCAGTCTTGCACAGGGACCCCGGCTTGTAGCAACCAAAGGTTCGAATCCACCGGCGGCGCTGCTACGGTCACGGGCGCCGTAGTCATGTGCGAGGCGCCATTTTGCGCGCCTGATACCCCCTCAACCACATTGCCAATGTTCTCCTCCTCTCTTTCATCCAAATACATTTCCCCGAGGTCCTGGGTCGATTCTACCCCGTCTATCTCTAGCTCACCCACCGGCATCCCGTCGCCTTGACCAGCCATGGCGCGATTTCAAAATTCGGGTTTTTGTAAAACAAAACAAATTTCGGCCGCTCCAAATTTTGACCAATTTTTTTTTTTTAGATGTTTTAAAAATTTGGTTCGGGCCCCGAATCTCACTCCCAGACACCAATTGTTACAGATCGCGGTTTAGATGTTATGATGACCGAGCGGTGGTGTATTACCGCGACCTAACAGGATCCCCGACTCACCCGATTCCACCCAAACGTTGGCCGGGTCGCACCGCAGCTAGTCAATAGGGAAAAGACAAAGGCGACGAATGCAAAGAGGAAAACGAAGGCAAAGAAAGGTTTGGAAATACTACTGAATTTATTGACTATTTACACACAAGCAAAAAGAAAGCAGTCACGTTTATTTACAAGCACATAAGACGCAGGTGACACAGGGAAAATACTAGCTTACCTACAGTCTTAATTAACCCAGGACAGAACAAACAAAAGACAGACTCACGCGGGGAATGACAGGAATGGCAGGAGGTGGATGGCTGGAGGTGAACGCTTGGTGGAGCCAACGCGGAGCTTGGTGGAGCTTTGGTGGAGGTGAACGCTTGGTGGAGCCAACACGGAGCTTGGTGGAGCTGAACGCTTGGTGGAGCCAACGCGGAGCTTGGTGGAGCTGAACGCTTGGTGGAGCCAACGCGGAGCTTGGGGGAGCTGAACGCTTGGTGGAGCCAACGCGGAGCTTGGTGGGTTGGTGTGACGGGTTCTCTCTCCTTCCCTCACAAGCTTCAGGACTCTTTCTCTCTCTTTCTTAGTCCCACCCAGTCCAACAACTTCCTCCCTTGCTTAGTCCAACTCAAGGCCTTCCTGTCTTCTGATCTCCTCCCTCCTCGACTCCTCACCGCAACCAACGCAACCACTGACCGCCACCACCGACTCCTCACCGCAACCAACTGACCACCGACTCCACTGCCTGACTCTTCACGACTCTCTCTTGACGACCAACTCTTTGTGACCAACTCTCTCTGGCAACCGACTCTTCACGGACCCTCTACTGGCAACCGACTCACTCTTCACTTCCTGTGTGCGCGCCTTTATAACGCCTCCGGCGATTAAGCCGCCGGCCTTCAGGACACGCCCATCGGGGTGCTCACCTCGGCCCTGGTTGGTCATGCGACCCTCTGGCTCCGCCCTTGATGACGACGGGCGGGCACGCCTTTCTTCCCCTCTATGACGAGGTGGAGACACGCCTTTCTTCTCCGACCCTGCCTCGTGGTCAATGGCGGTTATTGGAGGGGAGGTAATATGGGCAATCGAGGCTCGGCAATGACGAGAGGGGATGTGAAGGACATGGGGATTTTGGGGATGGGAATGAAAGGGGATCTATTCTCTTTCACTGGTGCAATGGAGTACTTCAATTAATGGGAGACACAGCCTTACCCTAAAACACAGAATAAGAGATAACTATCAACAGGGGTATTCTATTACTTGGCTGATGTGTATGCTTGTGGACTAATTATGGGATGCCCTTTCACCTTTACACAGCTCCGGAGGTAGGGGGGGCGCAGAATAAACAATAATCATCACCAATTTACCACAATACAACACAATCAAAAAAATACAGGCCTCATGTCCGCAACAATATTATTCCATCGTGTTTGGAAAAACTGGAAAATTGGAAAACTTGGAAAAATTGGAAAAACAATATAGCCTATTTTACTCAGGGGTCCCAGGAATACCAACCCAAAATATCGTTGCGATCGGTTGAGCCGTTTCTGCGGTACCTTCGAATGGACGGATGGACATTTGGTGAATTATAGTAAGATGTAATGGACACGCGGACTGAACGAAGGACATGAAGCAATTGCCCAACCCCACTTTTCGCTTCTCTTGTGCAGGGAAACAACGTTGAAGAATCAAAGATTTTTCAAGTATATTGGTCGGTTGCGTTTGTGGTTCTGTCTGTCTGTTTGTCTGTTTGTCCCCGGCCTTCAGGTCACAATTCTAAACCGATCGTCACGAAACTTCACCAAGTTGTCTAGGTCGTCCCAATTGAGAAGCCTATTGATTTTGAGGTCAAAGGTCAAAGGTCATCTGGATGTCAAATTTCTAAAATCGCCATTTTAAATCCGATTGACTTGAAAATTGAATAACATTTATATATTGAGTCAATAAATTGGGACATGAACTATTTTTGATGTCAAAAGGTCAAAGGTCAACTCAAGGTCAAACTTCCAAAATCATCACTTTTCATCTGAAAAACCGTAAATTTTCATCCGATTGACTTGAAAATTGAACAGCATTTACATATTGCCTCACTGAATTAGGAAACCAACTATTTTTGAGGTCAAAAGGTCAAAGGTCAACTCAAGGTCAAACTTCCAAAATCATCACTTTTCATCTGAAAAACCATCAATTTTCATCCGATTGACTTGAAAATTGAACAGCATTTGCATATTGCCTCACTAAATTGGGAAACACTATTTTTGAGGTCAAAAGGTCAAAGGTCAACTCAAGGCCAAACTTCCAAATCATCAATTTTCATCTGAAAAACCGTCAATTTTCATCCGATTGACTTGGACGTTGAACAGCATTTGCACATTGTGTCAATAAATAGGAAAACCAACTATTTTGAGGTCAAAAGGTCAAAGGTCAACTCAAGGTCAAACTTCCAAATCATCAATTTTCATCTGAAAAACCGTCAATTTTCATCCGATTGACTTGGACGTTGAACAGCATTTGCACATTGTGTCAATAAATAGGAAAACCAACTATTTTGAGGTCAAAAGGTCAAAGGTCAACTCAAGGTCAAACTTCTAAAATCATTTTTCATCTGAAAAATCATCACTTTTCATCCTGTTGACCGGAGCTTTGATCAAATTGTAAATTTTAATCTTCATGAAATGGACCATTTGCTGTATCAATGGAAAACTTTTGGGAGGGGGGGGGGGGTGCGGATTTTACAAGTATCGTGCAAAGCATGATGTAGTCAGGTTCACTATGTTTTTTCGTTCAAAATCATGGTAGATTAGCAAACCTATACATTTTTGGAAACGTTATTACATGGAAAATCTGAAAATCAATGTTTACATTTGCCAATTCCGACCAATTCGATTCGACCAATTCGACCAATTCGACCAATCGACCAATTCCATTCGACCAATTCGACCATTCGACCAATCGTTTCGATCGACCATTCGACCATTCGACCAATTCGATCGATTCGATTCGATTCGATTCATCGAATTCGATTCGATCGACCATTCGACCAATTCGATTTGCCAATCAATTTGACCGACCTTTGCTTGTGTGGAACGGACTGTGAAAACGATGCGGACTATATTGTAGGATACGACACACAGGACAGTGATGACGAACTCTAAATGGCATATTCTGTAATCGTGTATGTTTGATGCCATTGACTGCCTGTGTATATTTTGTCATTGACTGCCTGTGTAGATGTGAAGTTATACTGACTGCATGTGTATATATGATTTTGCTGACTGCCTGTGTATGTTTGGTGATATGAATTATTGTGACACATTTTGATGTTATTAACTGCCTGTACAAAATGATAACATGTATTTGATTATGCAACTTATCGCGAATATAAAGACAGTATTTTGCAATTCAAAACCTTTGATTCGTGTCTTACCATTCCCCATAGCACTAATTTGATACTTTCATTGGATTCCTTGTCCCTGAAAATATAGGTTTAGTATATTTTAAAACGTTTTTAGGGTAATTAGAGGCAGAAATATAACAAAATATGTATTTTACAGTGGCCATTTTGAAAATCCAAAATGGCCGCCATACAGGTATCTCTCCACATGTAGACATTGATTTTTAGTTTCCTTATGCTATAACCTTTCCAAAAATGTATAGGTTTGCTAATCTACCATGATTTTGAACGAAATATAATTTATTGACATAGTGAACCTGACTAATGTCTTCTTGTTTATTTATTTATATTATTATTGTATTACAATTTTTTAATTATTATCCTCTTGTGAATCCATAAATCACGTTGGACCACGATCGTGTCTGACACGTGTATGCAAATGATTTAAGTGACGTCATCCAAGGAACGAATCACGACCTTTCTTTAATACATTGTGCACTACCTCGAGGAACTTGTGAAAGCTTGCTTCTAATTGGTGGAGAAAAGCCGAAGCCAAAAAAGCATTTCGGGCCTAATAACCATTTCACCCAGCACTTTATGGGTTAAATGTTATAAAAACCCAAGTAAAGGGTCCATTGTATATTTATTTGAGGGTTTTATGCTTAAGCTGTTTTATGCTCACTTAAGCTATTATGCTCAAATGCTGTTAGATGGTGGTGTTAAAAGGAGAGCAGTGCGACGGACACGCCGGGACAACAACCGCACACCACAACTTAAAACGATTCCGACCGCACAGGAGGCACTGCATCGGAGGCACTGCCGCGCCCTCCGAGACCACGCAACCACACATGCTGCGTGCGAATGACGACAAACGACATCCTCACCTATTTATACCTGATTATAAAATGTACCGATGACGTAGTACATACGCATTAAAAACACGTCATGGCAAAAACAGCGCCCGTCATCGCACGCAGGGCGAATATTTTAAAAAACGTGATGACGACGCGAACCGGCATGACGTAATTCCGTAAGGCGTACGTGTCGTCGACGTCACGGCGCAGCACGTTTCGCGTTGGATTAGCGTCAGTGATGATTTTAACGTCTCTTGTTATTCTGTAACACAATGTAAGGTATTTATTACCACAGCGTTGAATGCTTCAACCACAGTTGGCGATGTTGATGGTGGTGTGTGACGGCGTATTGCTTTAAGTTTAAGATCGTGTACGGTATCGGACGTCCTTTCTTTTCTTTTCTTTTTACCACAGCGCACGGTATTTTACCATCGTTGTATCATTCGGTGTTGTAGTCTTGCAGTTTCTAATGGTTCCACAGCCTTGTCGTGTTTAAGACTAAGAGTGAGTCGCCGTTTCAAGTCGCCGAAGCCTGTCAGGCGGTCATTGTCTCACGTACTGTATGTACTGTGTGTCATAACACGAGTACGTGTGTTGTTACACTTACAGGTCAGTGTAAGTTGGTAATGTACCATGGGGATGAAATCTATTTGCTAACATGTCCTCTTATCCATGCTGTTTAATTGTGGCATCTTTTTGGTCATTACACGCGATTTATATAATACTATTGTAATATGTGCTATTGTATTGTACTGTTACTGTTACTGTCTTTGTACCATGGAGCATATATATTATATATATATACCGTGGAGTACTTGCTGTACATGACGCCGATTAATTAATTTTCTCTGAGTTGTTGCCAATTTAACCCTGTCGAGATGTTATTTTTCTTGAGAACATAGGATTCTGCTTTATAATATTGTACCACATGCCAAAAGTAAATAAATAAATATATTTACCATGAGCTCTCCTTTTTTTTTTCACCGCAGTGATTTGGGAGTTCCACGGCGATCAAGATGTATACACTGCGCAAGTGGCTGTACAAGCCCAAAGTAAGAGCTTTCTATAAGTACAGGTGTCAAGGCTCGTGGAATGGCTTGTACTATGATGGAGGTGGTGGAGAGGGAAGTGGACCTCATGTGGTCATGAGAAATGACCACAATCCGATGTGGTACAGGAGATTTTATTTTTAAACATGTCGATAATACTCATTGGAGTGCTTGTGAATTACCATAGCACAGTATTTCATTGATGTCACTATGCAGTGATAACTGTGCTTAAGTGTATCTGGAAGAAAATTGCAGTGATTTTATTTTGTTGGCACGTCGTCGGCGGGCAGACTGCCAAACGCTGGCACGTCGTCGGCGGGCAGACTGCCAAACGATGGCACGTCATAGGCGGGCAGACTGCCAAACGCTGGCACGTCGTCGGCGGGCAGACTGCCAAACGCTGGCACGTCATAGGCGGGCAGACTGCCAAACGCTGGCACGTCGTCGGCGGGCAGACTGCCAAACGCTGGCACGTCGTCGGCGGGCAGACTGCCAAACGCTGGCAAGCCGGCAGGCAGACGTCCAACGCTGGCATGTCGGTGGGCAGACGTCCAACGCTGGCATGTCGGTGGGCAGACGTCCAACGCTGGCATGTCAGTGAGCCGACATCCAACGCTGGCATGTCGGTGGGCAGACGTCCAACGCTTGCATGTCAGTGGGCAGACGTCCAACGCTGGCATGTCAGTGGGCAGACGTCCAACGCTGGCATGGCGGTGGGCAGACGTCCAACGCTGGCATGTCGGTGGGCAGACGTCCAACGCTGGCATGTCAGTGGGCAGACGTCCAACGCTGGCATGTCATTGGGCAGACGTCCAACGCTGGCATGTCAGTGGGCAGACGTCCAACGCTGGCATGTCAGTGGGCAGACGTCCAACGCTGGCATGTCGGTGGGCAGACGTCCAACGCTGGCATGTCGGTGGGCAGACAGTCAACGCTGGTGTATTGTCGTTCAGCAAACGAGCCCGTCGTCGTTGCCTGGCTAACGCCAAATGTTGGCACATCGTCAGCCAGCTGACGTTGTCGGTGTGCTAATGGCCTCAACATTGGCACGTCATTGGTGTGCTGACTGTCGTCGTTGGCAAACGCACTAACGGCCAAAGTTGGCCAAATGTCATCAGTATCCATAAGGACCAACCATTTCTTTACATCTGAAAGTGAATGTGGAACTAATGTGAGCAATGTGTGTATGAGCTACTGTGCCAACATTGGTCCAACATAAGTGTGCCAGGTGGGATGTTTGCCACATCGTTCAAGTCTTATCTTATCTCGTATTCTTTCTTATTTGGTGTTACATGAGATATGCACGATGTCTACACGTGGTGGACTTCAGAGCCATCAAAAGGGGTAACAAAAGATTATTGCGTAAAAGTACATGCACCACAGTCCACATGCACAAAGGTATATTTTGGCCTTTCCTTGGAATGTACACATTTGCAAACATTCCTCGCCTTATGCTACCTGAGGATACACTGGTCAAGGGAAAAAAATGATGCACTTTAATGCAAATTAATATATTTGATAGATGAAAGAGTACTCGTGGGTACTTCCGTTTGGGACGGGTGATGGGATGGGATTTGATAAGGTGGGTTTACCGCAGAACAACATCTACATTACTTCCCAGAATAAATTGAGATGACATCAATCCTATGATCGTTTGGCTCAATGTACCATGTACCACCCACCCAAATGCCATGACGTCATCTGGCTTGGTGGACGCGATTTTTTTTTTTTTTATACAGTGTCGAAGTTCGTAGAGGAGCTAGAACGCAAAGGATAAGGGTGTAACGGAACAAAAATAATAGTAGGAAGAGAGGATGTTGAGTGGAACACACTACCAGGGTTGAGGGACAAGATAGAGGGAGACTTGGAAAATAGAGGATGTGGGGAAGAATGGGGGCTGGGAGAGTATACAGGGGGTGAACAAGATGTGTATATATACAACCAAAAACTCTCAATCACAGAAGTGGAAGGAAAAACTAGAAACTCCGAAAAGGGGGGTGGGTGGGTTAATGGGGGCAGAAAAGATCATGATTGTGGATGGGGGATCACCTGAGATGGTGGTGATCAGCTGTTTTTTATGCACAGAACAGAAAAATGAGATTGAAGAGACTGAGGAAACTATACAAACGAGATAGCAATATGATTGCATCCTTAAATTCCACAGGCAGATGGAAAAAAGAGGAAGAAATGAGTAGGTGAGCAATGAGATTGGATTTTAGGGAGTTTCACCAGAAGGGGGTTACTGGCATACTGTGTGTGCCCTGTAGAAATCAGGGGGACGGCGAGGACAGAGCCCGGAAAGGGCAGAGGTGCAAGATCAGAAAGGGGGTGATAGAAGACAGACACCGACCTGTTTGCGATGTGAAAGTGATAGGCCCAGAGACTCCGTTTCATCATGGGAGATTCCATTGATTTTGAAGGTCTTAGATTCCATGGCGTCAAGCTGAGCCAGGTTTTAGGCAGGGGTGCCAACCAAGAGGAGAGAGCAGTATTCCATCAACTTGGTATGAAGGCCTTGTATGTCGACAAAAGTCTATTTTTAATTCGGCCAAATAGAATAAATAGAGAAGCTTTAAGTAAATTTGGATGCCGTAAGCAGAATTATAACAAATCGACACTTATGCTGATTAAAATTGGTGACTATTTGCGTTTCAAACAGCCTCTGACAGTCTGGCCTTACACCGGCCTTCTCGTGGCAAAGTTGTTGTGACTAATAGGTGAAAAGTAAATCATTGGCGCGTTACAAGCAGTTGCTTCGGGCAGATGGGGCTCATTAGCCTTGGTAGGCAACTCTTCTAGGAGAAGGAAACAATCCAATTCTGCCACTGCCTTGCTGTTCCATTTTTTGAAGGCCAAGGCCTTAACAGGGTAAAGGCAGCAGCCTTCTTAAGGGAGGTAGCCTTTGCATTGTTAACCCTTAGGCCACCATAGCCTCCTGATCGGGGTGCCGTGAAGCAATGTGAGCAGGTGGTGGATGGCATGGCCTTTATGCTAGGCAGAAGATTGTCTTATGGAGAACAATGGCTAGGATCGCCCGTGTTGTATAGACACTGCCCAGAAGAAGGCAATGGCAAACCACTTCTATACATGCCAAGAAAACGATCACAATCGGAAATCCAAGAGATAAAATATGGTGCTGAATGATGAACCCTCAGATTCGAAAGCACTCAAATCGCTACTGGATAAGAGCAACAAAGTGTTTTGATGACTGGGACGGGTCATTATGATGATACAGGATCAAAACTGCAAGGAAATCCACCAGAACTGAATCAAACTCAGCTTCTCAAATGCTCACAAAATTGGGAAATGGTATTGTTGTGTTCCTTGTGATTAAAATCTTCCAAGGACTTACGGATAGCCGGATGAGCTTAACACTCCGAGGCGTTCAGTGAAAATATAGCAGAGAATACGCGCGTGGGGGAGGGCGAAGAGCTTACCTTCGGGTCATTCCATGTCAAATCATCAAAGAATCTGCCGTCATCTCTCAGATTTTTGTAAAACTTTGGGAACCAATTGGGACCCATGAAAAACAGCTAGAACTCAAATATTTTTGCTAACAGCCTCCTAATTAGTGAGATACAGGTTAACGAACTTTGGACTAATTAGCGCGATGTCGCGAATTCAAATGGCCATATCTCTAAAAGTATAACACCTAGAGAGCTGGTTTTGGTGTCATTTTAAAGGTATTTTCATGCCCTATAAATTTGTCTGGGCAACATTTTCCTACCTCCAATCACAAAAAAGTTATCACAAAATATAAACTTCAATCGTGAATCCAAAAAAAATGTATCCTTCAAATTTCCTCAAATTCATCCGAGATGTACCTTATGATGTCAAGAAGCTTCCACATAAGTTTTGTGATGGGCACTCCAATCGTTTCTGAGATATGAGCAATAATGTACATGTACGTATGGCATATAGGTTCGAAAATCAGCATTTGTAATGTATTATACAATCATTCTAACCTAGCCATGACAGGGAACACAGGGAACAACCATCAATTGCTTTGAAGTATCATATACTTTCATTTTCAACTGGGCCTGAGGGGAATTCTCATCTGGGGAATTCCAACTGGGATTTCCCATGTGGGTAATTCGAGGTGATGCAACTTTCACAGTCTAAGATCCCCAGGGAAAGTCCAAGTTGGCTTAGTGTAATGCTTAGGCCTGCCACCAACAGAAATTGGCAGTTCACTTCTGAAGGAGCTGCAGAAAAATGACGACTGCCAAGGAAAAGTTCATCTTGAAGCAGAAATCCTGCTGCAATCCCTTTGGAGCTCATGAAAAACCAAAGTCGTCTGGCTTGAGAGCTGTTAGCCAAAAAGCCATAGCCGCTCATCCAAGCCTCAAACTGCAAAGTGCACAGAAAATCTGTACCCAGTGTCGTAAGAAACTGGCAAAAAGACAACCAGATGTGGTAGAGACTCAGAGTGAAATACCATTACCAGTGACCAGCAGCGCTATTAGCAGTAGTGAGGACAATGATGGTGGAGGTGAATCACCAATACCAGGCAGTTCAGGGGAGTTTGAATTTCATTCTCCTGAAATGGAACTGAATACACTGAATGAGTCTTTGGGATTGATTGGAGAATCACCTATTCCAAAAAAGAGACTTGCTGCAGATAAATATGTGAAATCCAAAACCAAGAAAATCGGTGACACTGTGAAGAAAAAATTGGAAATCGCGACAGGATTGCCATCTAACAAACTCCAGGATGCAGGACAGGAGATGATAGAACAACTCAAGCACAAGTTTGAATCAAGTTTGAATCAAGTTTGAAACTTACACCTGGGATGATCGATCACAATGTCTCAGCCATAACTGGTTATGTTACAGTGGATTATGATGGTCACTGGTGGGTTGCATGTGTCATGGAACATACCCCAGAGAGGCATGAGGTGGATGTTAAGTTCCTCCATCCACATGGACCATCCCCATCATATACATTTCCGGAACCAGCAGACCCTCTCACTATTGACTACCAGGATGTGCTTACTACTGTTGAACCAACCACTGCAACTGGAAGGACATATTGTATTTCCAAGAAAGAAACAAGTGCTGCTGTTGCTGCATTGAAGAGGAAATTGAAAGCCTAAGTCAGGTTAGTGAACACTGTGTACTTGAACTCACTTATTGATTGTATAATACATTACAAATGCTGATTTTCGAACCTATATGCCATACGTACATGTACATTATTGCTCATATCTCAGAAACGATTGGAGTGCCCATCACAAAACTTTTATGTGGAAGCTTCTTGCCATCATAAGGTACCTCTGGGATGAATTTGAGGAAATTTGAAGGATACATTTTTGGGGGATTCACAATTGAAGTTTATATTTTGTGATAACTTTTCTGTGGTTGGAGGTAGGAAAATGTTGCCCAGACAAATTCATAGGGCATGAAAATACCTTTAAAATGACACCAAAACCAGCTCTCTAGGTGTTATACTTTTAGAGATATGGCCATTTGAATTCGCGACGTCGCGCTAATTAGTCCAAAGTTCGTTAGCCTGTATCTCACTAATTAAGAGGCTGTTAGCAAAAATATTTGAGTTCTTGCCGTTTTTCATGGGTCCCAATTGGTTCCCAAAGTTTTACAAAAATCTGAAAGATGACGGCAGATTCTTTGATGATTTGACATGGAATGACCCCTTCACGGGTCCACCCGGACTCTTCGAACCTGCGATAATCAACTCAAACCCGACACACAATTAAAATGTACAAAAATATCGGCTTTATTGAAGAAAATGCCAGTAACAAAAGAATGCACGGTAAAACTAAATTCCTAAATGGAGCGCCCCCACAGACTCGTATACAACACAAAGGGGATAAATAAATGAAAGTAAATAATGCGTAGGTGTGTACTCAGCTGCGAGCGTCTTCTGAATCCCGTCGGGAATCTTCAAAACCCCCGCGTCCTTGGCGGGAACAGCACGCTTTGCTGCGCAGCTTGCGAGCGGGAACCGGGCCTCTGTGCACAGTTCGCTCCTCTAGCCGTCGAGCGTGCAGTGAGCAGGCCGCGCCCATCCACTCGTCTGTACTCCACACCGCACCGCCGCCTCTCCGGTTCACTCGGCATGGCCCTCAACAATCACGAAGCCACGGCCAAGTGCACCAGAGTCCACGAGCCGCGACCGCCTCTCCTCACGATCGTCGAAACCCAAAGTTAGGGATTTAAAATGCCGACTGCACAGCACCAATGTCCCACGCAAGAGAGCAAAAATGCCACCGTTCGCTCTTAACTCCCGGGTGTAAAAGGAGGAGAAAATGTCGGAACAACGTCTTTTGTCTACAAGGCTCTGACGTCATCCCACGACGTCTCAATGTCCGCTCCCATCAGCGAGTGCCATCTTTGCAGTCCTTGCTTGAACCAAATTCCGGACCAATTATTGCTCTTTGGGGCATGGCTTTACAGACCTGCCTGCTTTATGTGGCGATGTCGCGGCTGGCAGTGCCAGCGGTATTGTTCAATGTCTTGGTCCGGTCACTTTTATTAGTGTTATAATTGCGCGATTTCCTGGTAGGTGTGTGTGCTGCATTGTCATCAGGAATAGTGGAAAAATAACAGAGGCAATTACATACAGGGGATTAATTACCCATAATCCCTCGCTAATTAACAAGCCCCACCCCTCATGATGGGGATGAAGATACAAGCTTACCCGACATCCGGTCTAAACAAATTTCCTACTTATGATACATGGGGTTTCTTCTTATTCATGACAGTCGGAGCACACTACCTATGCTATTCTACCTGGACTAAGGTAATCATTGCCTACCCCTTACAAACATAATAGTATGTAAGATCAGCGAATCAGGGGAAAGTTAAATTTGATAAAGTGAGAGTGTAAGAGGATAGTCAGGTTACACATACAGTCCAGATTTTCAGGTTCGTTCTAGTTTTGTGGAGATTTGTAACCATTTACATTTTTGAAAAGTTGGAGAGGTTCTGAATCCGAAAACCAACGTTTCTATTTGAATTGTGGTCCAAGAAAGAAAATGCTCATGCTGGAGCATATGTGTAAAGTTAATAAATAACAATGTAATGACAACAGTAATTGCACATAAATACTTCCTGTAACTTCTCCCACTCAATAACATGCAGAGCCTTACCATGGCCAATGTGCAATAGTTATACTTGGATTTTCACAATTGTATATAATTAAACATCAGTCCAGGACAGTGCCGTTTCTGCTTCAACGGCTTCAACGTACCGTAATCAGCATCCACGACAGTCAGGGTAATTGTCAATATAATATGTAATTTTTTTATTTTTTTTGTATCTGAATCGAGGCTCGTGAAAGAGCTTTGAGGGCATTGAGAGAATTCATTGATAAGATAGTGATTTATAAAATCAAAGGTCCACATCATCCTGTCCCCTCTCCCTTTCCCTTGATGGTAGGGACGCCTGTGCCAAAAAACCCCCCAAAAAGCACAAGAATGTCTGCAAATACAAAGTACAGCGAGTGTCTGTCTGGTTTCTTATTGCTCTCATTGTTTTGCGCATCATCACCAAACTCTGTAGGAATAATTATTCTAGTGGTGCTGTCGAAATTTACTTGACTTGTTTTCATTTATATCTTGACTGCAATTGACATTGCACATGCTGCATGCTTTATGACCGACATGATTACTCCGCCGAAGGTGGGTGAAGGTTATGTTTTCATCCCTGTTTGTTTTGTTTGGTTGTCTTGCTATGCAGGATATCTCAAAAAGTTGCGGACGGGTTTGGATGAAATCTAGTGGACAGGTTAGGTCCGTGACAAGGACAAATTGATTAGACGTTGGTGAAGATCCGAGATCCGGATACGATAATTTTTAAGTGATTTTCACCATTGAGAGATGGGGCCAAAAATTATATATATCATGATATGTCAAAACGTTGTGGATGAGTTGTGACAACTTGGTGGATGAATTGGGTAGGGGACAAGAACAAGCTAATTCGATATTGGTTCAGGTCCGAATCCAGATCCGGCCTATCAGTGGAATACAAGCGTAAACTGTTCAGCTGGCAGAGGTATGCTCTCGACCGAGTGCCGTTCTACTTTTAGACTGTTCGGAACTCCACCGCGTGTTACACCGTTCGGGTACGTGGGCTGACTAAACTGTCTAAATTATCAGAAGTACACCAAAGCTAGCTAAAGAATAATGTTATCTGGAGTAATGGACAGCTACATTATTGAATGGCAACAAAAGTAATAAAATTTAATTTCAATTATGAACTCTTCAATATGTCAAGTTCAAAGGCAAAATATACATGCATTCAGACCATGAATTTACAAATGAGCAAAAAACCGCAGTTTCTGGAATGCCAGTCAATTTTTGCATTTTATGCATCCGCTGACGAAGTCGCTGGAAGCATTATGTTTTCGGGTTGTCCGTCCTTGATGGATTTTCGTTACAGCGATAACTTAATGGCTGAAGGGATCAAAGTTAAACATGGTACAAGTATGTAGAATGATGTAAAGATGAAGTGATTCGATTTTGGAGTCAAAAGGTCATAAACAAAGGTCATAAGTCATAAGTAAAAAACATTTCGTTACTGCGTTAACTTAGAACGGCCGAAGCGATCTAAGCCGAACTTGGTTCAGGTATTTATAATGATGTAAAGATAAACGGAGTTGATTATGGGCTCAAGAGGTCAAAGGTTGGAGGTCCCATTAGTTAACAATTCTGTTACTGTGCTAGTTTGTGAACCAGTGATGGGAGTTTGACCAAAGTAGGTATAATTATATATATATTTAAAATATATATTATGATGCAAAGATGTATTGATTAGATTTTGGTGTCAGAGGTCATGTCAGGTAAAAATGTGATAACTTGAGAACAGCTGAATGGATTCAAATCAAACTTGGTAAAAAAAAAACAAACAAAAAAACACCTTTTAGAGGCCATTTTTCTCCGCAAGCGGGGGTTGGTATTTTCGGGGACCGTGGTTGTTGTTGTTTTTTTGGTCCCCTTTTTGAAGCAATGTTTTACGGCCGGATGCCCTTCCTGCCGCCAACCCTTTTTGTCGCCTTTTTACGACACACAGGGAATTACCAGTGAACTGGTACTCAAATCTTCATTCAAATCAAACTTGGTACAAGTATTATAATGATGTACACATGAACTAATTAAATTTTGGGGTCAAGATGCCCCAAAATATGCCTTCATATTGAGATGTAATTGGTTCAGGGAGTAATAACAATTTATTTGATATATTTGGTTTGTTAGAATTAAGTTTTTCCTTCATCATTGCTCAAGAAGCCTGATGTTGGCTTAGCGGTCAGGGTGCCGGCTTGGGATCCTAGGATCCTGGGTTTGAATCCCGGTTGATCGCTGAATTAACACCAGGGTGGTTGACTCAGCCTGTCATCCTTCTGAGGTCGGCAAATTCAGTACCAGTTCACTGGTAATTCCTGTGTGTCACAAGAGGTGACTAAGGGTTGGCGGCAGGAAGGGCATCCGGCCATAAAACATTGCTTCAAAAAGGGGACCATGGTGCCCGAAAAAGGCCAACCCCTGCTCTGCGGGGGAAAATGGCCTCCAAAGGTGGTTCTTCATCATTGCTCAAGGAACATGGATAAACCATAATGGCTGATCACCACTGAAGGTGGAAGCCAAACAGTTTAATCTTGGTTTCATCAGACCACAGAATCTTGTTTCTCACAGTCTGAGAGTCCTTTAGGTGCTTTTTTTGCAAACTCCAAGCGGGCTTTCATGTGTCTTTCACTGAGGAGAGGCTTCTGTCTGGCCACTCTGCCATAAAGCCCAGATCGGTGGAGTGTTGCAGTGATGGTTGTCCTTCTGGATGTTTCTCCCAACTCCACACAGGATCTCTGGAGCTCAGCCAGAGTGACCATCGGGTTCTTGGTCACCTCTGTTACCAAGGCCCTTCTCCCCCGATTGCTCAGTTTGGCCGGGCGTCCAGCTCTAGAAAGAGTCCTGGTTGTTCCAAACTTCTTCCATTTAATAATTACTAGGGCATGCCCGTACTATATATATGCCCGTACTATATATCTATCTAAAATTATATCCCCCCCCTCTATTTACATGAAATGGTTTGGTCCATTCGCAACGCCAAAGCGAACGGCGAACGGCTTGCGAGTACAGTGACAATCCCCCCCCTCTATTTACATGAATGGTTTGGTCCATTCGCAACGACCACAGAACCCCCCCCTCTATTTACATGCAATGGTTTGGTCCAAAGCGAACGGCTTCCGGAGTTTGGTAAAGAAATCGCCATCGCGTGCACAAACGCGCAGGAAAGCGAATGAATCGCAAATTCGTTTTTATTAGTTGTAAAACATAGTTTAACGCCAACATAGTTTGCAAACGTGAAATAAATGAATACGCTCTCAAATGTGCCATCCGAGGCAGAGTGTGCCCGCCACGTTCGGCACACGCGATCGTTCGCTGCTCTCTGATTGGTTGAATCGTTTTTTGGACATAGCTCGGTAAGTAATTGTCCGATTAATATGAAACCTTGAAAAGGCACATCCTCGGGTCCCCAGCAATATACCTGGCAAGTTTCAAGTATATCGGACCGGTAGTTGTCGAGAAACAGCGGTCACAGACAAACAAACAAACGTACAGACGTACAGACAGACAGACAGAGATTACTGGAATTATAGATAGATGGAGGCCACTGTGCTCTTGGGAACCTTCAATGCAGCAGAAATTATTTTGTTGGCTTTCCCAGATCTGTGCCTCGACACAATCCTGTCTCTGAGCTCTGCAGGCAGTTCCTTCGACCTCATGGCTTGGTTTTTGCTCTGATATGCATTGTCAGCTGTGAGACCTTATATAGACAGGTGTGTGCCTTTCCAAATCATGTCCAATCAATTGAATTTACCACAGGTGGACTCCATTCAAGGTGTAGAAACATCTCAAAGATGATCAAGAGAAATGGGAGGCACCTGAGCTAAATTTCAAGTGTCATAGCAAAGGGTATGAATACTTATGTCAATGTGATATTTCAGTTTTTTCTTTTTAATAAATTTGCAAAACTTTCTAAAATCCTGTTTTCTCTTTTTCATTATGGGGTATTGAGTGTAGATTGATGTGGGAAAAAATGAATTTAAACGATTTCAGCATAAGGCTGCAACATAACAAAATGTGAAAAAAGTGAAGGGGTCTGAATACTTTCTGAATGCACTGTAGATATGATTTTTGGCAGCCAATGTTTTACAGCACGCTATGTCTGTTTTTCCAAAAAAAAGAGGTTTGGCCCCTTGGGTAATAGTCTATTCCGGTAATGTTTCATTTGGACTTGCAGCTGAAAACACCAAATACATTGCCTACTTGGATCTAAATAAAATCTTGGACTTTTATTTTGTATTCAGTTTACGTGTGGGTTTGAAAACTTGTGTTGCTATTTATCACTTTGCGGTTTAATGAATCTTCATCAAAAAATGTTGACAAAGGTATTGAATGAATGTTGACGAACTGCTGTGGGAAGCAAATCTGCCATTTTGGGTGTTGAGCTTGAGCAAAAGTTTAAGCAAAATCAAAATCTTGAGCAAAATCTCGGAGCAAAAGCTTGTTCTTTGTTAGATAATTACTGTTTTTGGGGCTTCGTCTACTTTCGTCCACCTAAATGATATGAAATCGATTTTGTTTGATTGAGAACAATATCATATCTGTTCATGCAGAGTATATTTGTTCTAATCCAAAATGATGTTGATACGATGATATTGAAAGAACATGTATTGCTCAAAAGGTCATGTCGAACACAGCTTCAAAGTATTTTGCTTTTTAGGTTTCTAATTCCTTCTATCACAGGAATAAAGTGATATTTTGATCGCTTTCTCACATTTTTGTGTGAAGTACAGAAAAGGGTAGTCTTTCTCTCTCTCCCTCCCTCTCTCTCTTACACACGCACAGCTCCATACTTGTGCAGTCATAAATAATATGTCAGGCACTTAAGATGTCGAAGTCTCCAAAACAGATGGTGTACTTAGCAGCAGGAGTAGCACAATTTATACGAATGATGTGATTGCTTGTATCAAGTTTAGGGACAGAGAATTACCACACATCACAGGCAACTAGGCGAGTGTACCTAAGTGATATTGCTATTCTATTCGGAGGTTAAAGCCAGTGTACAGTGCGTATATAATATTATATATTTATATATATACACACACTACATTACCAAAACTATGCGGACACCCCTTCTAATTAGTGGATTTGGCTGTTTCAGCCACACCCATTGCTGACAGGTGTATATATATAATCAAGCACACAGCCATGCAATCTCCATAGACAAACATTGGCAGTAGAATGGGCCGTACTGAAGAGCTCGGTGACTTTCAATGTGGCACCGTCAAAGGATGCAACCTTTCCAACCAGTCAGTTCGTTTAATTTCTGACCTGCTAGAGCTGCCCTGGTCAACTGTAAGTGCTGTTATTGTGAAGTGGAAACGTCTAGGAGCAAAAACAGCTCAGCCACAAAGTGGTAGGCAACACAAGATCACAGAACGGGACCCCCGAGTGCTGAAGCGCGTAGCGCGTAAAAATCGTCTGTCCTCGGTTGCAACACTCACTACCGAGTTCCAAACTGCCTCTGGAAGCAACGTCAGCCCAACAACTGTTCGTCTGGAACTTCATGAAATGGGTTTCGATGGCCGAGCAGCCACACACAAGCCTAAGATCACGATGCGCAATGCCAAGCGTCAGCTGGAGTGGTGTAAAGCTTGCCGCCATTGGACTCTGGAACAGTGGAAACGCGTTCTCTGGAGTGATGAATCGCGCTTCACCATCTGGCAATCCGACGGATGAATCGGGGTTTGGTTGATGCCAGGTGAATGCTACCTGCCTGAATGCATAGTGCCAACTATTAAAGTTTGGTGGAGGAGGAAGAATGGTCTGGGGCTGTTTTTCATGCTTCGGGCTAGGCCCCCTTAGTTCCAGTGAAGGGAAAACTTAACGCTACATCATACAATGACATTCTAGACGATTGTGTACTTCCAACTTTGTGGCAACAGTTTGGGGAAGGCCTTTTCCTGTTTCAGCTTGGCAATGCCCCCATGCACAAAGTGAGGTCCATACAGAAATGGTTTGTCGAGATCGGTGTGGAAGAACTTGATTGGCCTTCACATAGCCGTGACCTCAACCCTATCGAACACCTTTGGGATGAATTGGAACGCCGATTGTGAGCCAGGCCTAATCGCCCAACATCAGTGCCGATCTCACTAATGCTCTTGTGGCTGAATGGAAACAAATCCCCACAGCAATGTTCCAACATCTAGTGGAAAGCCTTCCCAGAAGAGTGGAGGCTGTTATAGCAGCAAAGGGGGGGACCAACTCCATATTAATGCCCATGAGTTTGGAATGAGATTTTTGGGTGTCCGCACACTTCTGGTCATGTCGTGTGTATATATATATATATATATATATATATATATATATATATATATATATATATATATATATATATATATATATGTGTGTGTATATATATATATATATATATATATATATATGTATATGTATATATATATATTGTTGCGGATATGGAATTTGGCCTCCATATCCGCTTGTAAATATTCCCCTATTTCCCCAATACTCCCCAACTATCCCCAATCCCCCATTCCCTAGTCCCATTGTCTGTAAACAACACTCTGTAGAACCGACCTTCCCCTTCTTCCCCCATTAAATGTCGTGCCCAGGTCCACCGCATCTCACGTAGACAACTTTCGGACCTCTTGCTAGTTATTCTTAGTCTATGTCAGTTAAGGACTCGTTTCCATTAATTCTGACTCTTCGTTGCACCAGAATGTGATTGTATGGCACCAGTAGTGAGTTTAGGACCTCCCCATACCTCCTCCCATCTTCCCCATGAAACAACAACAACAACAACAACAACTACAACAACAACTACAACAACGGCGTGCGGGGAGTGTGCGTCCTCACACCAGCTTGGTTAGCCGCCATTGACCATGCGCTCCGACGGGGTTACCACGAAGGGGCTCACTGTCAGCTCCTCGTCAAGGGCGGAGCCCGGTAACCCCCCGCACCCAATAAGAAGGGCGGACCGATTCCATCTGGGGCGGAGCTAACGAGCCGAGGGCGTGTCACTCCCCGCCGGATATACGCAACTTACCGGACGTGAGGTCAGATGCGCCCCCAGCTTGAAAAGACAAGTCGCGACCTCCGAGCGCTGAGCGACCTCCCCGCATCTATTGGACCGGACCGGGTCGATTTGCCCCTGAGCCAAGGTGCACCTTGAGCCATCGACGACCCGCTTTCCTTGCCATCAATCCCCGTGTGAGTCAGTTTTGTCCTGTTTATCTGTCGTCTGTCGGGGCTACTATAAGACCGTAATTAAGTGCCTACCTTACTATGCTGTCTCTCTCATCCCTGTAATCTGACCTTCCGCAATATTATAACCTCCTCCGGAGGTCTTGAGAACTGAACCCTTGGTGTCGTGTCATTGTAACCCAGCCGTTGTGTCCTTTTCCTCAATTGATTTAGCATAGCGCGACTCGGCCAAGGTTCGAGTATAATCGGGTAAACTGTGCGAACACGGCGGCCATTCCGCTCGGCCCACCATAACATCAAAGTCGTGTCCGTAACAATTGGTGTCAGGAGTGTCGGATTCGGACCTGGGACTAAATTTATTAGGCCCAAATTTTGGAACACCAATTGTACCACTAGGGTAACAATTGGTGTTGGGAGGTAGAATTCGATCCGGAGCGCGTTTCCCGCGCTCGAAATTATAACGGCGAAATTTGATTGTGTTTTACAAAATATAAAAACCCGAATTTTGAAAGTCGCGCTATGGCAGACCAAGTCGGCTGGGGTCCGGTAGAGGAGAGTGAGGCAGGGTCGGTCCAGGACCAAAATGAGGGACATAAGGAGAGCGAAGCAGTGAGGGTAGCAGACGCACAAAATAGCGTCGTTGCGCCCGACGTTGCGGGCGTGCAAAATGGCGCCTCGCTGGTCACGGCGACCGCGCCCGCGACCGTGGCAGCGCCCCTGGTGGATTCGAACCTTTTCCTCCTGCAAATGAGGGCCTTTATGGAACAAATGGGTGAGCGATTGGAGGGCCAAATGGGGGTAATGGGAAACCAAATGGGGGTAATGGGGAACCGGATGGATGCTCAGAGTGAGCAAATGAGGGCTGATAGTGAGCGATTAGAGGGCCAAATGGGGGTAATGAGGGACGAAGCGAGGGGTACTGGTGAGGGATTAGACAATAATTTTAAGGGATTAGACAATAATTTTAAGGGATTAGACAATAATTTTAAGGGATTAGACAAGAAATTTGGGAAATTAGACGATAGATTAGGGGAAATACAGGAGGGGTTAATGGGGGTAGAAAACAGAATGGCCGCTCAAGAGAATCAAATGGAAGGGATGCAAAAGGGGTTAGAGGGGATAGAAAACAGGATGGAAGGCAAATTGAGGGACATGAGGGACCAAGCGGAAAGGGAAGTTAAACAAATGGGGCAGCAGATAGAGGGGGTCAGAATGGGGGTAGAAACCAAACTGGATGCTCACAGGGAGGAAATGGAGCAGATGAGGGTGGCATCTGGGCAGGAGATGCAAGTGATGGGAGAGGAGATCAGAAGAGGAGTGAGTGAGGAGGTCGGAGGAGTGCGCGAGGAGGTGAGGCACTGTAAGGAGCACATGGAGAAGGAGGTGAGAAAGGGGACTGTAAAGTTACAAGGGGGCATAGAGGACCTGACGCAGGAGGTGGAGCAGCTGACGGTGGGACAGACGGAGTTAGTGGAGCAGGTTCAAAGGAACACTGCGGTATTAGGAGGTTTAAAAGCGACACAGAAAGAACTAAAAGATGACTTGGTAGCGACGAAGAGGGAATGTCAGATGGTACGTGAGGGACTGACAACGAGGCTGGACGAGGTGATAGAGGTAATGGAGACGAAGGACCGGCAGGTGAGGACGCACATGGAAACGGTCAAGGTAGCCTTGGAGGACGAGCTTGAGGAGACGTACCGGGGAATAAAAGAGGTGAAGCAGAAATTAGAAGAAGTGGAAGAAGGGGTGAGCGAAATTAAGAAGCGACGGAGAGAGGATAAGAAAGAGATAAAAGAGGAGATAAAAGAATTGGTCCAAAGTCTGTGTTTGGATCGTGATGATGTGCTCATTAACCGGATGAGGCATTCGCAGGTGATGGAGGAGAAGCGAAGAGGAAGAGGACCCGGTGTAAGTGGTGACCAATATGGTCGTGCGTATGATGCGCCAGGGGATTTAAGAAGCTTGGGGGTCGAGATGGACCCGGGTGTTCGTGAGAGGCCGTTGGTGAAGTGTGCGACAGGTCTGGTGTGCGAAAAAGTAGGTGTGCGAGAAAGTCCGACTCTGGGGTGGTGCTTTTGGTGCTTGGAAGGGGTGCTCTGCACATTATTAAAGGCCGTAAGGCCACAGAGCACTCGTGGGTTGGTGTATCGATGCTGGCATGCGTGCTCTCTCTATGCATAACATCTGCATGTGTTCCTCCAAAAACAGGTCCTGGATCGTAGTGTAAATATCAGCGTAGTCTTGTGTAAATAATGCTCCCTACCGGCTGTATGTTTAGTTTGCGAATTCTTTCCGTGATTCGGTTATCCTGTGGGTGTGGTTCTGTGAGGAGAAGGGTGCAACGTCGCAGGGGGACATATTTACTCATTTGTGAATATCTGTAAAACTGTCGCACTCAGGGTAGAGTTAATAGTAGAGGGAACTACATCTGAGTGCCACACTAAAATAGTTAAAAATTTATCGGGTCGGGACGCCCCGAGGGTAGAGAAGGGTGCAATGTTGCGGATATGGAATTTGGCCTCCATATCCGCTTGTAAATATTCCCCTATTTCCCCAATACTCCCCAACTATCCCCAATCCCCCATTCCCTAGTCCCATTGTCTGTAAACAACACTCTGTAGAACCGACCTTCCCCTTCTTCCCCCATTAAATGTCGTGCCCAGGTCCACCGCATCTCACGTAGACAACTTTCGGACCTCTTGCTAGTTATTCTTAGTCTATGTCAGTTAAGGACTCGTTTCCATTAATTCTGACTCTTCGTTGCACCAGAATGTGATTGTATGGCACCAGTAGTGCGTTTAGGACCTCCCCATACCTCCTCCCATCTTCCCCATGAAACAACAACAACAACAACTACAACAACAACTACAACAACGGCGTGCGGGGAGTGTGCGTCCTCACACCGGCTTGGTTAGCCGCCATTGACCATGCGCTCCGACGGGGTTACCACGAAGGGGCTCACTGTCAGCTCCTCGTCAAGGGCGGAGCCCGGTAACCCCCCGCACCCAATAAGAAGGGCGGACCGATTCCATCTGGGGCGGAGCTAACGAGCCGAGGGCGTGTCACTCCCCACCGGATATACGCAACTTACCGGACGTGAGGTCAGATGCGCCCCCAGCTTGAAAAGACAAGTCGCGACCTCCGAGCGCTGAGCGACCTCCCCGCATCTATTGGACCGGACCGGGTCGATTTGCCCCTGAGCCAAGGTGCACCTTGAGCCATCGACGACCCGCTTTCCTTGCCATCAATCCCCGTGTGAGTCAGTTTTGTCCTGTTTATCTGTCGTCTGTCGGGGCTACTATAAGACCGTAATTAAGTGCCTACCTTACTATGGTCTCTCTCATCCCTGTAATCTGACCTTCCGCAATATTATAACCTCCTCCGGAGGTCTTGAGAACTGAACCCTTGGTGTCGTGTCATTGTAACCCAGCCGTTGTGTCCTTTTCCTCAATTGATTTAGCGTAGCGCGACTCGGCCAAGGTTCGAGTATAATCGGGTAAACTGTGCGAACACGGCGGCCATTCCGCTCGGCCCACCATAACATCAAAGTCGTGTCCGTAACAATATATATATATATATATATATATATATATATATATATATATATATATATATATATATATATATATATAGATATATAGTGGATATGAGAATGTTTTTTTATTTTATTGTTGTGTAATGAATTGTTGTAAAATGTCACCCTCCTTCCTGCATTTGTTGTTGTATAAAGGTCAAAGGGCGTTCCCGTAGTTAATTCCATAAAGCATACACGTAGGACACCATATCTCCCTGTTCAGTAGTTATATCCTTATTATGTGTATTAGTGTAAGGCCTTGTCTTCCATTAATTTGACACTCCATTGCACTGCATTAAATAAAGTAGATCCCTCCGACATGGCATCTTCAAAGTGCCAGGTTTGCCAGGTTTGCTGCAATTGCCAACTGCATTTGGGTGGTTTTCTTCATTCGCCATTGCTGCCCTTTGGCTGGGGCTAGCTCGAATCGCCCCAAAACCACCATTGGCCACGAGGTAAGGTCGGGGAAGAAAGGCGTGTCTCCACCTCGTCATAGAGGGGAGGAGTGAACCAGCCCTTGCCGACCAACCCAGAACGAGGGGTTGGCTTTAGAGGGCGGAGAAAGAACGTTTGGGGGAGGTTCGCAAAAGGGTCAAGGGTGGGGCTTATATAACCCGAGGAAGATGCCCCCAGAGAGAGTCGAGGAGGGAGGAGATCAGAACACAGACAAGCCTCAAGAGAGTCCTGGAGTTTGTGAGAGAGGGAGAGAGAACCCGTCATGCCAGACCCCCCACCAGCAGCGTTGGCTCCACCAAGCAGCTCCGACCCGTTACCCCGCGCACACGACAGGATCGGTGGCATCGGCGGCCGTTGAGGTCCAGCCCGACGTCCCGTGCGGGATCAAGCTCCAGCCAGCTCCGTGCCTTCCTCCCCCTCCAGCCACCCACCTCCTTCCAGCCAATCCACTCTGCAATTCCCCGTGTGAGTCCGTCTTTGTTCTGTCCAGGGTATTAATTAAGCCTGTTTAGATAAGCTAGCGATTTTCACTGTGTCTCTGATTTCTTCTGTAAATTATTTTATTATCCTTCCTTCTTCCTTGGTTTCTTTTGGTCCTGTAAATAGAAATAAATTTTATTCGTATTCCCTACTTCTGTCTTCCTCTTCTTCACATCCGTGTCGCCTTAGTCTTTTCCCCATTGAATATCTGTGGCGCGATTCGGCCAACGTTCAGGAATCGGGTTAGTCGGGGTAACTGTTCGGGCACGGCGGCCATCCACTCGGCAAACAACATCCTCGCCGCGGTCCCGTAACTATATATATATATATATATATATATATATATATGTATGTATGTATGTATGTATGTATGTATGTATGTATGTATATATGTATATGTGTATGTATGTATGTATGTATGTATATGTGTATGTATATGTATATATATGTATATATATGTATATATATGTATATACAGTGAAACCTTGACTTAGGAGTGCACCAACTTACGAGTTTTCCGAGATACGAGCCGTCGCTCGGGCGGTTTTTTGCTTTGTGATGCGAGCCGAGATCTGAGTTACGAGCTTACGCCACCCGCCACGAGGTGGCCCAACGAGCGTTCAGGTCACGTGGTTATCTTGCCGTGCAAGCATCTCTGCCGTATATCGCTGCTGCTTTGTTTTCGCATTTTGGTTATTTTGGAAAATTTCTTAGTTTTAACCATGGGTCCTAAGAAATTGAGTGCCAAGGGCAGTGCTGAGAAGAAGAAGAGGATGATGTGCTTGGATATAAAACACGCAATCGTCGAAAAACATGTGCGAGGTGTGCGTGTTGTCGACTTGGCGAGGCAGTACGATCGTAGTACTTCTACGATATGTACGATTTTGAAGCAGAAGGAGTCGATAAAGGCTATAACGCCAGCCAAGGGCGTTACGATTATTTCAAAGCTCCGGACCTCTATCCATGAAGAGATGGAGAAGTTGTTGTTTGTGTGGTTGACGGAGAAGCAGCTCGTAGGAGATACCGTGACCGAGAGCATCATCTGTGAGAAGGCACGAGACATTTACGGGGATTTGGTGCAGCAGACGGCGGGAACATCAACGGACGAGGCATCGGAAGAGTCATTCAAAGCCAGTCGGGGATGGTTTGATAATTTTAAGAAGAGGACCGGCATTCACTCCGTCAGGCATGGTGAGACAGCAAGCTCGGATGTGAAGGCAGCTGAAGATTTTATTATAACTTTTGCCGAACTGATAGAAGCGGAAGGATACATCCCCCAGCAAATCTTCAACTGTGACAAGACAGGGCTCTTCTGGAAAAAGATGCCGAGGAGGACGTATATAATGGCAGAGGAGAAGAGCATGCCAGGCCACAACTTGTTCAGAGTGCCGGCGATAGCTCGCCTTCTCTTTGTGGAAGACACGGTGAGACCCTTAATGGGACGCAAATTGCGTCCCATCAACTAATGGGACGCAAACGGGGCGCCCAGTTTAGCGGTACACACATTGATGAATCACCCTGCCTGTGAAACACCGACATGACAGGTTATAGCTGGGTCGGGATTCAAACCCAGGCTGGACAGTTTAGAGTCAAGTGTGCGTACCTCCAGTCCAGGCCATCCTGCCAACTTGTATGCTGCATACAGGTGAAATATAAAGCGTGAGATATTTATATATATATATTTCAAAAAAGAT